>NC_086446.1:454489141-454809141 GCF_028390025.1 Pseudophryne corroboree
AAATTTCTCCTTTGTATCCTGGGAGTTGTCATAATGATTGGTTTGATATTTAGGTGTGTTCAAATTTTAACGCGGCGCAAGCGCGGTACCAAAGTGATGAGTTTGAGGAGCGGGGGCATTGTTACAGCAACTGATTTAATTTATGACCCATCAATAGAGACAATGTTGTGATAAAACGTGATTCCACGGTCCGTTTCTTTCACCCGTTATTCCTCTGTTTTTCTCTCAGCAAAAATACACCCATCCAGAAAAGACTTTGATGAACACTCTCAGCAAAAATACACCCATCCAGAAAAGACTCCGATCAACACCCAAGAACGATTGCACAAATGTTATGTGATTGTATTTGTGATACGTGTCTTATCTTCATCTCTACAACCTTCAGGTAGTGACACACATAGCCGACAGGGGATATATATATACATATATTAGCATTCACATGTGTTCCCCCTCCATGTATCATCAACTAAATGTGCACCCCATTTGTTGGAACGAGAAGCCGAAAAGAGCTCGGTAGTGTTTGTTGGCCCACTTACAGACCCTTAATACGGGATGAGAAGGATTTAATGTATACTTCGCAATACCTCGAAGCTTATCTAGAACATATACGGCACGATGATACATGCCTCTCAGACATGGATTTCATACATACATGCTTTTACTATCCCACTAGGTCATACATTTCCCGCCTACTCCTCTCCTCCTACCATCCAATCATTTTATGGATAATGTATTGTATATTTTTATCCAACTATCTGTAGATATTGTATTGTATATTTTTCTGTTTAATGTTTAGATAGTGGCAGTTATTGTTGACTGCCAAAGGGTGGACTGTTAAAGTCGAAAAATATTGTAATGCATATGCCTTGTACTAACCCCATGCACATGCCCGCTGCTCGTGCACTCAGTCCTCCGTGCGTGCACATATCCGCAATTTGCGTAGGATCGCTCCGGCGATCATGCGCGTGATATGGGTATTTACGGCGGAGTTTGTGAGCGCGTAGAGGGTTATTAGAACATTACATATTTAACCCAAATAGTGTACATTTTAGATACAACTCCCCTACACCACATCAGCAATTATTAATAGTTTAAACAGTTCCTGGACTAAGAGATTCGCCTTTGCATGATAGGAAGGGTCAGATAAAGGTTGGAAGGTGATGTCTAGTATCCAGCTGTAGGGTATTTTGAGGGTAACATTCCGGTGTTGGTTAGAGAAAGATTGCATGTTCCTGCGTATAGTTATGTGCAAAAGTAGAATATAGATATTAACTGTATTTACTGTATATTATGTATGCGGCGGGAATCCAGAGGATACCACCCACAAGAGCAGTTGGGGAAAGACATCGCCCATCTATTCAAATCCACCTATGACCTCTTCTGTAATGTATAGACACATCCCTGTGTCCAATGGACAATGAGATTACAGTTACCATTGTATTGTGTATGTAAGTTGCGTATAAAAAGTAGAGATGAGCGGGTTCGGTTTCTCTGAATCCGAACCCGCCAGAACTTCATGTTTTTTTTCACGGGTCCGAGCGACTCGGATCTTCCCGCCTTGCTCGGTTAACCCGAGCGCGCCCGAACGTCATCATGACGCTGTCGGATTCTCGCGAGGCTCGGATTCTATCGCGAGACTCGGATTCTATATAAGGAGCCGCGCCTCGCCGCCATTTTCACACGTGCATTGAGATTGATAGGGAGAGGACGTGGCTGGCGTCCTCTCCGTTTAGAATTAGAATAGATTAGAGAGACACTTGATTTACTAATTTTGGGGAGCATTAGGAGTACTCAGTAGTGTACAGTGCAGAGTTTTGCTGATAGTGACCAGTGACCACCACTTTTATTTATAATCCGTTCTCTGCCTGAAAAAAGCGATACACAGCACACAGTGACTCAGTCACATACCATATCTGTGTGCACTGCTCAGGCTCAGGCCAGTGTGCTGCATCATCTATTATCTATATATAATATTATATATATCTGTCTGACTGCTCAGCTCACACAGCTTATAATTGTGGGGGAGACTGGGGAGCACTACTGCCGTGCCAGTTATAGGTTATAGCAGGAGCCAGGAGTACATAATATATTATATAGTGAGTGACCACCAGACACACAGTGCAGTTTATTTAATATATCCGTTCTCTGCCTGAAAAAAGCGATACACACAGTGACTCAGTCAGTCACATACCATATCTGTGTGCACTGCTCAGGCTCAGGCCAGTGTGCTGCATCATCTATATATATTATATATCTGTCTGACTGCTCAGCTCACACAGCTTATAATTGTGGGGGAGACTGGGGAGCACTACTGCAGTGCCAGTTATAGGTTATAGCAGGAGCCAGGAGTACATAATATTATATTAAAATTAAACAGTGCACACTTTTGCTGCAGGAGTGCCACTGCCAGTGTGACTAGTGACCAGTGACCTGACCACCAGTATATAATATTAGTAGTATACTATCTCTTTATCAACCAGTCTATATTAGCAGCAGACACAGTACAGTGCGGTAGTTCACGGCTGTGGCTACCTCTGTGTCGGCACTCGGCAGCCCGTCCATAATTGTATATACCACCTAACCGTGGTTTTTTTTTCCTTTCTTTATACATACATACTAGTTACGAGTATACTATCTCTTTATCAACCAGTCTATATATTAGCAGCAGACACAGTACAGTGCGGTAGTTCACGGCTGTGGCTACCTCTGTGTCGGCACTCGGCAGCCCGTCCATAATTGTATATACCACCTAACCGTGGTTTTTTTTTCTTTCTTTATACATACATACTAGTTATGAGTATACTATCTCTTTATCAACCAGTCTATATATTAGCAGCAGACACAGTACAGTGCGGTAGTTCACGGCTGTGGCTACCTCTGTGTCGGCACTCGGCAGCCCGTCCATAATTGTATATACCACCTAACCGTGGTTTTTTTTTCTTTCTTTATACATACATACTAGTTACGAGTATACTATCTCTTTATCAACCAGTCTATATTAGCAGCAGACACAGTACAGTGCGGTAGTTCACGGCTGTGGCTACCTCTGTGTCGGCACTCGGCAGCCCGTCCATAATTGTATATACCACCTAACCGTGGTTTTTTTTTCTTTCTTTATACATACATACTAGTTACGAGTATACTATCTCTTTATCAACCAGTCTATATATTAGCAGCAGACACAGTACAGTGCGGTAGTTCACGGCTGTGGCTACCTCTGTGTCGGCACTCGGCAGCCCGTCCATAATTGTATATACCACCTAACCGTGGTTTTTTTTTCTTTCTTTATACATACATACTAGTTACGAGTATACTATCTCTTTATCAACCAGTCTATATATTAGCAGCAGACACAGTACAGTGCGGTAGTTCACGGCTGTGGCTACCTCTGTGTCGGCACTCGGCAGCCCGTCCATAATTGTATATACCACCTAACCGTGGTTTTTTTTTCTTTCTTTATACATACATACTAGTTACGAGTATACTATCTCTTTATCAACCAGTCTATATATTAGCAGCAGACACAGTACAGTGCGGTAGTTCACGGCTGTGGCTACCTCTGTGTCGGCACTCGGCAGCCCGTCCATAATTGTATATACCACCTAACCGTGGTTTTTTTTTCTTTCTTTATACATACATACTAGTTACGAGTATACTATCTCTTTATCAACCAGTCTATATATTAGCAGCAGACACAGTACAGTGCGGTAGTTCACGGCTGTGGCTACCTCTGTGTCGGCACTCGGCAGCCCGTCCATAATTGTATATACCACCTAACCGTGGTTTTTCTTTCTTTCTTTATACATACATACTAGTTACGAGTATACTATCTCTTTATCAACCAGTCTATATATTAGCAGCAGACACAGTACAGTGCGGTAGTTCACGGCTGTGGCTACCTCTGTGTCGGCACTCGGCAGCCCGTCCATAATTGTATATACCACCTAACCGTGGTTTTTTTTTCTTTCTTTATACATACATACTAGTTACGAGTATACTATCTCTTTATCAACCAGTCTATATTAGCAGCAGACACAGTACAGTGCGGTAGTTCACGGCTGTGGCTACCTCTGTGTCGGCACTCGGCAGCCCGTCCATAATTGTATATACCACCTAACCGTGGTTTTTTTTTCTTTCTTTATACATACATACTAGTTACGAGTATACTATCTCTTTATCAACCAGTCTATATATTAGCAGCAGACACAGTACAGTGCGGTAGTTCACGGCTGTGGCTACCTCTGTGTCGGCACTCGGCAGCCCGTCCATAATTGTATATACCACCTAACCGTGGTTTTTTTTTCTTTCTTTATACATACATACTAGTTACGAGTATACTATCTCTTTATCAACCAGTCTATATTAGCAGCAGACACAGTACAGTGCGGTAGTTCACGGCTGTGGCTACCTCTGTGTCGGCACTCGGCAGCCCGTCCATAATTGTATACTAGTATCCAATCCATCCATCTCCATTGTTTACCTGAGGTGCCTTTTAGTTGTGCCTATTAAAATATGGAGAACAAAAATGTTGAGGTTCCAAAATTAGGGAAAGATCAAGATCCACTTCCACCTCGTGCTGAAGCTGCTGCCACTAGTCATGGCCGAGACGATGAAATGCCAGCAACGTCGTCTGCCAAGGCCGATGCCCAATGGCATAGTACAGAGCATGTCAAAACCAAAACACCAAATATCAGTAAAAAAAGGACTCCAAAACCTAAAATAAAATTGTCGGAGGAGAAGCGTAAACTTGCCAATATGCCATTTACCACACGGAGTGGCAAGGAACGGCTGAGGCCCTGGCCTATGTTCATGGCTAGTGGTTCAGCTTCACATGAGGATGGAAGCACTCAGCCTCTCGCTAGAAAACTGAAAAGACTCAAGCTGGCAAAAGCACCGCAAAGAACTGTGCGTTCTTTGAAATCCCAAATCCACAAGGAGAGTCCAATTGTGTCGGTTGCGATGCCTGACCTTCCCAACACTGGACGTGAAGAGCATGCGCCTTCCACCATTTGCACGCCCCCTGCAAGTGCTGGAAGGAGCACCCGCAGTCCAGTTCCTGATAGTCAGATTGAAGATGTCAGTGTTGAAGTACACCAGGATGAGGAGGATATGGGTGTTGCTGGCGCTGGGGAGGAAATTGACCAGGAGGATTCTGATGGTGAGGTGGTTTGTTTAAGTCAGGCACCCGGGGAGACACCTGTTGTCCGTGGGAGGAATATGGCCGTTGACATGCCAGGTGAAAATACCAAAAAAATCAGCTCTTCGGTGTGGAGGTATTTCACCAGAAATGCGGACAACAGGTGTCAAGCCGTGTGTTCCCTTTGTCAAGCTGTAATAAGTAGGGGTAAGGACGTTAACCACCTCGGAACATCCTCCCTTATACGTCACCTGCAGCGCATTCATAATAAGTCAGTGACAAGTTCAAAAACTTTGGGTGACAGCGGAAGCAGTCCACTGACCAGTAAATCCCTTCCTCTTGTAACCAAGCTCACGCAAACCACCCCACCAACTCCCTCAGTGTCAATTTCCTCCTTCCCCAGGAATGCCAATAGTCCTGCAGGCCATGTCACTGGCAATTCTGACGAGTCCTCTCCTGCCTGGGATTCCTCCGATGCATCCTTGCGTGTAACGCCTACTGCTGCTGGCGCTGCTGTTGTTGCCGCTGGGAGTCGATGGTCATCCCAGAGGGGAAGTCGTAAGCCCACTTGTACTACTTCCAGTAAGCAATTGACTGTTCAACAGTCCTTTGCGAGGAAGATGAAATATCACAGCAGTCATCCTACTGCAAAGCGGATAACTGAGGCCTTGGCATCCTGGGTGGTGAGAAACGTGGTTCCGGTATCCATCATTACTGCAGAGCCAACTAGAGACTTGTTGGAGGTACTGTGTCCCCGGTACCAAATACCATCTAGGTTCCATTTCTCTAGGCAGGCGATACCGAAAATGTACACAGACCTCAGAAAAAGAGTCACCAGTGTCCTAAAAAATGCAGCTGTACCCAATGTCCACTTAACCACGGACATGTGGACAAGTGGAGCAGGGCAGGGTCAGGACTATATGACTGTGACAGCCCACTGGGTAGATGTATGGACTCCCGCCGCAAGAACAGCAGCGGCGGCACCAGTAGCAGCATCTCGCAAACGCCAACTCTTTCCTAGGCAGGCTACGCTTTGTATCACCGCTTTCCAGAATACGCACACAGCTGAAAACCTCTTACGGCAACTGAGGAAGATCATCGCGGAATGGCTTACCCCAATTGGACTCTCCTGTGGATTTGTGGCATCGGACAACGCCAGCAATATTGTGTGTGCATTAAATCTGGGCCAATTCCAGCACGTCCCATGTTTTGCACATACCTTGAATTTGGTGGTGCAGAATTTTTTAAAAAACGACAGGGGCGTGCAAGAGATGCTGTCGGTGGCCAGAAGAATTGCGGGACACTTTCGGCGTACAGGCACCACGTACAGAAAACTGGAGCACCACCAAAAACTACTGAACCTGCCCTGCCATCATCTGAAGCAAGAAGTGGTAACGAGGTGGAATTCAACCCTCTATATGCTTCAGAGGTTGGAGGAGCAGCAAAAGGCCATTCAAGCCTATACAATTGAGCACGATATAGTAGGTGGAATGCACCTGTCTCAAGTGCAGTGGAGAATGATTTCAACGTTGTGCAAGGTTCTGATGCCCTTTGAACTTGCCACACGTGAAGTCAGTTCAGACACTGCCAGCCTGAGTCAGGTCATTCCCCTCATCAGGCTTTTGCAGAAGAAGCTGGAGGCATTGAAGAAGGAGCTAAAAGGGAGCGATTCCGCTAGGCATGTGGGACTTGTGGATGCAGCCCTTAATTCGCTTAACAAGGATTCACGGGTGGTCAATCTGTTGAAATCAGAGCACTACATTTTGGCCACCGTGCTCGATCCTAGATTTAAAGCCTACCTTGGATCTCTCTTTCCGGCAGACACAGGTCTGCTGGGGTTGAAAGACCTGCTGGTGACAAAATTGTCAAGTCAAGCGGAACGCGACCTGTCAACATCTCCTCCTTCACATTCTCCCGCAACTGGGGGTGCGAGGAAAAGGCTCAGAATTCCGAGCCCACCCGCTGGCGGTGATGCAGGGCAGTCTGGAGCGACTGCTGATGCTGACATCTGGTCCGGACTGAAGGACCTGACAACGATTACGGACATGTCGTCTACTGTCACTGCATATGATTCTCTCAACATTGATAGAATGGTGGAGGATTATATGAGTGACCGCATCCAAGTAGGCACGTCACACAGTCCGTACTTATACTGGCAGGAAAAAGAGGCAATTTGGAGGCCCTTGCACAAACTGGCTTTATTCTACCTAAGTTGCCCTCCCACAAGTGTGTACTCCGAAAGAGTGTTTAGTGCCGCCGCTCACCTTGTCAGCAATCGGCGTACGAGGTTACATCCAGAAAATGTGGAGAAGATGATGTTCATTAAAATGAATTATAATCAATTCCTCCGCGGAGACATTGACCAGCAGCAATTGCCTCCACAAAGTACACAGGGAGCTGAGATGGTGGATTCCAGTGGGGACGAATTGATAATCTGTGAGGAGGGGGATGTACACGGTGATATATCGGAGGGTGAAGATGAGGTGGACATCTTGCCTCTGTAGAGCCAGTTTGTGCAAGGAGAGATTAATTGCTTCTTTTTTGGGGGGGGTCCAAACCAACCCGTCATATCAGTCACAGTCGTGTGGCAGACCCTGTCACTGAAATGATGGGTTGGTTAAAGTGTGCATGTCCTGTTTTGTTTATACAACATAAGGGTGGGTGGGAGGGCCCAAGGACAATTCCATCTTGCACCTCTTTTTTCTTTTCTTTTTCTTTGCATCATGTGCTGATTGGGGAGGGTTTTTTGGAAGGGACATCCTGCGTGACACTGCAGTGCCACTCCTAGATGGGCCCGGTGTTTGTGTCGGCCACTAGGGTCGCTAATCTTACTCACACAGTCAGCTACCTCATTGCGCCTCTTTTTTTCTTTGCGTCATGTGCTGTTTGGGGAGGGTTTTTTGGAAGGGACATCCTGCGTGACACTGCAGTGCCACTCCTAGATGGGCCCGGTGTTTGTGTCGGCCACTAGGGTCGCTAATCTTACTCACACAGCTACCTCATTGCGCCTCTTTTTTTCTTTGCGTCATGTGCTGTTTGGGGAGGGTTTTTTGGAAGGGCCATCCTGCGTGACACTGCAGTGCCACTCCTAGATGGGCCCGGTGTTTGTGTCGGCCACTAGGGTCGCTAATCTTACTCACACAGCTACCTCATTGCGCCTCTTTTTTTCTTTGCGTCATGTGCTGTTTGGGGAGGGTTTTTTGGAAGGGCCATCCTGCGTGACACTGCAGTGCCACTCCTAGATGGGCCCGGTGTTTGTGTCGGCCACTAGGGTCGCTAATCTTACTCACACAGCTACCTCATTGCGCCTCTTTTTTTCTTTGCGTCATGTGCTGTTTGGGGAGGGTTTTTTGGAAGGGACATCCTGCGTGACACTGCAGTGCCACTCCTAGATGGGCCCGGTGTTTGTGTCGGCCACTAGGGTCGCTTATCTTACTCACACAGCGACCTCGGTGCAAATTTTAGGACTAAAAATAATATTGTGAGGTGTGAGGTATTCAGAATAGACTGAAAATGAGTGTAAATTATGGTTTTTGAGGTTAATAATACTTTGGGATCAAAATGACCCCCAAATTCTATGATTTAAGCTGTTTTTTAGTGTTTTTTGAAAAAAACACCCGAATCCAAAACACACCCGAATCCGACAAAAAAAATTCAGTGAGGTTTTGCCAAAACGCGTTCGAACCCAAAACACGGCCGCGGAACCGAACCCAAAACCAAAACACAAAACCCGAAAAATTTCAGGCGCTCATCTCTAATAAAAAGCCCATTGTTGCCTGGCCGGTCAGAAGACTCTGAACGCTTTCTATCTGACTAGCGGAGGACCGGCCGGGTTGCGTTTGCGAACATTCTCACGTATGTACATTCTCTGTAGCCATTATTCTGTTTAGATTTATCTTGTTAGCCTGTAGTGTATGATTTTTACTGTTTTACCTTTTGGAATAATCCACTGTGGCTTTAGAACCCTGTGGTTTCAACTACAAATCAGTGTTGTGTCTTCACTTTCCTGCAAGGGCTTTAAAGTGTATTTATCTGTATAAGGTGTATAAGTATTGATAAGGTGTACGCACTGCGGGTGCTTTATACCGTCAGCGCTACTTAAGGTTTAAGGTATTACATCGTTGCAGTACTTTGCTGCTAAGGGTTAAAGTGTAATCAAATCATTACATTGTATCATTAACAAGGTTTAAAGGTTATCAATTGTGTGTGCGCATGCTGTGTGTACTCTGTACACTCAGCGCGGCGTGTGTACGTCAAGTACGTACCACGTGCAGGACTCTGTACGCAAATAGCGTACAAAGTGCGTAACACGTGTATTCAGTCTAGCGGCCATAGCGGCTCCACGGTAATAGTGTATCTAGAGGTATAGCTTTTCGGTCTAAGATAATATCGACATTATCAACCGCGAGTAACCTCGGCTGATTGGCTGAAGGGACCCTCTGTGACAGGAGTCACGGGGGGTCCCGGCATTCGGGGAAAGGGGTCCCATGTGTAAACATGGGACCCCTTTCAGTGCGTGGATCGGGTTTTGCGTTTTATTATTTTGCCAAGTACGTGGATTACAAACAAGAAGAAGACAGATCTACACTGGATTTTTGTGAGTATAATTTTATTTACAGGTACCCCATGGATTCTACTGGAGAAGAGAACCGAGTTGGCATGTCAACATAGGTATGTGTGTGTCGGTGTTCATGTATGTAATAAAGTTTTACTATCACGGTGTGTGTGTGTGTGCTGTTTTTATTTGGGTATTTTTTTTGCAGTAGAACTACAGGTACCAGCAGGCTTGTTTCCCCCCGCATTCTGGTACTTGTGGTTCTCCAAGTACCAGCTTGCGGGGAGGCTTGCTGGGACTTGAAGTTCTGCTACAAAAAACAATATTCTTTATTTTGTCACTTGGCTATCAGCCTCCCATCCGCCGCCCTTGGATGGGGTGGGACAGCCTCGGGCTTCACCCCTGGCCTTTGGGTGTCTGGTGGGGGGACCCCTTGATTTAAGGGGTCCCCACTCCTCCAGGGTACCCCGGCCAGGGGTGACTAGTTGGGGATTTAATGCCACGGCTGCAGGGACCGGTATAAATGTGTCCCCCGGTTGTGCCATTATCTCTCCAGCTAGTGGAGCCCGGTGCTGGTGTGAAAAATACGGGGGACCCCTACGTCTTTTGTCCCCCGTATTTTTTGCACCAGGACCGGATGCAGAGCCCGGTGCTGGTTGTGAAAATACGGAGGATCCCCTGTCATTCCCCCCCCCATATATTTTTACAACCAGGACGGCTCAAAGAGCCTGAGGCTGGTTATGCTTAGGAGGGGGGACCCCACGCATTTTTTTTCTTGATTTTTTAAACACTTTTGTGCCGTCCATGAAGTCGAATCCAGGACGCATACTATCGTCACTTGGTCCATTTTTCGAAAGCGGGACTGTCGAATCCGTTTTTTATTGAATATGTCGAATTCGGGTCCCAGCGGGAGGGTGTCTGACTGTCGAATTGTGTTGAATTTAAAAACGGTCGAATTCCAGCCGGAATTCGACCGTAATTGCATATTCCCCATGGGGGGGGCCAGATACACATATGCCCCCAATAGTGCCAGTTACACATATGCCCCCAGTAGTGCAGTGCCAGTTACAAATATGCCCCCACAGTGCCAGATACAAATATGCTCCCACAATGCCAGATGCCCATATGCCCCCACAGTGCCAGATATGTTCCCACAGTGCTAGATACACATATGCACCCACAGTGCCAGATATACATATGCTCCCACAGTGACAGATACACGTATGCCCCCACAGTGCCAGATACACATATGCCCCCACAGTGCCACAGTCTGGTCTCCGGTGGCATGTATCTCAAATCAGGTGCTGGTTTATGAGCCAATCAAAGCTTGCTAATCAGGAGCTAAACCGGCGCCTCATTTGAGATACACGCTGCCGGAGACTGCACTGAGCACTGAGGGGCAGGAGAGGCGCGCGCTGTGCGCTCCTCCCCTTAGACACAGCAGCGGCTGCAAGCAAGGTGGTCAGACAGGCGGTGCTGCGTAACTGCTGTCAATTTCTTTCTGGTATGCAGTACCGGCCCGTACTGCATACTTGCAGCACTGAGCAAGAGCAAAGTATGACCAAGGGGTATATAAGGAAAATAGACATATGTTCATGGTAGCACTGTTCACAGGAGTATAGAATTGGTATTATGCATTTCCATTATAGATTTTTCCTTAAATTTTTTGTTACTTTACAAATTACCTATTTGTTCTCAATATAACAGTGGAGATGGGGTATTGGATGGTAGAAGCCAATCATGTAGGTATTTACATTTAGGGCATCATCATCTCTATATACAGGATGCATTTAGCATCCCGGCAGTTGGGATGCTGGCGGTCATGTGACCGATGCCGGAATCCTGTCACTGACCGCCGATATACCGAGAGTAAGTATCAGGGTTACTGTTAGTGTTAGGGCCGGGGGGAGTTTAGGGTTAGGCACTGGGGTGGGAGGTTAGCCATGAAACTTAGCCCTACCCACCGCGCCCAGAGTCTTAGCCCTAGCTGCCACCCTAGATGGGTTGGGTTTAGGGTAGGGGTAAAATAATTACCCCCTCCCCTGTCGGCATTCTCAATGTCGGGATGCCATTGTCAGTCATGTGACTGCCGGCATCCCGACGGCCGGGATCCCATATTGATCCGTTTTATGTATCCCTAAGAATGACAAAAGGTACAAAAAATATGTAGAGAAGCCTAAGGCAACAATCACACAAGTAACCATAGCAATACCAATGTAAAGCAACAAACTATAACAGTATCACAGGAATAGCGCACCGTTCTAGATCTTCAGTGCTGAATGTATTTTTACTCACAGAGACAGGAAAGAGGCGAGAAAAGTAATTTTCCCAGTTATCCCGAGCAGCCATGACAATACGTTTCTTGATGGACTCCTCCATGATGGAGCTGGCATCACTCCCTACTTGGAAATCATCTGATAAAGAAATGTATCAATATGTACAATGTAGTTATTATGTGCTTCATTAATATGGTTTCTACAGAATTAGCTTAATTAATCTCAATGCTACAAACAGTATTTACTTGTTTCACAGACAAGTCCTGTACAAATTGTCAGGGCCTGCAACAGGAGGGGGTCAAAGGAGACACCTGTACCGAGCCCCAAGGATCAGAGGGGCCCCAAGGATACGCCACTTAGTGCCTGCCAGGGATGTGATCCATCTTGTCCAACTAGGGCAGGGAGCTGTAGGCGATGTGGGCGGAGCTTCAGAGTGACTGTTTGTCGCGAGTGTGCCCTGCACCAGCCTCTTCTTGTGGGGTGTGAGGGCCGCATGGTACCTGCTGTGCGGTGTTCGGGTCTGGATACTGGGGAGTGCAGCACAGGTGTGTTTCTCTCCAGGGTAAAAGTGGATTGGTGAGGGAACACAGGGCTTGGGATTGGGTGGGGGAGCCGGGAATGCAGAATGGAGAGACAGACTGTGGGGTGTGTGGGAGGAAGGAGAGAGGGAGCAACAGACTGGTGTGGAGAGATATACATATTTATATACGTGTATAGATAAAGGAATAAAAATCTATATTTATTTCTTAACAGTTTCTTGTATAGTGCAGTAAATTGTATTGTGCTTCAATATTATAAATATATATATATATATATATATATATATATACATACACATACAGAAATATCACTGTACCGGGCCCCACGATTTCAGCTGCCGGCCCTGCAAATTGTATATGGGGGATGTAGTTATGTGACTGGTACTATACCGCTGCCAGGATACCGCTCACTTAAAAGTCTGACACCCTGGCAGGGACTATTCTCACTTGTGGGTGTGCGTGGCGAGCCCGCAATGGGCTTTGTTGTGCTTGCCCCCCCCCCGTCAATCTAAAGCTCAGTATACCGGCGTCGGTATGGCGACCGGCGGGATCCCAAACGCCGGTCACACGAACCCAACACGTATATGGTACAATACTTACTTAAAAAATCTTTCATCTTCCGCCTCTCCTCCTGTGTCACTTTGATACCAGTCTCTGAGAATGTGTCGCGTATTATCTGGAGTAACCGCAGAGAAAAAAAAAACGTACAACATTCAAAGTATTCACCTACAAGTTATCACCAGTGGAGCATGGATTAGGTAGGTTGGTTGTTTGAGTGTGGTGTCAATCTTTAGTATTGAAAGGACAGCACTTTTGTATTTTAGATGACTTATGTGTACAGAGGTGTGTGCTGAGCGATCTAGCACAGAATGTTCAGCACACATATCTGTCCCGCTCTGCACACAGCGCGATGTGTACTGAGCGATTGGGGGGTGGAGGGGGAACGCTCACTTTACCCAACAGCCAATCTAGAGACAGTGACAGTGCCGCGCATCGCTACCGCTGTGAGGCATACACACGGAGAGATCCGTGCTTAATTTCTAAGCAATCTAGTCAGATTGCTCAGGAATTAAGCATACATCTCTCAGTGGGGATCCGGTCTGAAGATCGACACTGTCTAGGTTGACAATGTTTAGGTCGACAGTCACTAGGTCGACAGGGTTGGAAGGTCGACAGGGTTTCTAGGTCAACATGTGCTAGGTCAACAGGTCAAAAGGTCGACATGAGTTTTTCAAATTTTTTCTCTTTTTTGAACTTTTTCATACTTAACGATCCACGTGGACTACGATTGGAACGGTAATCTGTGCCGAGCAAAGCGGTAGTGGAGCGAAGGCACCATGCCCGAAGCATGGCGAGTGAAGCGAGCCATGCGAGGGGACACAGTGCACTAATTCGGCTTCCTTGTCACTGTACGCAGAAAACTACACCAAAAAAACAAAAAACACCCTCATGTCGACCTTTTGACCTGTCAACCTAGCACATGTCGACTTCCAACCCTGTTGACATAGTTACTGTCGACCTATAGTGGTCGACCTAAGCATTGTTGACCTACACACTGTCGATTTGATGATCCACACCCCTCTCAGTGTGTACCCCCTGCTAGAAAGTTTGCTGTAATTTGTAATCTAGCAATCATTGTCCACCATCATCTTTTTTGACCAGACAACATTATAATGTGAGAGCACCCATCCAATGATTGAAGCTTTGGTGAAAACCTATAACAGAATGAGTGAACAGTAACAAGGATTTGGAATGGAAACATCAAAGTTCAGACTGCAATTTCATTAAGATGTTGTGGTGAAACTTAAAAAAAGGACTTTATGTTTATGGGCCTAATTCAGACCTGATCGTTGTTGTACGAAATCGCAAAGCAGATGATAATCGATCGACTGCGCATGAGTACGGATTGTAATGTACAGGTGTGAAGCCAAACTGCAAAAAAATCCTGTGTCTTTTTTTAATGCTAGGCGTACGCAGATTGATTGACAGGAAGCAGGCATTTGGAGGTGGTAACTGCCCGTTTTCTGGGAGTGTCAGGAAAAACGCAGGCGTTCCCAAGTATTTTCTGGGAGGGTGTGTGACGTCAGCTCCGGCCCGATCAGCCTGTTTTTTTCACACTGTAGGAGTAAGTCCCGAGCTACGCACAGACTGGAAAAAACATTAGATGGTGAGTGAGTTGCAAATGGATTTGTAGCTGACCGGCGTTTGCAAATCTTTTTGCATGGCGTACGCACACTTCCACGGAGCGGATTTTCACTCTGGCTGGGCAGCGACTATCCGATGGCAAACCTCTGCAAATTCACAGAGGTGCGATCAGGTCTGAATTAGGCCCTATATTTCCATTTTTGTCCACAATAGATGTGTTGTCTGTGCAATGTATGTCTATACATTTTATTTAAATAAAGAATAGGTTTGGGGGTTGTTTGTGGTACGAAGGGAATAATGTTACATGCATATATCAAGTTTCAGTAAATTTCAAATCTGTCCGTATCCTTCACCTGTTCACACAGAAGGTTCAAGTAATATGGATGAGAGAATTTTTCCTTTGGATAGAAGATCTATAAAAAAAATAAAAATAAAATATGATATTGCTATAAATCTATGTAGGTATCATATCGGGATGCTGTCAATTTACCTACAATCAAAATCCCAACGGTCAAATACCGACAACCGTTGACAGACGGTCAAAATACAGACATTTAAAATGTCGACAGGTAAAAAAGTCGACATGAGTTTTTCATGATTTTTTCAATGAAACCGAGTTGTTCATACTTTACCATCCCAGTGGATCTGGAGGGGGAATATAATAGTGTGCTGAGTGCGCTCATGCGAGGGGATGTGGTGTCCATATCGACCTATGTCGACATACACACAAAAATAAATGAAAACTTGTGTCGACTGTTTGACCTGTCGACATTTAAATGTCGGTATTTTAATGTCGGTATTTTAAATGTTGGTATTTTGACCGTCGGTCAATTGATGTTGGTATTTTGACCATCAGTATTTTGATTGTAGGTATTTCATACTAAACCCATCATATCCACTGTATTTGTTATGTTGTAAGAGAGGATTATCTATCTCCAATTCCTCATATTCCTCTCCTCTTTTGAACTTTTTAATTCTGGTTTCCCCTCCACTCCACTGAAACTGCCCTCACCAATGTCCTTCTCACTGCCAAAGTAAATGGCCACTTCTTCTAACTCTCTTTAATCTGTCTCCTACATTGACACTTTTGAATACCCGCTTTTCCTTCAATCCCTACATTCCATTGGTCTTCATGAATCGTAGATTTGTGATTCACCTCTTGCCTCATTAACCATTCCTCTTCTGTCTTTACTTCTGACTTCATCTCCCATCTTCCTGTACCTGGGCTCTCTATCTCTTCACACCTCCTCCTTTGGAAATGTAATTGGCTCCATATTAAGCTTATAACACTCAGATATACCTTTCCTCCCCTGACTTTTCTCCCTCCATCTTCGATTATGTCTCTTCCTGCCTCTCCACCATCTCATGCTAGATGCTCCATAGCTTTTTAAAAATAAAGCAGGAACAAAACCGAATTCATTGTTTTTCCACTACTCATTTTCTCTAGATAACATCTACTTACTTGCTGTCTGATTGTCATCCTTCTTGTTTACCCCCACCTCCACAACACCTCTATGATAGGCCCTCTCTCACCCCTGATATCACCAAGACTCTCATCCACACACTCATCTTCCGAATCAACCACTCCTCTTTAGCCTCCCAAGAACTCGCCTTTCCCTCTTCAATCTACCATGAATGCTGCTGCTAGTATCATTTTCCTCTCTCACCGCTTGGCGCCAGCTTGGTTACTAGGTTATTTTCTCCCATTCCCGCCTCCAAGATTTCTCCCTTTCCACTTCCTCCTCAAGTTAGACTTTTTACAAATCTCGCGAGTTTATTAAAGAATTGTAGCACTACTCCTAAATCTTCACATACCTTTGATCCCTTGACCTGCTCTTCTTCTCAGTACACCCTCCAAATGCTCACCCCTACCCTAAGTATGTAAGCTCTCATAAGTAGGGCCCTCTTTCCTCTTGTTCTCCTCTTAGCACTTTCCGTACCACCTGTTCTGGATGCTTTTGTCTCCAAGTCCTGCTCATCTACTCTGAAACCATTGGCATTTCTATAATGGGTGCAATGTGTGTGGGCCCCTGGATCCAGGGGGGCCCACACAACACACGCTTCACCCATATTTTTATATGTACCTTTCTGTAGTCCAGCGTCGGGCGCTGCAGTCGCTGTGAAAATTGCAACCAAAATGGCCACCGCGCATGTGCAGTAGTCAAATTGGTCTCCGGAACATGGCGGTTGCCATGTTTCTGGAGACCTGCTCATGTGCAGTAGACTCTGGCACAATGCCAGAGACTACTGTGCCGTGCAGAGGAGGGGGCCCACCCCGAGGTGCACATAGTCCCCCTCTTCTTTAAAACGCCCCTGTCTGGAACTGCATGTTGGTTACAAGCTCATTGAGTGCTGAACTATCCCTACTTGTGACTCACCAATGCTTGTCCTACAACATAAACCGAGTAGCCCTACCCGTAACACTGTGTTCTCATCCTGCCTAGCCATTTTATTGTTCTGTGTTGTTCCTAGATATGTCAATTTATATTGTAATGCACCTGTATGTCATACTACACTGTTACTAAGTATATTCCTTGTGGATACTTTGTGTCTCCTTAAAAATACTTTGTATTGACTGTTGTTGCTTGTAGACTGAAAATGCTTACTACTTGAGGTACTTATTTAGTCATTAGAAAAGTTTCTTAAATTACCTCCTTCCGCACATAAAGTCTCCAGCTGACATCACTGTATGAGAAGAAGACACTAGCTGTATGCTTGCTGAGGGAAGACTTTGAATTGTGGTCACCTTCAAGAGATCGTCCTTTAAAGCAAGACAGAGCACTTTGGTTGTGAGAAAAACAGGCATGAAGAATGGAAATTGAGGATAACAGCAGATAATGATATCACAGTTTGTAGAAAATAAAAGCAAGGTGCACAAGCCAGACATAATGTAAAGAAACACTGCTTTTCATTTTTCACCTGGAGCCTTGTAAGCCTGTGTTGTTGGGGCAAGTGGGCCTGACTGAAATAACCCTAAAAGTGGCTTCTGCTTCTCTTGAATGGAATTTTTCATCTCATTTGCAGGAGGAGGTGGAGTTGGAGGTGGCTTCAGAGACCCCTTGGAGTAACAGAAGAGGTTATGGTTTTCTGCCTCACATTCTTTTGGATTCAATTTATACCTTGTATAACCCCCCAATTTTATATTAAGCTTATAGAATTAAAATAAAGTTGATGCTTACTGCATTGTTTCTTACTGAGGATGGAGGGGGCACAGTATTCTGGAGTCTCTCTAGCGCTTCTTCTTTGGGGTCTTTCTTCTTTGCAAAGGACTGCATTGTTCTCCTGCAGGGGGAAGAGTTAATAACTGACAATATAATGCCTACACTCAGAAGAACAAAATGTTATTCATCTTAATGACTGCTGCATACACCTGCTTCTCCATTCACCACTGTTTCCTCAAAGTTCCTTAACAATTGCTATTTCTCAGTTATCAGCCCTTGGATCACGTTTCTTGAGAGAAGATTTTGCATTCTTCTTCTGATTATCTCTTCTTTCATTAGTCATTTATTATTCTGTATATTACTAGCTGCTTTCTACGTCTCATAAGAACATATGCATATATAGTATCTGTGTCTATCGGTTCTCTTTCCACCTCTCATCTATATTATTGTACCCCTAAAGAATACTGACATTCTAAATAGTATACATTTTTTGTATTTACCCAAATTAGCTTTTTCATCATCATCTCTGGTTTCCATGTCTCTTGAGCTAATCTAAGATATCTCACCTAACTGGTTCAAATGGCTTGGGCTCTTGTGGAGGACGGTTTTGATACATCTTGACTATTTCTCTTATCTGTTGACTAGGTTCTGGTTTAGGGGCTGCTTTCACCGGTCCCCCTTTCCTTGGCTCTCTCTTTGGAATCTCTTGTTGCATGGGAGGAGAAGGAGGAGGCAGCACAAATTGTGGTGCTCTTGGAGATGATATTTCTGTAAATATGAAGCATACAATCATATGATTATTTGTCACTGTTATGACAAAACATTTTGCCTTGCGATCACAGTGGTCTATTAGTAATATGATGGAAAGTTAGTGTAGATCAATTAATCTAGGCATCTTATGTATCTGGGAGAGGTTTCTCAGCTGCCAATCCTTTTTGGCTTAAGGACTGCATTTTGTTAGAATTTGCAACATATTAGCACATTATTTAATTAGAAAGGGATGAAGACATCACCTGGCTGGGGCTCTGGGTCAGGAGGTTCCAGGGGCTCTTCATCACTGTCATCCTCCGGTGCTGCTGAAGGTGTTGGAAGTAGGATTTTAGTAGGAGGCTTCATCGATTGTGTTGGACTCTCTTGACTAGCTGAGAAATACAAAAACAAAAATGGTTAGTTCTCATCTAAATCTATGTTCATAAGTTCACTTGTAGCTAATCTGTGATCCATGACTAACCCATCCGCTGGAAGAATTGTCTCTTCTGCTGGAATGTTTTTTTTTGATAAGTATACTCAGAGTCGTTCTCTTCATCCCAATATACCTTGAAAAATAAACCGTAAAGTAAGAGTATGCCTTTCCTCTGCGATTTTTAAAATATAACTCTAAATGATGCATTCACATCTCTATCCAGGACTGAGCGGGGGGGGGGGGGGGGGGGGGTGTCAGTTGTGAAGTAACACTAGGGACGGAACATAAGGGCAGATGTACTAAGCTCGGAGAGAAGTGAAAAGGCAGTGATAAGTGCAAGGTGATAAAGCACCAGCCAGTCAGTTCCTATCATTTTTTTATTTCATAATTATTGGCTGGTGCGTTATCAGCTTGTGCTTATCACTGCTTTATCCCTTCTCCAGGTTAATATATCTGCCCCATAGTATTTTGAAATTGAGACAGTGTCTTAATGTAGATTGGTGATAAAAGGACAAATCAACGTGATCTTAATACAATTTTTTTTAAATCAGTTATTAGTCATCTATTTTTGCACAAATATTACCTCTGTTGCTCTTTGTGGCATCTGTGCCTGTGGCATGGGGTCTTGGGCTGATTTAGCAGGAGCAGGAGGCAGAACAGGGTTTGGAGGGGGAGCAGGTGCTGCACTTGGGGAAGGAAGAAAAGGTGGTGCAGAAACAGGGGCTGGTTTCGGTGCAGGGGCAGAGGCTGGTTTAGGTGCAGGGGCAGGAGCAGAGGCTGGTTTAGGTGCTGGGGTAGGAGCAGAGGTTGCTTTAGGTCCAGGCTTAGGAAAAGTTGGAGGAGGATGTGGTTGCTGCTGCTGAGAAAGCATTGTGGCCTGAAGTGTCATCTGTTGTGCCTATAAAAAGCATGATACAGGAGATTATAACTAGCAACATAGAATAACTGTACAGTATACACAATACCAAATGAAGTATACAGAGATCAAGATTATTGGTCTTGTCAGAAACAGGTGGCTGTGTACAATTATGTGATGAGAGAGAGATCAGAGTGCAATAAAAACAAAGAAAAAGGAATACACAGGGATAAGCACACATACCAAAAGCAGGGCCTGTTGCTGAATAAATGCTTGTTGCTGTGCTGCTAATTGTGCAGGGTCCACCGCAGGCACTACTGGCTGGGGCATGGGCATCATTTGTGGCATCATTTGTGGCATCATTTGAGGCATCATTTGTGGCATCATTGCCTGGGACATCATACCTTTAATGAAAGTAATAATTATTCAGAATTGTCTCTAGTCGAGTCTTAGTTTAGATATTAATATCTTAAATAGAAAAGTAGAATATATTTCTCTTTAAATGTATCCTTAATGTCACTTGCATACTTCCGTGCAGGGATAGTGGACTATTAGGCCGCTAACGCTGAAAATTACAGAGGGAAAAAAGAAAAGGTGATGATACCTGTGCACTTCTGGGAATGCTTTGCCATACCAGCTGAAGGCAGCAGCCTAGGTTGCTTGGTGGGTAATTCAGCTTTAGTATTCACACATCATTGTAAGAAATGATACACTCAGATTGTTTTAGTTTATTATTGTGACGTGCAGTGCTCTGTGGCCTTTAGTAGTAGGCTGTGTTCTTATTTAATTTCTGAAAGTCAAGAAAGTGCCTATAGCTGTCCTTATGTGCCTATATTAGTAACTGTAACACCAGTGAGAGCACTGTTACTGCCAGTCCCTCTTTAGGCATTTACATGTTTGGAGTCAAAGGCCTAGCTACAATAGGTGAAAGGGGTGCGGCTGCTATGGGGTCCGAGTTGCACACCTTGACCCTCCCCTCCCTCTGCACCCAGTGCTTACCTCACACACCGCAGAACAGAGGACGGCTCCGCACTGTCTCACGTTTACTACTGCGGATGCGAGGCACCAGGACCTGGAATGGCTGTTGCGGGAAGCGCAACATCTCACTCATGCTTTCCATGCATGCGCAGCTTCTAAGTTTCTCCTCTCTCCATCTGCAGCATCAGAAGTGCCCCTGAGTGTCCCCAGGGGGTGGGTGGGTCCATGAGACCCCATATTCCATTGTACTACCGCCGCGCGATGGGGGTCATTCTGAGTTGATCACATGTAGCAACTTTTTGCTGCCCGTGCGATCAACTCGATGCGGCCTATGGGGGAGGGCTTTTTTGCATAGCAAGGCTGTGAACACTTGTGCAGCCCTGCTGTGCAAAAGAAAAAAAAAAGTTTTGTGTAGAACTAGACCAGGGTAACAATTACTTACCCTGTGCGATCGATCCAGCGATGCAGGTCCCGGAAAGGACGTCAGACATCCGCCCTCCAAACGCATGGACACGCCTGCATTGGACTCACCACTCCCAGAAAACGGTGAGTTGCCGCCCCGGAACACCTTCCTGCTGTCAATCTTCTTGTGATCACTCTAGCAATCGCTTTCTCAATGACGCTCATGCGCATTGCGGCCACCGCGCAGGCGCAGAACCGACCCATTCGCACCACTGTGACAACCAGCGCAGAGTGTGAATGGGTCGGAATGACCCCCAATATATTAATATATTCTACTGCCACCACTACATCTAAGCAGTACAACAACCTAGTGCACCGTAACACCTAGCAAACCCTACAAACTCTAATGGCTGCAACTGAATCCAGATAGCCTGTACCTGGTTAATAAATCTTCACCTGGTAGTCATCTGCCATCTGGACTAAGCTCCATTGCACACCAATGCCACCTATCACTGTAGTGTCTGCCAGTACCCTGCCTGCTGGTAGGGACATTCATATCATACCTCCCAGTTTATGGCCATCTCTCCCTTCACCAAAAGCTGCTGAGCAGTGTTCCCTGCCTGCTGGGATGGATGATTATGTCACACCTCCCAGCGCACTATTGAAGTACTGTGGATGGAAGCTCTGGACTCGAGATTCAGCAAAGAAGTATAGAGAACAGACAGGCAGCTGACAAATGAGGGGGAGATTTAGCAAAGCTTGGAGACAGATAAAGTGGAGAGAGATAAAGTACCAACTAATCAACTCCTAACTGTCATTTTTCAAACACAGCTGTGACATGGCAGTTAGGAGTCGATTGGTTGGTACTTGATCTTTCTAAACTTTACCTGTCTCCAAGATTTTACTAAATCTCCCCCCCAAAGGTAACCTGTGCTTTAAGTCACAGTGCCTGAATAAAAAAAAAAAGCTAAAATGTAAATGAATAAAATGACTAGTAGCAGTAAGCACGCCCCTGGACAGCACGAGGCACGCACACTTTGGTGAAGCACAGCCGAGAGTGAGGTCTAAAGAAGGAGCTATGGGGGATGTCTTCAAAATGTTGCTATGGGGCACACAAAGTTCTAGCTATGCAGCTGTTTGGATCCTTGAATCAATGGAGACTAGTCATAATGTAAATTTATAATTGAATACTATAGAAAAGCAGCAGCCAAAGAAACACTGAATCGAAAGGTAATTATTATATGCATCGAATATAGTAGCCACTGCCAGTAATATACATGACTATTACTAGTTTCTATACAAACCAGTCAAATAGTAAAATTTGTAGATAAATCGCAATATTTCGATAATGGTGAAATGTACCTAGTTTTCAGGTACATCCCACATTTCTATCAAGATATGTCCATAGAAAAGATTTTCCCTAATTTTGTGATCCTTGCCATATGGAACACAATACTCAGCATTACTAAATAAAGAGGCAGATGTATTAAGCCTGGAGAAGTGATAAAGTGGAAGGTGGTAACACACCAGTCAGCTCCTAACTGTCATTTTTCAAACCCAGCCTGTAACATGGCAGGTAGGAGCTGACTGGCTGGTGCGTTATCACCTTCCACTTTATCACTTCTCCAGACTTAATACATCTGCCCCAAAGTGTGTAGAAGCTTTCGCTTTAGACCTAGTATGAGTTGTTGCTGCCAGCTTGGATATTGTAGTCATCCTAAGAACTTCAAACAAATAAAACTACGATGCAGCATTTTTTTTATCAAACAATAGTTTACATTTGTAAAAACAAGCCCTGTATATGTTATATACATATGTTCAGTATATTATACAAAACAGATTAAATCAGTCATGTCTAATAACCAGAGCTGTTAGTCTTACCTGGCATCATTGGCATGTTTCCCATGGCAGGCATCATTCCATTCATCATTGGCATAGAGTACGAGGGCATTGTACCAATTCCAGTAAAACCTAAAAGCAAATTTTAGAATGACTTTTTATATGTTATAAAACAATATAAAATGTACATTTACCTCCTGGAATCCTTAACCTTTTGAGTTCCCTACACACCATCCTACCTTCAATGCACCCAGGAACACCCATGGTAATGTCTGTGCCACAAGCGACTCCATATGCAACAGTGGTGTCTGCATACACTCTGTGTAACACACGCGCCATAGGGGTTACTGGAGTTTTCACACATGCATAGTAGAAAACACTCCCTCAACTATGCACACATCGACATTGCACCCACCTCTGAATTAGGCCCATAGTCACTGACACTAGGCAATCAGCTGGTAGCTTTTTCATTGGAGCATATTGCACTGTAATATATATGCTGAGAGACTCCCTGTAAGATGCATACTGTAAATATTCATTATTGAGGCACACGCTCTGCTTTAGTTTAAATATATATATTTTTTATAAATTAGTTTATTTTTTGCTTTGTGTAATTGTGGTTAAATAAAAGACCACACCAAAGAATAAATAATTGTTTTCCAGACTATGTATAATGTACTGTACTGTACTGTACGTCACCTGTTCTACATTGCCGAATGTTAATTTATAATGCTATGTTTTTTATTTCCTCTAAACATAGTTATTTTATGACAGGATAGAGAACAGGTCACGACGAGCTGGGTTTAAACAACATATTGTTATGAATTATGCTGTAGTGTAAGCCCATAACAGGGGTGGTGTAGTTACAGTTGCCTTATTGCAGTGTGTAACACCTGTTCTTATTTTTATATGACATGTCATTTACCAAAGGTCAGTTTATGTAACTAGTCAGCAGAGCATGCTGGATACAGTATGCTGTATTCTCTATCAAGAGCCCTACTAACTTTAGCCCAGACACTATTTATAAATGCAATATATATTTTGTTGGGGTTGATTTACAAAAAATATGATCTTTTTAAAATTTTAACAAAATTGTGTCAAAATCAATACATGGTATTATTGGTCTACTAGTTTCCAGCCTGTCCAAATGACTGAACTGCTGGTAGACGGGGCTGTCATGCTGAGGTGTGTAGGTGTGTGTGTGTGTTTGTGTAGGGGTGTGTGTGTGCATTAAGTGGTTAGTTTCAAAATGCCACCTAGTGGATGCCGGTGCACCATTGAGGTGAGGAGTAACCTTTTATTATATAGGATAGACAATTGTTCACCAGCAATTGCTATGGGTCAAATGACGGAGAACTGTTGTTTGAATACTTAAACAGGATAGTCAGTGGCGTATCTATAAAAGATGTATGGTATGCAGTGAACACGGGCCCCCACAACGCACACCCTGCACCCGTTATTTTATGCTTACCCTTCTGGTGTCCCACATCGGACGCAGAAGCGCTGCACAAATCACCGGGAAAAATGTTGTGTTGCCATTTTCCCAGTGGAGGGGAATTTGGCATAAGCAGAGAAATAAGAGACCAGATAAAACAATGGAGGGGTATTGGCAAAAAGCAGAGAAAGAAGAGCCCAGAAGAAAGAATAACAATCATTGGGAAGAATTGAGGCCAGGGGGGGACTGCAGATCAGGGACAAACAAGAGCTAGCAGCAGGGAGAACCTTCATGTGGGATATTGGGACAAACAGGTTAATGGTTGCGAGCAGAGCATTTCATGAATGGACATGTACCCTGGGTCTACCATTAGACTGGACAGAAGAGGCCATAAAAGAGCTTGTGCATTATAGGATTGATAGACCTCTCAGTGTAATGAGGGAATATTCTTTCAAATGAGTAGTTTGATCATATATATAAGTATACACATGCAAAAATATGATATATATATATGATATATCGTGTGTGTGTGTATATATATATATATATATATATATATATATATATATATATATACACAGATTAGAGGAAAGTGTTCCAGTTGAACGCTACAACTAGAACACTTTCCTCTAATCTGCTTTTTTAAAACTTGCTAACATTTCTGCTTAGTTAAGCATATGTATTTATATAGTGATATAGGTCCTCCATGCGTGATCAGTGTTGATTGGTCTGTTTCCCTTTGTCACTGTGTTCTATTCTACTTTATTTCACTTTACTTCATGTATGTCGATTCCCATTGTTGTACTTATCTTTGTGTGCATATTTGGGTAGATTCCATTATGGTTTCTTGTATGCAGCTTAGTAACAGCATGTATTATGTGTCTGTCTCCTTTAGCCGCTGTGGGAGGCCGGGGAGACTATGCAGCTGCGGGCGTCTGGTTGCTAGGCAACGCATGACATTTGCCCGGATCACCACCGGCACCAGCGGCTTGACGTCATTGGCAAGCGCCCATAGTGGATGGATGCCACGTGGGACGCTGCCGCAACCCGGCTTCCTACAGCGGCGGGGGGTATTTAGGTAAGCTACATTTGCTTTTTCTGTTTGTTTGTGTTGTTTCTTAGCCAGACAGCATGTGGCTTGAAAACAGTACCTGCGAGTACCGAAACGTTGCCTGATGTAGTGCTGCTATGACATTTTAATCAATACAACTTTTTGCATTTGGAGTGCCGCAGTCCTTTGTTCTTTACTATATATATATATATATATATATCTATCCTATGTAATAAAAGGCTAACGCCGCTCCTTACCTCTTTGGGGGGGGAATTAAAAATGTTTTGCACGCCGGCGGCCACTAAATGATACCCTACGGAGCATTTCAAGTGTTGTTTCATTCGGCCACGCACAGCCGCCAGTGCTGACATTACTGTTATGTTGTTCCATCATTTTGACGGTCTCGTATATTTATTTAAGAAGGTAGAGGTGGGCATTTCAGATGTTCAGATATTCTTTCAAGTACCAGAACAAACAGATGATATATGTGCAGGAAGGAATGGCACTCTGAAAACAATTCAATGCATAAAGCACTTAGTAACGGCATAGGACAGGAAGTGGGATTGGACGGAGAGGAGAGCGGGTGGAGAGCATATGGAGAGTGGGAGAGAGGGAACAGAGAGTAGGCTGGGAAGGGACAGGTGAGATGGGTGCTGTAGCTGGCTGAGGATGACCTGACAGATGCAGGATCCATAACTATAAGTATATATATATAGATAGAGAGAGAGAGAGAGAGAGAGAGAGAGAGAGAGAGAGAGAGTGATAGAAGTACTGGTAAAGTGGTAAACAAGAGGTATGTTTGTCCCAGGTATGTGGCCTATGTATTTTAAAACCATAATATGTATTAAAACCAGGAATAGAATTTTAAAACCAGGAAAATGTTTGTGGTTGCTCTGCTGAGAGCTTTTGGACTTTTGCTAAAAGTCATATAAGGGTTCCTTGGCTGTGGATGAGAGAGAAGGGAGGGCTCCATCTACAATGCCCATTTCAGGTCTTTAGGCCTTCAGCCTGTAGGCACTAATTAGTAGGATAATTAGTGACTGCACCTGTAAGAGGCAGATAAAAGCTGTGTCAGGGCAGGCCTGTTATGAGACACTGTGATTTACTGGCTGTAAGTACTGTGCATATAACTGTTTTGTGGTAGGGCATTAGGTCCTACCACTATTATGATTTGTTGGTGCCTAAATGGGTTGGGATTTATTTTATGTTTTATTTTATGCACTGCACAATAAAATCAGCCACAGTTAGATTGTACGAAAGCCCTGGACTAGTGTGCTGTGTTAATGGATGAACCCTGATCTCCGCACTATGTGTGTGTGTGTGTGTGTATATATATATATATATATATATATATATATATTCATTCACCTATATACCGTACAGAATATGGTCCTCAAAATTAACCTTATGTATAATTACAAATTAGCCCTGATCTTAGATAGAAGGGGACCAAGTCAAGGCTTAAGCTCATGCACAGGTAGCAGCTAAGCCTTCAATGTAAAATTATTGGAGCTCTGATCTTGCTTTCCCAACTTCAAAAAATATCAGAAAGCTTCACATATTTCAAACAACCGACTTTAGGAATACAGTTTTACCTTCTCCCAACCCAAACCACCCTTCTCCCTTTCCATTTTTGTGCTTTGGGCTCAGTAATGTGATCTTTACCCTACACCACTAACTTTTATGTAATTGCTTGGGAGAAAATTGTCTTGCTATTTGACCAGGAATTGTGAAATTTTGTCATGGTGCAGAAATCAAAGTGCAGAATTCTGCATAATCTTTCAGCAATCTGATGAAAGGAAACATAGATGCGAATTCCTGCTTCATCTCTGCACTCACCTGGGGAAGGATATGTATTCTGCTGCGTGGGTCCAATACCTCCACCACCTTTCATGCGCCGGTTAAGGTTTTCAGACGTTTCTAAATACTGCATGGAGCAGACAAGGGATGAGAAGATATACAGTATGCGAGATAGAACATTTTTCAGAATGGAGTTAAAAATTTAGGAAATATCATTGAAATCTGAAACTGAAGATTTACTACTCACTGATGAAGACACCACAGGTTGGAAGAGTTGATCCAAAAAGTTCACTGCACTATGGGAATCGCCACTGCCTGCAAACATAGCGGTTGTTAGTTTGTGTTTTATGGACATAGAAATTATATTCACGAGATGAGTTTAACATAAAAAATGGCTAAAATTCACAATAGCATACCAACTTCAAACATGTTTACATTACCTCTGTCACTGGGGTTGGAATACATTTCATCATGGTCTTGTGCTTGCGGTGGCAGAGAGGGTGCCTGCATGGGTGGGGCTGGCGGAATTGGAATATCTGTTCTGTAACCAGAATAATTCAGGATTAAATCCAACAGAAATTTAAAGCATTTTAAAAGCAGAACCATAAACACCATCCTGAACAGAAGCCACCAAAAACCTTTAGACTCATCCAAACCTCAAATATGCACTGACATCATATGGCATCATGTGCACAAATATACCTAAAAAGATTATCACTATCTTTTTTACATGGTTGCTTCCGTTGGAGCATAGCACCTATCTCATTTGTTCTTCACAACAAGAAACACATCATGTTAACAGAAGTGCAGAGGGAGCAGTGTCGGAATCCCACGCTGGAATCCCAACGCTGGCATCCCACCGCCAGGATCCTGAATGAATGTTTGGCTGCTTGAGAAGTAAGTCACGGTGGTGTTAGGTTTATGTTATGGGGGAGGGTTAGGGTTAGGTAGCCACGGGGAGGATTAGGTTTAGGCTGCAGAAAGGGGGGTTAGGTTTGGGCACCACCGGGGAGGTTTAGGGATAGGGGGGCATTGCGGAAAGGTAAGTATAGTTACCTTGCCCCTGTTGTGATTCTCACCATCGGGATGCTGCGGTCGGTATTCTGTTCCTGTGTCAGTATACATATTTGCCGACTTTGGAACGTATTTGCATGCATCTCAGCCGTAATTACACTCGCACTGTATGAATGAAACTAAATGTGACTGCATCTTCCCTATACATACACTTGGATTAGGGTGGCCAATCCAGGGCCATTTTTTCAGTCCCGGGGATCGGGATTGAAAAATGATCAATCCCGGGATTCCTGAAATACCCGGGATTGGATTCTCTTCAATGTACCCTGCCCTATCCAGTCCACAAAACTCACCATAACCTGGACGGGCAGGAGGGTGGGCCATTTGCTGGAGGAGGTGAGATGCGGGGCAGTGCAGGAGGTGAGGTCCGCCTAGCAGGTGGTGGGCAGCTGGCTGCGAAGCGTGACTTCTGACTTCATATCACGCTGCGCTGTGCACACAGCCGGGGGCAGGGGGAGCAGAGCAAGGTAAGCCGGGCAGCATCTGAGTCTCCTGAGGACGCTCAACGCTGCCCGGCATAGAAAAAGTAAAGTGGTGGCCAATCCCGAAATCCCCGGGATGCAAAACTCCAATCCCGGGATTAAATCCCGCCCAATTTTAGGCCGGAATCCCGGGATCCTGCTGATCCCGATCCTGGGATTGGCCACCATAACTTGGATTAAATAACCATCAGCCTTTTTGGTGCACACTTGTAACAGCCTACAAAAGGTGCAGATGGATCTCTGAGTAGGTACAACTCAGCATAGCACGAAATTATATCTATACATCCACTATATGCTTTAAATTAATAGCCCATGTGAACACCTATTTATCACCCTTGTAGGGCTATTCAGTCACAAGTGGAAAGTGGCTGATATGCATACTGTACACTAATTTGCAGAGCATGCACAGCATTAAAGAAGCAAGATCTTCTACAAAACACCCTTCCATGCTAATCTACTTTAGCCGTCATTGAGGGACTCCCAGGAGATCTTTTAGGAGAAGGTCCCAGGGACATCTGAGACCAGGGACTGTGGTGTCCACTTTGCTGCAGAAGTGGGTGGGATGTGGGAGTGCTGTCTAGTCTCCTGTAATATAGGGGAATACCAACATTTCTGGAAAGTAGCTAAGTATGGTAGCACGTAGCACAAGGAGATGTTTGGTACATAGGACCTAATTAATGTTTGTACGTAAATGCAATTGAGATTGCAATTTTCTAGGCTAAAAGACTGCTAATGTTAGCAAGTGAAGCTGCTGTCCAGCAGTGATAAGAGACGCCAACCGTAGCCATCGTACATGCAATCGCACACGCAAAAATGAGGAACATCGGTGATATGGGTTGCCCAATGGCTAAGCAGACTGGACACAGCAGTAGCGGCAAAGTGCCATATTTTTTTGTATCTACAAGCTCACAGCTGACACCTGAAAACGGGGCGTGTATCTTCATTTTTCCAACTACTTTCAAAAACTCCAAGTTACCACCTCCAAATGGTCACTTCCTGTCAATCACTCTGCGATGGAATCCTCAGTGTGAGCGAGATCACAGCTGCACCTTTGTACATGCGCAGTCTACCGATAATTGTTCTGTTGCATGATAAGCACCATTGCGTGCATGAATTAGGACCATAATGTCACATGTCAAATCTAGTCCTGAGTGGGCACACAACAACTGGTGCAGATCTGATTACTTTCTGCTGTATTTAAATATAAAAAGTCAGTGTAAGAACCCTAATAGAATGTAATGTAATATTTTACTGATCCTGAGTGGTACATTCAGATGGGATGTTGGAATACAGGCTAGGTTTTAAAGTACTCCACTCAGTTTGATTTTCTATTATTAGAAATGAACATCCAACAATTGGCAGAATTACAGTATTATTTTATGAAAACAACACTGGTATATAGCATTATCATAATAATCCCGAGCAGTGGCGGATCCAGGGGGGGGGGGGGGGGGGCACGCGGGCCCGTGCCCCCCCTGTCATGTCTGGCACTTTAAACAAACAATCACTTGTTCACATCTTGGACAGGTTAACGGAGTCCGCCGGCGAAGTTTCCGTACAAGCCGCTATTAGCGCTAAGCAGCACTGTTCGGGATCAATGAAATCTGTGATCTGGGGACGGTTAGGCTGTGATCACAGATCTCATTGATCCCGAACAGTGCCGCTTAGCGCTAATAGCGGCTTGTACAGGAGCTTCGCCGGCGGACTTCGTAAACCTATCCAAGACGTGAACAAGTGATTGTACCACCAGAGCCTGGCAACTGGACCACCTTCAAGGGAGTCAAAGGTACACACCACCACACTGTTGTTTGCGGACACTTTACCCTGAGGAGCAGCGGGGGTTAATATCACAAACTGGCAGGAAAATCCTGTTCACTTAGGATACCAACGGATTCTGGTTGATCTTGATATATACCAGTACTGCCCGGAGCTCAGCCTTAGACAGTGTGAGACTCCGACGTGGCTGCAGCAGCGGCCACCATCCATTTAGAGGCTGGCTGCTGGCAGAGGTAGCGGCTCCTCTCAGGATGTTCTTCTTGCGTGGTGGGGTTGCTTGAGAGGTAGCACATGGTGGTGACAGCGTTTTCACTCCTCAGCGGCATAATGTGAATTTTGGCTCATACCGTGTGCTATAATGTGAATTTCGTCTCATACTGTGTGCTATAATGTGAATTTCGGCTCAAACCGTGTGGTATAATGTGAATCTCGGCTCATATTGTGTGCTATAATGTGAATTTCAGCTCATACCGTATGGTATAATGTGAATTTAGGTTCATACTGTGTGGTATAATGTGAATTTAGGCTCATACTGTGTGGTATAATGTGAATTTCGGCTCATAACGTGTGGTATAATGTGAATTTTGGCTCATACTGTGTGCTATAATGTGAATTTTGTCTCATACTATGTGCTATAATGTGAATTTCGGCTCATACCGTGTGCTATAATGTGAATTTCATCTCATACCGTGTGCTATAATGTGAATTTCGTCTCATACCGTGTGCTATAATGTGAATTTCGGCTCATACCGTGTGCTATAATGTTTGGTTCCCCAGTGAATCTTTCCCTTCATGCCTCTGTAAACCTCACTACAAATGTCTCACTACTCCCTCTTACTCCTACAGAGACCTTAGGTACCCACTGCCTCTCCCTGTCCCCCTCTCCTTGTTACCCACTGCCACCTCCCCCTGGCATCACCCACTTTTTCCTCGTCACCCTTTCCCCGGTGTTACCCACTCTGCCTCTCACTGTCACCCTCTCTCTGTCACCCACTGCCTCTCCGTCTCCCACTATGTTTCCTTCATCCACTGCCTCTCCCCTGCATCACTATAAACCCATCACCCTCTCTCTCGTGTCACCCGCTGCCTCTCCAAAGAGTCACCCTCTTCCCGTCTTACGAATACGATGTTCCCTTTGAGGCTATGACCCTTGTTGCTAGGTCATGCCCTTGTTGTGAGGCCACGCACACCTTCATGGACCGCACGCCTTCGGCATGCACAAGGTGCCCCCCCTGTCATTTTTTCCTGGATCCGCCCCTGATCCCGAGCAAGCAAAATAAACTGCATTTTGATATCAATTTGTATTAATTACATTCAGTTTAGGAAATATAAAGTTTAAGGCCCTCTTACATTGCCGCAATTTCTCGACTGCGCACACAGTGAGATGATTGATAGGCAGAGGTGTTCGTGGGGTGTGTCGGCGACGTTGCATCATCGTCTTCGAGGCTTGGTGCGGACAGCGCAGGCAGAGAGCTACTCTGCAGGTGCGAAAGAATCGCAACTGCGCGATGCCTTCGCTTGTCTGTGTGGGGGGGGGGGAGGACTTGCCCTGTGTGGGGGGACACCCTGTGCTGGGTTTCCCCCCGTATGTCAAAGATTTTGATCTTAGATATGCGTTTTTTGCACATCTACGATCAGGTCTGAATTAGGCCCTATATTTTAAGGCCTGCTCACTATTCAATCCCCTCCCCCACTCCCATGAACTGTCATACAGCAAGTTAACTTAACCTTAAGTGGTGTTGTGCATCTCTTCAAGTCACTTCCTCCAGTCTCCACTGACTGCCACTGGCAGCATTATTGTATCATGTCTGCAACGCTGTGAGGTATTCAGACACTTTGGTGGTAGGTGTCAGTGGTGTGCAAATGGAGTTTAGTCCATAAGGCAGATGACTTAACCAGGGAATTGGATTATTAACCAGGTAGAAACATGTAGTAGGTAACACAGGATTAACAGTAATGCGACAGGTACAGGATGCAGAGATATTCAGGAAGCCGCCAGGGTGTTCTTGGCATTGGTTCGGCCAGTGTATGTGCACACTGTAAGCTGGCTGAAGCACATTGGAGGCAGGGGGTTTATATTATATGCTGTGGTAGTGGCACGGTGGAGTTTGGGGTCTTAGTAGGGCACCCAGACTTGTGGACACTCAGAGGCATGTCTGTATACTGAGGACACTGGAGAGGAAGAGGCACGGCATGGTGTAGCCATGCTTGTGCAGAAGCCACATGTTGTAGGTTGCACCTCTGTGTAGGGCTGCTAGGTCACAGTGCCGGATTGCTAAGGTGCCCTGGTAACAGAGGCAGTGGAAAGCGTGCCTTTAACACCAGGAGCTAGCTGGGTACCCAGTAGCACTGGTGGACTAGGAACATGATCCAGGCTGTGCACTACATTGTTGACCCCTACTCAGTGATTGGGAGCCGGGCACTGCAGTGTGATGTTATCGTGCAGTGCGCTCCTGGCTTCCATCATTTTGGTGTCACCCGATGTATTTTACATCCCCCTAGTGATTCCAATAATATACAGTAGGCTAACTCGTGGGTCAGTGAGTAGCACTACAGCCTCACAGCACTGTGGCTATGATTTTGATTCCAACCAGAGCACCATCTGTGTGCAGCGTTTTATGCTTTCCCCGTGTACGCATGGGTGTAACTCCGGGTATTCCGTATTTCAGAGAGTTTAATAGAACAGTGCCAACAACTGGCCAAGCAAGCTCAGAAAGTATTTTGCGAGGCTACAGCATTTCTAACCTTTCTAATAGCCAAACCTAGAATTGTCTTCTTTTCATATCATTTACCAACATTACCACTTAACAGCACATTACCAGTGTACAACATCAAGGACACACCTAATTGACGAAGGTGAAAAAAATAGAACAAAGGCACTATAGTCGTCATCTACTCATTACAACCTCCTCCTTCTATTGATCATTATTAAAACCCTGCAACCTTATCACCACTCATCAGTATTAATTCATTCATTTAGTATTAATTAATTTTCATCATTCAATCTTAAGCGTTGAGTCATTCTCATTGGGCCTCATAATCATCCTCAATTGTTACTGCTTTGGCCACTAAACTATAATGTACTCTAGATTTTATCCTTTAGACCTATAGCAAGCAGGTAAATTAGCACACAAATACTGTATGTTTCTGTAGCTCACCGTTCCCTCTGTAACAATTCCTCACCTTTCAAATGAAGGAGGAATGGGTGGAGGCGCAGGTGGGAATACTGGTGAGAGGTCCGGAGGGAGTCCAGGTGCAGGGAAAGAGGGATAATCAGTTGGGAGTTGTGGTGCAAAGTCAAATGGAGGTTGAGGGATCCCTCCGTTCTCTCCAAAGGGGAAATCATATGATTCAAAACGATCAGTAGGAGCTCCCTCTTCCACCACAGCAATCACATCCATTAAGAAATCCTCTCCTGAGAGATCATGCCACTGATCACCATCCAGAATGGAGATAGTCCAACCTCTGGTGCTATCCCCAATACCTCTTCATTTAGGAAGTTCGTGAAAGTAAAGAAAAGTAGAAACACAAAAAAAAATGTAATGAGTAATTTCAGAAACTGGACAAACATCACACGGTGATTGCAATTATCAATATAATTATCAGCAAGTCTGAATGTTTCTGGTGTGAGTTTAAGCCAGATACTGTAAATTGCAGAAGACATAACATCAACATTGTTTAGTATTCTGATATTATCTATTACGTACTGCATAAACTTGTACACCCTCACGTGTTGTCATTTGTAAAGCATATACTCACTTGGACTGCAGTAACCAGCCTGGTAATTGTTCTCCTGTTGTCCAAGAATCTACTTCTGCTGTGTATTTCTCCTCTATGATAGAAGAGTAGTAAAAGAATGAGTAAATCATCATCTGCATCCATGGATAGTTATAAGGACACGTATCGGTAGTACACAACAAACTCTAATGAAAATATTAAAGTTATTTCAAAACTCTGCTTATTTATAAAACTTGATGCATGATTTGTACTTTGCAGCTGTTTAATGACAGGGCTAACCTTGAAGCCGGTAGCTTGGGTGTGGATTATTAGATCTACATTATAAAGGTCTACAGTCAATAGGTCTACCACTAATGACAAGCATTGGGTTGACAGGGTCAAAAGGTTGACATAGAATATATAGCCAGTAGGAAAGGTTGACAGGGTCAAAAAGTTGCTGTAAATGGTCAAAACAAAAAAGGTAGACATTTTTTTTTGGGGGGGGGGGTTATCGCTTTTCTGCCACAAACAAGCCCCATTAGTGTACCACGTCCCCATGCATGGATTCGGGCAAGGTGCCTCACTCTGCTACCGCTGCGCTTAGCACAGATTACTATTCCCAATCATAGTCCACATCGATGGTACAGTATGAAAAAGTTGATAAAAAAAAGAGAAAAAAAACTTGTGTTTACCATATGTGTGTCGATGACTGTCATGTCGTGTTGGACTCCTGCACCATATCCAAAATTTGAAAGTACTGTTACACCTCCAAATGTATATTTATTAAGAAATGGAGCCAATGGAGTAGGAGGAGGGGAGTATTTTCGAGTGCTATGTCATTGCTTCAGAGACGGTGGTCTAGGTATCCCAAATTTCCACAAATATAATTTAGCAGCTTACCTTTCCCAAGTGGTCCTTGCTTATGCTAATTTCCACTGTATGAATGGCTAACATTGGCATCTGACTGTTTGTTTCGGTATTATCAGTCCAAAATTTACCAGTCGCTACATAATATTTCATTCTACTACTGCATACCATACACTACCTTGATTGAAGTGTAAATGGGTAGGACATGCACAGACTGCCCCTATAAGCTATCCTACTCAGTAGTTATGTATACATTATTGAAATAAAATTAGATATTATAGTTCATAGCTTTTTTATTATAATACATAATGAGGGCTTACTGTATAAAATGAAAATAATAAAATTGGGCAGAGCGGGGCGGCCATTACTGTTGTGCCTAGGGGCTCCTTGACTCCTAAATCTACCCTTGTGTCTGGGTGATCTGGCCCTGGCTGCTGGTAGCAGAGAGAGAGAGAGAGAGGTCAAGGCTATGAGAAAGCTCTACATAAAGATTGTCCATTCACTTTGCAGTCATTGGGCGTACCTTGGGTGGACAATAATTTAACTAAGGTCTATTAAAGAGTTGCCGTTTTAAAACTTGTGGCAGAATCTAATCAAGGACTAACCACATTCTTTGGGTAAATGTCCTTTAAAGTAGCTGTATACGTTTTACACTAACTCCCTGAACATTATTGTTTGCTGGTGGTATCTGTAATGCTCCATGGTTTTGCCTTGTAAGTGACTGCCCTTTTAAAAAAATGCACAAGTTCGGCCGGCATCCCGCACGGCTGCCGAACTCGGGCGGCATTACATGCCGCCATTGGTGCCAATTTAGGCAAAAAGACACATTGCCTGTAAAAACCACAATAAGGCTTTTAATCAATTGATTGACTTGTCAAGGGGAAACCTAATAACAAACATCCATCTATTCAACAAGCATACTGTGCAGATGTATTAAGGCTCGAGAAGTGATAAAGCAGTGATAAGTGCAAGGTGATAACACGCCAACCAATCAGCTCCAATATGTAAATTTACAGTTAGGAGCTGATTGGCTGGTGCGTTATCACCTTGCACCTATCACTGCTTTTTTACGGCTTTATCACTTCTCCAGGCTTAATACAGTACATCTGCCCCATTGTTTTCTAGATGGCAATAGCAGAAGCAAATCATTGTAAAAAAAAACAAATATCTTTCGAATAAAACATTTTTACAGTGTTTAAAGATTTAGATTTTTTTTTATTTATCTTAACCCTCCATCTAATTTTTAACTTAGCTTTTTTATTTGTATTTTTTTTTATTTAAACTGAAAGCCCAATTCTGAGTTATCATTTGCACTGCATGAGACAACATGTCAGCTCAAACATCGCATATGCCAAGATTGGCCTTGTGAAGTGAAAGTTCATTGTGGCGATAATAAAGAATTTTATCAATGAAGCATGCAGCATTACAGAAATCATCCTTGTTACCACTTTTTCATAAATAGTCCACAATGGTTTGTTACACCTTAAAAGCTAATAAAAACTGACAGATGGAATGTGAGCAATCATCTAATGTGTAATTAAGACAGGGATAGATGGTGCATGCAAGCAATAACAAGTGCCACAGTCTACCTTCTGTGCTGACGCCATCTTTCTGAAGACAACACCAGATATATGGAGCCTCCAGCAGCAGGTACATCAGGAAGATGCTATAAGTACATTCACTAACCCTTCTCATACCCAGGAAGAGCAACTGTATTCAACATGTCTGTCTAACTATGTAAGTACATATTGGTATTCCATAAGATACTGACATCAATTTGATGTGTGTTATTCCGTAGCTGTGACAGCCATTCTGTCTCACAATTCATGCCTCCTCAAGTAAATTATGTTCTCCAGGTTGTCTCCTCATGCCACGTTATGTAAGATTTCCCTGACTCAATTAAATACAGTTAAATACACTCTTTGCCTGAAGAAATAGACGGACTTCCTGAAATGCGTAACAGATTTTAGTAAGACTTAAAAATCTGATTTTTATTTATGCTTTTTTTTTTGCATTTTATGCCATTTATTATTTTCCTACTATCCAATACTGTGATTTTATTTCCATTTATTTGTTAACATTTCTTTTTAGAACTGTTTAGATGCAATATATTGTCTGAAATGGTGAAAAATGTGTATACGGCGATATTTGTACACTTATCTTTATGACACTAATTAATGGGGCAATAGATGTCTGTTTTATGAAATATATCATTCAATTATTTTACCATGCATCATACCACATATAACAATAGTTTAAACTAAAAAAAATATATAATTTTGATTAAAATGAGACATATAAAAAATGGAAATGAAAACCAGAGCAATTTATGAACTGAAAATTGTCCTCCCCACTGCAATCAGCTTATGGGAATAACAACTCAATTGTTTCACAGTAAAACATTGTATTACCAGTTGATATTGGTGTCCCAATAATAGTCTATTGCTTATTTACCACAAGGCTCAACAGGAAAAGCTCATTTAATCCCGGATGAAAATCCTGGTATTAATAGAATATTAAGCAATCGATGTTGGTAAATTCACTCCCATATAAACTGTAACATTGCAGTATTATTAAAGTGTTTGTAACAAACGCTCCATAAGAAGAATTTTGTTCCATCGCATACACTGCACTCATTTAAAATAATTAACACTCTGCTCTCTTTACTGAGGATGCTATAGGCAGTTCTGTGCTAACCAGCACTGGTGGCCCTGCCCCTTCCTCATGACATCATGTGCTTGGGGAGAGTGGCTGGCAGAGGGCACTAGTAAGCCTTGTTATGGTGCTGACCACTCCTATAGATGACTCACATGGGAACTAGGGGTATTAGTCCAAATAGAATTACAGTGTCAGACACGGTCTCTAGCGGATTTTTAAATACAGAGTTCCTATACAGACAACCCCAAGAGTCTAGTTGGGAGACACTATCTGAGATTTGAATACACTTTTGTGATGCTGATACCATTTCTATTTTGCTTATCATTTAAATACACATCAGATGATTTTTCACATTCCCTGAAGTAGAACATCATTGCAGTTCCACCACAGTCTGGAGTATCACAAACAAGCGGCACACATCAAAGGGGAGATTAAAGTTATGCCAAACAGGAGGAGGGTAAGAAAAACAGACAGACACCTGGACATTTAGATTTTGTGTGTCCAGCAAAATTATCTATTTTTAAAGGTTTAGGAGGCGATTCAATTGCGCCCCCTGTTGGGTGTCTATATGAATGGACATCTATCAGAGCTATTCAATTGTTACTCCAATCAGATGCCCATGAGTAGTTTATGCATCTGACAGCTCTAGGTTAAGCCGCGCAAAGCAGCTAGACCCGTCTAAAAATCTAGCACCCAAACTACAGACTTTTTCACACATTTTTTCTAGTACCTCCTGAGACTGCAAGAAAATATGTGACTGCCATGGCTAATGGGCGTCTGATTGGAGCAACAATTGAATAGCTCTGATAGACACCCATTCATATAGATGCCCAGCAGGGAGTGCTTGGCACAATTGCCCCCTTAAAATTTTAAATTCAATTTTAAAATGGATTGCTGATTATAGTGAAATATTTGCAGACAAGCTAAAAGTAATTCATTTCGTGAAACCAAAAATGTGTGCAAAAGCCAGAAACCCTAACTATGCACAAGTGAAAATGGTTATTAAGAAAAATGAGGCTAGCAGAGGAATTTGGAGGAATAGGTAGTGTATCAGCAAAGAGAATATTTAATGCAAGGGATCTGCAGGAGGAATTAAGAGTCATAGAAGGATCCTTATGATTAACAATGAGAAGCTGGTACAGTATGTGCACAGGGTGCATATAGGAGAACTTTCCATCGTACCACTGTATGTAAAGACATCCATGACCATCTTCCCTCTTCTCTCATTGGCTGTCCACTCGAGCAGAGTTAGGGCATGTGAGCGGAATTCATCAAAGTTGGTTTGTTTGGCTCGAAGCAGCTTGCTCTGGCATATAGCCTTGTATCCTTCAGAGGCTTGATCTGAGACATATCTGGACAAGAATGAGATAAAGAGGTATCTTACACAGTAGATGTTGATAAAATTACTGACTGTCAATTAATTGAATTACTTACTTGAGCAGAGGCTTCTCTAAAGTAGGTGAGGGGATGAGGCAGCTGAGTAGGGATGAAAGGAGTAGCCATGCCCGCTGGTTTTGCTCCTCATTGTTGTTCTGCACCGTCAGACTTGCCGCTTGACACAAGACCTCATCTCTAAGTGTTGGCTGGCGCAAGCAACGCTCCACAATGTAATTACCAATAATCCTCTGCTGCCAGGGGGGCATTGTTGTGTTCACCATAAAACGCAAAGCCTAGGATGTGCACAGGAGAGTCTCAGTGGCTAGTATGGCTTACCCAATGTGACATGACACAAAGCATTTCAGTTCAGTTTGTCTCTCTCACCAGTTTGTACAATTCCAGTGCAACTCCATGATCATTCTGTGATACCCGAGTTAATGGATCCTGTAGGGGCTGTCCCAAAGGTGGCAGAACAGCATCCTGAGAAACAACAAAATTGAAAACATGCATTTTTACGAATGATTATTGTATTGGAAATAGGAATCTGTGTATATGTGAATACTTTAACATGATCAACCCATTGTATATGCAGTCCTTCTGTTCCATAGACAATAGTAACTACGTAGCTATATTCAAATAAATGTATGTTGATAGAAATCTGCAAAAGTATAAATTAAAAGTGATTGATCAAGAAAAGGGAGACAAAGGCACGTACCTTAAAATACGAGCGAATGAAGACAGAGAATGGATAGTTGTTGATGTCAGGAGCAAGAGACAATATGCACTGCGCCTTTACTTGTGGTGGAGGCACCTCTGTGATCTGTGTACCTTCAGCATGGGTCTTTGCTATAGGGTAACAGCATATAGAAACTTATTGACCGTTGCTGATCTACACATAAAACCACTAACACAAAGATTATAAAACACATTTTTTAGCAGTGAAACTTTAGTTTAAATCTTTTAGTTTAGTAATTCAGACCTTAGGTCATTTCCAACTAAAACAAGATACTTGGGGTATAAAGTACCTAATTTAAAAAACCCCAAAACATTTAAGGAGGCCCCATATAGGGCTATCTAATGCATTTACGAGGCTGCCTAGTCTAATACTATGTGATTGTTAGGAATGTTGCATGGGATATCTACATCAGACTAACACTCATAGGTGTGCGCAGGGGGGGTGCCTGGTGCGCACAGGCACCCCCTAATGTCTGGCACCCCGATCTCACATGCCTGATGCAGGGATTGCAGGGATCGCCGAGCAGGCTGTGCTGCACCCTGTCAGGACTGCATTACAGACCGGATACCTGGGTTAATCAAGGGTGCCACTGCCACCGGCTTTCAAATTCCCAGCTCCACCACCATGTACAAAAACAGCGTGATGTGACGTGATTACGTCATGCTGCTCACATGCCCACCCGTCACACCCGCTACACGCCCACCTCAATCCTTCTATTCTATGCCAACGCCAGCCACTGATGAGGAGCAGCATGCAGCCAGCGTTCCTCTAAAGGTCCATACACACTTAACGATATAATGAGCGACGTCGCTCATTTTCCCCCTCCTTGAGCGACGTCGCTCATTTTATCGTTAAGTGTGTATGCCGCCAGCAACGACCGATGCGCGGCCCTGCGGGTCGGCAACGATCGTCGCTGTCAGTAGGGCATGCATGAAGGATGTGAACTGTCGTCCACGACCTTCATGCAGGGCTGGCGGGGGCGTGACGTCACTGAGCGATATGAGCGGTCATATCGCTCAGTGCGTAGAGGCGGCCGCCGACCGGCCGGCCCGGGAGGGGGAGACATTAGACGATGTCGCTCACAGAGCGACATTGTCTAATGTGTATGGGCCTTTAGGAAGACAAATTCAATACTGGCAGGCGGCCGGCAGCAGCATTGACAGGTCACTCGTTTTTCCAGCAGCAGCAGTACTAATCTGCGACTGTCAGTGAGTGACTGACTTGTAAGTAAGCTGCTGCAGCTTGCAGGGGAAAGAGAGGGGGAGCCAGACCAGGCTGAGGAGGAGCACTGTAATTGCAGTGAGTGCCATCAGGGGTGTTTGTTTGGTGCACACCACAACATCTGACAATGTATCTGCTTTATTAGGATTGGTACAAATACAAAGGTGGAAATTTTATATGCGTTGACCACCAATAGATGGTGCTAGACATGCCCAAAAGGCGGTGCTAGACACACCCCTCCGACGGTGCACCCCCTAATAAAATGTGCTGCGCACGCCAGTGCTAACACTACAGTAGTACAACTCTTCCATAGTTGCTCACTTGCAGATGTAGGGGGAATTTAGTCAAAGGAACTAAGTACTATTGAGATCTATAAATATATCACCATTTCATTTAAAATACCCCATAGCTACATTATAATTTTCTATATGTAGAGCTCACCTTGCACAGACTTCAACACGGCAGCTAGCTCAGCTGGCACATCCAGAGCTGACAGATCCTATGCCAGAAAAGGAATACAGTTATATAAACAATAGCAGTGAGGTTTCAACATAAAGCATATATACAGTAGATAGAGGTTACAACAACTACTGTATGTGCTCACTGACCAAATATCTAAAAAAACGTGAAATGATAGGTGGGTTCCGGATGGAACGTAAATGATAATGAGATTCCAGGTGGAATAGAAATTATAGGGGGATCCTGGGTGCAATAGAAATGATGAGCGGATCCCGAGTGAAACAGAAATGATAAGGGGATCCCGGGTGAAACACAAATGATAAGTGGATCCCAAGTGGACCAGAAATGATGGGGGAATCCCGGGTGGAACAGAAATGATAAGGTGATCCCGAGTGGAACAGAAATGAAAGGAATCCATGTGGAACAGAAATGAAAGAGGAATCCATGTGGAACAGAAATGAAAGAGGAATCCATGTGGAGCAGAAATGAAAGAGGAATCCATGTGGAACAGAAATGAAGGGGTGATCCTGGGTGGAACAGAAATGAAAGAGGAATCCATGTGGAACAGAAATGAAGGGGTGATCCCGGGTGGAACAGAAACGAGGGAGGGATCCCAAGTGGAAAAGTAATGAGGGGGGGGGGGGATCCCGGGTGGAACAGAATTGATGAGGGGATTCCGGGTGGAACAGAAATAAAGGGGGGATCCTGGGTGGCACGCAAATTTCTAGGCAATTTGCCAAGTACCTTGGATGAGCATAATTGGTAACAAGAACATTTGACACTGTTTGAAAGAAGATATTTAGTATCAGTTATTTATACCAATACAGTGATTCAAATAAGACAGACACAAAAAAGTCGCTCAGCTGTTTTTAAACATTTTTTCTTTTTTCTTCATTATTCACAGTGTTGTCAAATTTTCACATTACTTTCATATATTTTTTTATTATTTCACATAAAGTTTTTCTTCAATATTTGAGGCAATTAAAGTCATCAATAATCTTAATAAATAAAAGTTAAATTTTAAATCTTTAGTGCACCAGAAACAGATCCTTTTTCTATCTTCTTGTTCTTCCTGGAACAGAAATTATGGGGAATTCTGGGTCGAACAGAAATGATGGGATTCCATGTGGAACAGAGGGGGGCGGGGTCAGGGTGGGACAGAAAAGAGGGGGTGGGGGGTTCCGGGTGGAACAGAAATTATATGAGGGGGAATCCCCAGAACAGAAATAAAGGGGGGAGATCCTGGGTGGGACAGAAATGAGGGGGGATTCCGGGTGGAACAGAATTGATAGGAGATCCAGGGTGGAACAGAAATGATGGGGGATTCTGGGTGGAACAGAAAAAAGGTGAATCCATGTGGAACAGAAATGAAGGGGGGTTACTGGGTGGATCAGAAAACATAGGGGAATCCCGGGTGGCACAGAAAAGGTGAACCGTGTGGAACAGAAATGAAGGAGGGGGGGGGGGATCCTGGGTGGAACAGAAATGATAGGGGGATCCCGGGTGGAACAGAAATGATGGGGGGATTCCAGGCGGAACAGAAATGATGGAGGGGGGGGGATACCGGGTGGAACAGAAATGATGGGGGGGGGGATTCCAGGTGGAACAGAAATGATGGGGGGGGGGGGGGGATCCAGGTGGAACAGAAATGATGGGGGGATTCCGGGTGAAACAGAAATTATGGGAGGGATCAGTAGCAAATTTCCCACTAGTCACTTGAGGCACATGCCTAGGGGCGGCATTTGTTTTGGGGCGGCACTTGGATGCTTGTGGTGGTACTGTCAGCCTAAAAACGACCAGTAACTGCAACATATTTCCACTGTACTGTTCCATATGCCATCTTGAATGGAATGTAAATGGGTAGGACATGCACATACTGCCCCTATAAGCTGTCCTACTTAGTAACTATAAAATGTTATAGTTAGTGTTTTTTTATTATTTTTTATTAAATTGGCTATCATCAAATGAGGGTTTATTGCCAATAATTAAATATAATAAAATTAGGCTGGCGGGGGTGGCCTTTACTGTTGTGCCCCCCCCCCCCTCCCCCCCTGGGGAGGATTCCAGGTGGAACAGAAATGATAGGGGGATTCCGGGTTGAACAGAAATTATGGTGGGGGTGGGGGGGAATATAGAGTGGAACAAAAATGCTGGGGGGGGGGTGTATTCCAGGTGAAACAGAAATGATGGAGGGATTCCGAGAGGGACAGAAATGAGGGTGGGGGGATTCCGGGAGGGACAGAAATGAGGGTGGGGCGATTCCGTGTGGAACAGAAATAATGGGAGGGATTCTGGGTGGATCAGAAGTAATGGGGGTAGGGATACCGGGTGGAACAGAAGTGATGGGGGGGAATTCTGGGTGGAACAGAAATGATGGGGGGGGGGGAATTCTGGGTGGAACAGAAATGATGGGGGGGGGGGGATTCTGGGGTGAACAGAAATGATGGGGGGGATCCCCGGTGGAACAGAAATAAAGGGGGAGATCCTGGGTGGAACAAAAATGATAGGGGGATCCCAGGTGGAACAGAAATAATAGGGGGATCCCGGTTTGAACAGAAATTATATGGGGGTCCTGTGTGGAACAGAAATTATAGGGGGATCCCAGCAGTAATATTGAAATTCTGCATTGTACACTGTATGGCACATTGGGGGTAATTCCAAGTTGATCGCAGCAGGAATTTTGTTAGCAGTTGGACAAAACCATGTCCACTGCAGGGGAGGCAGATATAACATGTGCAGAGAGAGTTAGATTTGGGTGTGGTGTGTTCAATCTGCAATCCAATTTGCAGTGTAAAAATAAAGCAGCCAGTATTTACCCTGCACAGAAATAAAATAACCCACCCAAATCTAACTCTCTCTGCACATGTTGTATCTGCCCCCCCTGCAGTGCACATGGTTTTGCCCAACTGCTAACAAAATTCCTGCTGCGAACAACTTGGAATTACCCCCATTATGCCAAAGAAATGGGCAAAACTGTGTGACCAGATGTGGAATTAGAATATTCTGTGAAATACTTTTTACAATTTCGAATAGTAAATACACAGAAAATGATAACTTCTAAGAAAAAAAAAGTATATTTGTGGGGGGGAAAAACAACTTCGGCAAAAAAGTCTTTATTATCTATTGCCTGTTATCAGTTAAAAAGAATATAAATAAATTATTTGTCCATTAGTCTATATCAGGCATTCCCAACCACGGTCCTCAAGGCACACCAACAGTGCAGGTTTTAGTGATATCCAGGCTGCAGCAAAGATGGTTAACTCAAAATAACTGAGCAACTAATTAAGTCACCTGTGCTGAAGCTGGAAATCACTAAAACCTGCACTGTTAGTGTGCCTTGAGGACCGTGGTTGGGAATGCCTGGTCTATATGGTAACCACATCTCTGAAAATACTATTATATTCCAAAGAAATGCAACAAAGTGCAAAGTTCTGTAGATGCATTTTATGGAACCATTGGTTGTATAACAATGTCATAATACTATTACATACACATTGGATCTTATTAAGTGCAAGGAGTAGCAAAACAATCAGTATATAATCCACAGATAAAACATTCCCTGTTATCTCATGTCTGTGATCCTATGGGAAATGTGACATATACATCCACATTAATCTTAACTGTACGTGTTTGTGAAAGGGTGGTAGAGGCATACTTGCCTACCTGACCCTCTCCATGAGGGAGAAAATGCTCTGTTCCTGGACTTTCCTGGTAATGTATGCTTGCCATCACCTGTGGTGAAACACCTTTCTTATCAACTAACTAGCTCACCACAGGTGATGGCAATCATACATTACCAGGAAAGTCCAGGATTAGACCATTTTCTACCTCATGGAGAGGGTCAGGTAGGCAAGTATGGGTAGAGGCTTGAACTGCATACCCTAATTTTAAACCTAATAAGAGGTTCTACCATGCTGAGACTAGCAGTAGCAAGAAAATACAGGTGTAAGTATATATTTGTGGCAGCCATAAAAGTGGGATTGGTCAACAGATACCATAGGTTTCAGATTAGTTTTAAAGCAACCATTACTTTATGTGTCTGGTCTCAGGGGTATAACTAGACACTTCTAGTTATACCCCTAGCAAAAGGTTAAAAGGGTCTCAGTGTCCTGACCATAGGTGAACAAACAGATATATATACACATTGGGCTTTCAGTGGGAGGCTCATGCTACTAGGGTAGTTTTTTCTTTGACTATGTGATGCAGACAAAAATGAGTATAAATTCAATATACATAACAAAAATGTTCAGCTCTTCCTGCCCACTGCTCAACCACAAAATACCTGACTCCAGACTAAGCACTAGGGAGTGATGGAGAGCTGGTGAAGGTGGGAAGTATGGCCCTCATTCCGAGTTGTTCGCTCGCAAGCGGATTTTAGCAGATTTGCTCATGCTAAGCCGCCGCCTACTGGGAGTGAATCTTAGCATCTTAAAAATGCGAACGATGTATTCGCAATATTGCGATTACACACCTCGTAGCAGTTTCTGAGTAGCTCCAGACTTACTCGGCATCTGCGATCAGTTCAGTGCTTGTCGTTCCTGGTTTGACGTCACAAACACACCCAGCGTTCGCCCAGACACTCCTCCGTTTCTCCAGCCACTCCTGCGTTTTTTCCGGAAATGGTAGCGTTATTTCCCACACGCCCATAAAACGGCCTGTTTCCGCCCAGTAACACCCATTTCCTGTCAATCACATTACGATCGCCAGAACGATGAAAAAGCCGTGAGTAAAATTACTAAGTGCATAGCAAATTTACTTGGCGCAGTCGCAGTGCGAACATTGCGCATGTGCATTAAGCGGAAAATCGCTGCGATGCGAATATTTTTACCGAGCGAACAACTCGGAATGAGGGCCCATACACAGAAGACTGACCTAGAAGGAACAGAGCCTATAACCCCTGACATAGATTAATTAGAACACTTTGTTAGTTTTAAATGTTTTTAAATATAAAAAACTCCAAATCCATAACAGAATGTCCTTCCCTGTCAGGTAGCTCCCTACCCTAGCTCTACATTTGTCATACTTACCATACTTGGAAGGGACGCCTCACCTGTGGCTTTCAGCTGTAGGTGATATAAAACGTTCGATAAACCACTGACTGAAACACATACATCGAGAGGCGAACACACATAGATAAATGCAGAAAAGCAGACAAATTGATACAGAGACAGAAGCTAATTTATATGATTTAATAATCATATACTTCATTCACATAAAACATTAAGTAGAAAGACAGAATTACGAACATGTGCAACACACACACACACACACACACACACACACACACACACACACTGGGGTACAGTCTTATATGTACAAATATAAATAATGCCATACTGATAATACTATACAAACAATACTGGCAAACAACGCTCAGTGGCTCATCAACACCTATGTTACCAGACACATGCCATCCTTCAGTCTGCTTCACAAGCTGCATAACACTGAAGACACACAATATTGTTATTAATTTCCATACCCCCAGTATAACAAGGGAGCCCCTCCGAAAGAGTTCTCATGTAGTGCTTGTAGCTGTATGACAGTAAAGTGACAGAGACACACCCAGAGTAAGGAAGGACAAAGTCCAAAAAAAGGAGAGAAAAAAAGAGAGAGAGGGAGAGCGTTTACACAGAGGGATCCAAGAAAACTTCTATTGCTTCAAGACTGTCTCACCGAAACATATGGACTTTGACATTTCATAATCCCAAGGGAAGGGGCGAGAAAATAAAGGTTACAAAAGTAGGTGTATGAGAGAGATACAGAGGATGCAGAGAGAATACAAACTGCCATTATGCTGGAGAGAGAGGGCTATTTTTCTGTATGAGTATATAGGAGAGACTGTATTAGGACACAAGGAAGTTTAAGCACATAGAAATATAAGATGGTGCATACCTCTTGGCTCACCTGACCGATCCGCCTGTGCATGGAAGGAATTCTGGAGATCAGGAGGACAGCCCCAAATTGCACCCTGGTGTGTTTCAGTTTCCTGTAGCGTCTCCTGCATTTGTGGCATCCATACAAATATGCTAATCAACCCAATGGCATAGATTTGTCCTTTTAACTTATTTAAATGTAGAGAGTTTAAGGTTTAAAAATCCAAAGACATGGCTCTGTACCATATAACCAAGTTAAAAACATGCCTATGGTAGCATAGACAGCACAGATGGTGTAATGGCTAGCATTACTGGCTCACAGCACTGGGTTCGTTTCCCACAACAACTCTGTGTGGAGTTACCCCTATCAGAGCCGGCCATAGGCATAGGCAAACTAGGCAATTGCCTAGGGCATTTGATATGCCTAGGGGCATCATCAGCTTCTGCTGATTAAAATGATATGCGGCATGCCTGTATTCTGTATGTAGCATTTCATATGCAGATACAGCCACAGTCTCACACAGTATATTGGCATGCTGCATATCAGTTTAATCAGCAGAAGCTGCTTGTGCATCCTACCCACATAGCAATGCGAATAAGATGCATTTTCATTAAAAAAAGGTGCCCGACGTTAGTATTGATGCAAGATTTGTGAGGACACATCTGTATCCAAGCAGAGGCAGAGGTCACAGTGTTAGTGGCAGTGTGAGTGCTGTGTGCATGTGAGTGGGTTGGTTGTGCAGTAGTGTTCAGAATATGTGTAAGGAGCATTATGTGTGTCATGTAAAAATGCATTAATAATGTGCAACATATGTGTAAAGGGCCACTATGTGTGTCATTGTGTGTATAAGGGCATTAATAATGTGCGGCATATGTGTAACAGGGTACTACTGTATGTGTGTCATTATGTGTATAGGGGCACTAATAATGTGCAGCAAATGTGTAGGGGGCACTATGTGTGTCATTATGTGTATAAGGGCATTAATAATGTGCGGCATATGTGTAAGGGACATTATGTGTAAAAGGGCATTAATAAAGGTTGTCATAATGTGTAAGGTGCATTATGTTTATAAGGACATTAATGTGTCTCATATGTGTAAGGGGCATTACTGTGTGGAATTGTGTATAAATGCATTACTAATGTGTGGCATTATGTGTATAAGGTGCTCTACTATGTGGCGTTGCATATAGAAAGGGCACTACTGTGTCGTCTAATGTGAATAAAGAGCAATAAGGTGTGGTGTAATGTGAATAAGGAGCAATTCAGTGTGATGTAATGTGAATAAGGGGCTCTACTGTGAGGAGTAACGTTTATAAGGTTAAGTGATACTACTGTGGGATGTAATATGAATTATGGACACTATCGCAAGATAAAATGTGAATAAAGTTGCAGTACTGTGTGGCGTAATTGGAATTGGGGTTACTATTGTGTGGCCATGCCCCTTCCCAGCAAGAAGATGCCCCTTTTTGGGCTGTGCATCAAATGTGGTAACTGTTCCTATTTAAAATATAGGGGGTACAAGGACTGCTATGGGTGAGGGCTGATGGTGCTGGGAAAGAGGTGCAAGGTCAGAGGCAGAACCAGTGGTGGTGCTAGGGGGCACCAGCCAAAATCTTGCCTAGGGCATCATATTGGTTAGGGCCGGCTCTGCCCCCTATGTTTGCGTTGGTTTCCTTCGGGTACTCTCTCCCTCAATCCAGAAATATTCTGATTAGAGATGAGCGGGTTCGGTTCTCTGAAAACCGAACCCTACCGAACTTCACGTGTCAAACATGGGTCCGAGCCAGGCTCGGTTGTTCCCGCCTGACTCTGAAAACCCGAACAAGGCAAAACGCCATCATCCTGCTGTCGGATTCTCACGAGATTTGGATTCTATATAAAGAGCCGCGCGTCGCCGCCATTTTCACTCGTGCATTGTAGAGGGTATAGAGAGGATGTGGCTACGTTCTCTCAGTGTCAAATCTCAGTATTAGTGCTCAGTATCAGTGCTTATTACTGCTCAGTAATACTAGTACAGTGTCTCTCTTGTGCTGCATCTTGCTGCTGTAGGGTGCTCTGGTAGTAGTGTCCTGTGACTGCATCGGTCATCATCATTCCAGTCACAGTGGTATCTGGGGGGGGGGTGACAATTCCAGAGTGCTTTTGTGCTGCTCAGTGTCAGTTCTCCATAGTATCATCAGTGCTCAGTATCACTGCTCATTGTCTTGTGGTGCTCAGTAATACTACATTACTAATACTAGTACAGTGTCTTGTGCTAATCGTGCTGCTCAGTGTCAGTTCTCCGTAGTATCATCAGTGCTCAGTATCACTGCTCATTGTCTTGTGGTGCTCAGTAATACTACATTACTAATACTAGTACAGTATCTTGTGCTAATTGTACTGCTCAGTATCAGTTCTCCATAGTATCATCAGTGCTCAGTATCATCAGTGCTCAGTATCACTGCTCATTGCCTTGTGGTGCTCAGTAATACTACATTACTAGTACTAGTACAGTGTCTTGTGCTAATCGTGCTGCTCAGTGTCAGTTCTCCGTAGTATCATCAGTGCTCAGTATCACTGCTCATTGTCTTGTGGTGCTCAGTAATACTACATTACTAATACTAGTACAGTATCTTGTGCTAATCATGCTGCTCAGTGTCAGTTCTCCGTAGTTTCTTCAGTGCTCATTATCATTAGTGCTCAGTATCATCAGTGCTGAGTATCACTGCTCATTGTCTTGTGGTGCTCAGTAATACTACATTACTAATACTAGTACAGTGTCTTGTGCTAATCGTGCTGCTCAGTGTCAGTTCTCCGTAGTATCATCAGTGCTCAGTATCACTGGTCATTGTCTTGTGGTGCTCAGTAATACTACATTACTAATACTAGTACAGTGTCTTGTGCTAATCGTGCTGCTCAGTGTCAGTTCTCCGTAGTATCATCAGTGCTCAGTATCACTGGTCATTGTCTTGTGGTGCTCAGTAATACTACATTACTAATACTAGTACAGTGTCTTGTGCTAATCGTGCTGCTCAGTGTCAGTTCTTCGTAGTATCATCAGTGCTCCGTATCATCAGTGCTCAGTATCACTGCTCATTGTCTTGTGGTGCTCAGTAATACTACATTACTAATACTAGTACAGTGTCTTGTGCTGCATCTTGCTGCTGTAGGGTGCTGTGGTAGTGTCCTGTCACTGTGCATAGCTCATCATCATTCCAGTCACAGTGGTATCTGGTATCTATCTAGTGGTATCTAATTCCAGACATTACTGCCGTCTAATTCCAGATATATTACTGGCATATAATTCCACACATTAAAAAATGGAGAACAAAAATTTGGAGGGTAAAATAGGGAAAGATCAAGATCCACTTCCACCTAGTGCTGAAGCTGCTGCCACTAGCCATGGCCTGCCAACGATTACTGACATGTCTACTTCACTGCATATGATTCTGTCACCATTGAAAGAATGGTGGAGGATTATATGAGTGACAGCATCCAAGTAGGCATGTCAGACAGTCCGTACGTATACTGGCAAGAAAAGGAGGCAATTTGGAGGCCCTTGCACAAACTGGCTTTATTTTACCTAAGTTGCCCCCCCCCCCCATCCAGTGTGTACTCCGAAAGAGTGTTTAGTTCAGCCGGTCACCTTGTCACGGATCAACGTAGGAGGTTACTTCCACAAAATGTGGAGAAGGTGATGTTCATCAAAATGAATTATAAATTCCTCCGTGGAGACATTTAACAGCAATTGCCTCCAGAAAGTACACAGGGACCTGTGATGATGGATTCCAGTGGGGACGAATTAATACTCTGAGGAGGAGGATGTACACAGTGAAAGGGGTGAGGAATCGGAGGATGAGGATGAGGTGGACATCTTGCCTCTGTAGAGCCAGTTTGTGCAAGGAGAGATTGATTGCTTCTTTTTTGGTGGGGGCCCAAACCAACCAGTCATTTCAGCCACAGTCGTGTGGCAGACCCTGTCGCTGAAATGATTGGTTTGTTAAAGTGTGCATGTCCTGTTTATACAACATAAGGGTGGGTGTGAGGGCGCAAGGACAATTCCAACTTGCACCTCTTTTTTTATTTATCTTTGCATCATGTGCTGTTTGGGGACTATTTTTTTAAGTGCTATCCTGTCTGACACTGCAGTGCCACTCCTAGATGGGCCAGGTGTTTGTGCCGCCCACTTGGGTCGCTTAGCTTAGTCATCCAGCGACCTCGGTGCAAATTTTAGGACTAAAAATAATATTGTGAGGTGTTCAGAATAGACTGGAAATGAGTGGAAATTATGGTTATTGAGGTTAATAAAACTATAGGATCAAAATTAACCCCAAATTCTATGATTTTAGCACCCGAATCCAAAACGCATCCGAATCCGACAAAAATCCGAAAGGGTGGTTTTGCCAAAACGCGTCCGAATCCAAAACACGACCGCGGACCCGTATCCAAAACCAAAACACGAAAAATGCCCGCTGCACATCTCTAATTCTGATAGGTTAATTAGATCCAATCAAAAAATGGACCCTAGTGTGTAAGTGTGTGCATGTACATGTGTTTAGGGCAGACTAGATGGACCAAGTGGCTCTTATCTGCTGTCATATACTATGTTGCCGTTAGATATGCTTCCATTAGTTATATTGATGGCATTGATGGATGGAGCGAGACATGATGTCCCAGATGTGCTCAATTGGATTCAGGTCTGGGGAACGGGCGGGCCAGTCCATAGCATCAATGCCTTCGTCTTGCAGGAACTGCTGACACACTCCAGCCACATGAGGTCTAGCATTGTCTTGCATTAGGAGGAACCCAGGGCCAACCGCACCAGCATATGGTCTCACAAGGGGTCTGAGGATCTCATCTCAGTACCTAATGGCAGTCGGGATACCTCTGGTGAGCACATAAAGGGCTGTGCGGCCCCCTAAAGAAATGCCACCCCACACCATTACTGACCCACTGCCAAACCGGTCATGCCGGAGGATGTTGCAGGCAGCAGAACGTTCTCCTTGGCGTCTCCAGACTCTGTCACGTCTGTCACATGTGCTCAGTGAGAACCTGCTTTCATCTGTGAAGAGCACAGGGCGCCAGTGGCGAATTTGCTAATCTTGGTGTTCTCTGGCAAATGCCAAACGTCCTGCACGGTGTTGGGCTGTAAGCACAACCCCCACCTGTGGACGTTGGGCCCTCATACCACCCTCATGGAGTCTGTTTCTGATCATTTGAGTAGACACATGCACATTTGTGGCTTGCTGGAGGTCATTTTGCAGGGCTCTGGCAGTGCTCCTCCTGTTCCTCCTTGCACAAAGGCAGAGGAAGCGGTCCTGCTGCTGGGCTGTTGCCCTCCTACGGCCTCCTCCACGTCTCCTGATGTACTGGCCTGTCTCCTGGTAGCGCCTCCATGCTCTGGACACTACGCTGACACACACAGCAAACCTTCTTGCCACAGCTCGCATTGATGTGCCATCCTGGATGAGCTGCACTACCTGAGCCACTTGTGTGGGTTGTAGACTCCATCTTATGCTACCACTAGAGTGAAAGCACCGCCAGCTTTCAAAAGTGACCAAAACATCAGCCAGAAATCATAGGAGCTGAGAAGTGGTCTGTGGTCACCACCTGCAGAACAACTCCTTTATTGGGGTGTCTTGCTAATTGCCTATAATTCCCACCTGTTGTCTATTCCATTTGCACAACAGCATGTGAAATTGATTGTCAATCAGTGTTGCCTCCTAAGTTGACAGTTTGATTTCACAGAAGTGTGATTGACTTGGAGTTACATTGTGTTGTTTAAGTGTTCCCTTTATTTTTTTGAGCAGTGTATATATACATATATATATATATATATATATATATATATATATATATAGATATATATTACAGACCTAGTTTTTCACAGTAATCAATGTATTAGAGGAGTGTTTTATTGGAGGGGGATAGGCAGTGCCGTAACTAGGTGTGTGCTGAGGGGGCATTGCACACAGCGCAATCGCGCTGTGGGCGCACCATCAGCATCCACACTGATTAGCTGCTGCGCTGCCCGCTGTAGTGTACAGTATATTAGTAGCGCTGCGCCCGGCTCCTTCCCCGCCGGAGGCAGCGCTGCTAATATAGATCACAGGCAGAGCAGGCAGCGCTGGGCAATCTGTGTGTGAGAGTCTCTCCGTCCTCCGTGTGCTGCTGGGCTCTGCTCCGCCCCCCCTCCTCCTGCTCTCCTGCACTATACACTGACTTCCGGGTACAGGAGAGACGACGGCTGCAGCTGCTGCTTATCACAGCAAGTGAAGTCTCTCCCTCCATTCCCTCCCACCCCTCGTGCAAGTGCTCCTTATATTGTAGGTATGTGCTGCTAGTTACTACTTATTCCAGTAAAACAACATAAATACAACAACAAACTACTTTTCTTGTGTTTGGAAATTCTGGACTTTCTCTCAGTGACTTATTAGATAAACTACTGTGTAGTTTATCTATAATAAAGAAAAAAAGATAAACTGCATATACATTTATGTAATGTCCCCTGTAAATTGAATACATAAGATTGTGTGTAAATATTTTTCTGCTATGGTATAAAACTATATATATATATTTGGAGTATTACTGTCTGGTGTAATGTGACTAATGAACGCTGCCGTGCGGTGTAATGTAACTAATGGACGCTAATGTGCGTTGTAATGTGACTGCAGGTGCTACCGTGCTGTGTGATGTAACTGGCGGACGCTACCGTGCGGTGTAATGTAACTAATGGTCGCTAATGTGCGGTGTAATGTGACTGCAGGCGCTACCGTGCGGTGTAATGTAACTGGCGGACGCTACCGTGCGGTGTAATGTGACTGCAGGCGCTACCGTGCGGTGTAATGTAACTGGCGGATGCTACCGTGCGGTGTAATGTAACTGGTGGACGCTACCGTGCTGTGTAATGTAACTGGCGGACGCAACCGTGCTGTGTAATGTAACTGGCGGACGCTACCGTGCTGTGTAATGTGACCATGCAGTGTAATGTGGCTAACGGAGGGGGGGCAATTCTCTTTCTGGCAGAGGGCACCAAAATGTCTAGTTGCCGCTCTGGCAGTGGCGTAACTAGCGGTGTGTGAATTATAGGAAGGGATGGGGAGGGGGGAGAGGTAGCATTCATTTCAAAACATGACAGGGGGGGGGGGCGCAGTTGCGGTTACTTGCACACAGCGCTAAAAAGTCTAGTTACGGCACTGGGGATAGGTAAAGGTATTGGCTGTACACAGTTACTAATTTAAGGTGTAGTCACTCACACTGCATATACAGCATCAGCTATAATCTACTCACGGTACCCACCTGGCCTGGTGTCCTCTTACATGTGCTTGAATAACGGTGATCTTGTGACGGTATGCCTGGAAATTTTTACGGTTCAGGAACCCTCTAAGATTTCTTTGTAGAGTAATAGCTGCCACGCCCTGAACCTCCTCCCATTTTCTCTGCAGTATCTCTCTTCCACGTTCCTTTAGGAAGACCTAAATAATATACAGGTGTGGATCATTAGATCTACACTAAAAAGTCTACATGTCACCATTAGTGGTCGACCTATTGACTGTAGAACTTTTTAGTGTAGATCTATAGACCGGATACTAAAATATACACAATAATAAGATTAGCAAATATATACTGTATATAAGCAGTACTAATAATATACACTTAGATTCTGGCAAATCCTTCTGGTGACTAGTATAAACCTAGTAGTGCAGCATAATTCTGTAATATCTGAATGGTGATACAGTATAATACTAACAGAAGACAATGTCAATGTAGTTCTTTGTTTTTGGAATCCATAGTCTAAGAAATACAAAACATAAGACATATATATATATATATATATATATATATATATATTGTCAAAAATAAGGAGAGCGCACCAATGAATAATAATAAAAAGTAACACTTTACTTGTGTAAATATCCACGTACATGTAAGTTTAGAATAATGCACTTAGCCACTCTCTCCGATAACTGCCGCTACGTTGTGTTCCTTCAGTCAGCGGGGTATTTCTCACGGAGACCTTAGGAGAGACCACCTTAAGTGGTCTCTCCAGAGGCTTCAACGCGTTTCAAGGAGTACCCTCCTCTTTATCAAGAAGTGCTGCTGTGTTCTCTGTCCTGACTATTATTAAATAAGTAATATGCCAAAAATAATGGGAGAAACAGGTGTAACATCGCATCCAGTGACTGCAGCATGGGACATTGCACCACTTGCACTATCCAAGGACTGTGTGTTTCCCACTAACAAGTGGTATACCAGACTGGTATTTTTTTAAATTGACTGTGTGTTTTAAATAAATCTCTTTATAACCTTTACTGGGATGCAAGCCTTGTCTGAAGTGAGGCCGTTCAGCTTGGGTCAAAGATACCTTGATATGAACACGAAAAATAAATTTGCTGTACGTGTAATTTACATTTTTAGTAAAGAAAAGCCTTGTTTGATGTGTGTAAAGTAACTGCTACGTGAACTTGAGGCAGAATTTCAATGTAGGTTCTGGTGGTCATTCCAAGTTGATTGATAGCTGCATTCGTTCGCTGTGCAGTGATGAGGCAAAAAACTGCACTTCTGCGCATGCGGCGCAATGCACACATGCAACGTACTATTACAACGAACAATGTAGTTTCACACAGGGTCTAGTGAAGCTTTTCAGTCGCACTGCTGGCCGCAGAGTGATTAACATGAAGTGGGCGTTTCTGGGTGTCAACTGACCGTTTTCAGGGAGTGTTCAGAAAAATGCAGGCGTGGCTGGGCGAACGCAGGGCGTGTTTGTGACGTCAAAACAGGAACTGAACAGTCTTCGGTGATCGCAAGCGCTGAGTAGGTTTTGAGCTACTCTGAAACTGCACAAAAAAACTTTGTAGCCGCTCTGTGATCCTTTCGTTCGCACTTCTGCTAAGCTAAAATACACTCCCAGTGGGCGGTGGCATAGCGTTTGCTAGCTAAAAACTGCTAGCGAGCGATCAACTCGGAATGACTACCACTGTCCTTAAGAGAGACAGAAATTGTCCAGATTTGAGAATAGAATAATGCATCAGAGAAACATAGAACTGGTTCATCCTTTCTTTTTATTTAAAAGACAGAGCCCTGACTGCTACACTGGGCATTAAACCAGCCCCCTGCACCGCAAGTGACAAGACTACATGGACCGGAGCAGTAGCAGTGCACAGAGCTGCAGACAGCCAGCGGAGGTGAACAGAGATGGAGCCCACAATAGCTACAGTAGGTTGAGGATAGGGTGAGTTTTTTCTAACCTGTACAACTCAATCAGGCACCTGCTACAAATAGGCCTACTGTACATTCACTCTCCCTGAACTTGTTTATAATTTGTCACTCACTGCCTGTAAGTCACCAACTGCCTACCCCTGGCGTCACCCACTATCTCTCCCTGTCACCCACTGCCTCACCATCTCCCCATAATCCTCTCTCTCCTGTCAGCCTCTGCCTCTCCAAGGCATCACCCTCTCCCTATCATACGAATACGGCATTCCCTCTGATGACATAAAAAGAACAACATTTCTGGGCGCTGACAAGAAAAGTCCTGCAGTGTTTAATATACTCGATTTATGACTGCAGCTCTACTAAAAGGTCACTGTTAACCTCAATAAAATCCAAAAATAAATAAACATACATATATATATATATATATATATATATATATATATATATATATATATATAAGCATAGCAAAATGACAACACTCTATGTCCATAACATAAGATTTTGGTGCAGGGTCCTGGCAATTGATATAAACACTCACTTTTTCCCAAAAAGAAAAAAGAAACTGACCAGCACTCACGTTTAGTTGATGAAAGAAAAAAAGGGGTTTTATTCCTGACAAGCCATCTGGATATAACCCGGTACTACAGCCCGCCCGACAACCGTTTCAAAACACAATGGTTTTCATCAGGGGCAGTTGTCACCCTGCCCAGAGTCTCTTTAAATAGCAGAGAAGGCGCCAGAGAGTTTCAAACAGGAAGCCCGTCATCCGGAGGCAGCGCGTCACAGCCGCTGCCTGATTGGCTCTTTCCGACATGTGGGGTGTGTTGCTGCGATAAACAAACCTGGCTCTCTCCTTAGCAACCCGCTCCGGGTAATCCCACAGTGTGCTGCCAGCAGGGAAATTCAACAGCCCATACGTACACAAAACATGAAACATAAAAACCGAGTGAGCAACCTGCATTAACTTGCACTGCAATGGTATCAAACACTCAGGAAACAATAGTATCTTATTTAGAGATGAGCGGGTTCGGTTCCTCGGAATCCGAACCCCCCCGAATTTCACCCATTTTACACGGGTCCGAGGCAGACTCGGATTCTCCCGCCTTGCTCGGTTAACCCGAGCGCGCCCGAACGTCATCATCCCGCTGTCGTATTCTCGCGAGATTCGTATTCTATATAAGGAGCCGCGCGTCGCCGCCATTTTCACTCGTGCATTGGAGATGATAGGGAGAGGACGTGTGCAGCGTTTTCTCAGTTGTGTTCAGTGTGCTGCAAATATCTGTGCTCAGTGTGCTGCAAAAATATCTGTGCTCAGTGTGCTGAAAATATCTACGTTCTCTGCCTGAAAAACGCTCCATATCTGTGCTCAGTGTGCTGCAAATATCTGTGCTCAGTGTGCTTTATTGTGGGGACTGGGGACCACCAGTATTATATAGTAGGAGGACAATGCAGAGTTTTGCTGACCAGTGACCACCAGTATTATACGTTCTCTACCTGAAAAACGCTCCACATCTGTGCTGCATTGTAGTATATAGGAGGACAGTGCAGAATTTTGCTGACTAGTGACCACCAGTATTATATCAGTACGGTACAGTAGTCCACTGCTCTACCTACCTCTGTGTCGTCAAGTATACTATCCATCCATACCTGTGGTGCATTTTAGTTGTTGTGCGCAGTAGTAGGAGGACAGTGCATAATTTTGCTGACCACCAGTATATAATATATAGCAGTACGGTACAGTAGGCCATTGCTATTGATATATTACTGGCATATAATTCCACACATTAAAAAATGGAGAACAAAAATGTCGAGGGTAAAATAGGGAAAGATCAAGATCCACTTCCACCTCGTGCTGAAGCTGCTGCCACTAGTCATGGCCGAGACGATGAAATGCCATCAACATCGTCTGCCAAGGCCGATGCCCAATGTCACAGTAGAGAGCATGTAAAATCTCTTTAAATAGCAGAGAAGGCGCCAGAGAGTTTCAAACAGGAAGCCCGTCATCCGGAAGCAGCGCGTCACAGCCGCTGCCTGATTGGCTCCTTCCGACATGTGGGGTGTGTTGCTGCGATAAACAAACCCGGCTCTCTCCTTAGCAACCCGCTCCGGCAGCGTGACATCCGTGTAGCGCAGGCAGATCTGCATTTCCGTACAGCGTCAGACAGATGAAGTTGCTGCTGTCAGTATCCCCAGCCAGAGGCACACCTGTAGAGTGGTAATCCCACAGTGCCTGCCAGCAGGGAAATTCAACAGCCCATACGTACACAAAACATGAAACATAAAAACCGAGTGAGCAAACTGCATTAACTTGCACTGCAATGGTATCAAACACTCAGGAAACAATAGTATCTTATTACAGTGCACCAACGTTGCACTGATTAAAATAGAATGTAACCGTGGTTGTTAACATCATAAGTGATAAACCACCACACCACCAAAGCTATATATAAAAATATACACAAAAATGTCCAGAACTCAGGACAAGGGTAAGAGGCAAGTCAGAGCGCCGTATGATGTTAGGGACCAAAGGTATAATCAATCTTCACCTATAGGACAAGGCGTGTCCCTTGGTACAATACCCAGTATTCCCATGCCGTCTCCAAGCATGGTACTAGCTGGGCCCAACACTGCTTAATTGCCAAGATCAGACGGGATCGGATGGTTTCCCGTGTGGTATGATTGTATAAATCAGAGGTGTCCATATGATAATATCCCAATGTGTCATTGTCACCCGTCATCTCTCGTTTGCATCACGTCATAATCATATAGGCTTATAGTAATATTCAAGCACAAGAAAAAATAATAATAATAATAACGATAACGGATGAGAGACAAATCAGGGGAAAGAACCTCAAGTGGGGGACACACCGAGTCCCTTGATACAACACCCTAGTATTCCCACACCGTCTCCAAGTGTGGTACTAGCTGGGCCCATCACTGCTTAATTACCAAGATCAGACGGGATCGGATGGATTCCAGTGTGGTGTGGTAGTATCAATCTCCACAGTGACCATAGACTCAAAGTTATATGTGATATTCAAGGCAAGTATAGATACCAGTCTAGAGGCAAACTCAGACCAAAGGTCTAAAGTCACAATAAGGCAAATCGTTAAAGCATATCTAATAATCAAGCTTTTGGTACAAAAGGAGGTACCGTAAGCCAGAAATACATGCTTCTTGGAAAGACTTAAAACATAGTTAGTCATCACTGTGGTCTAAAACAGTCGAGCATCCTAGCATCAGGTGACAAGTGGTCAAACATATCGAGACACCATAATTAATAAGACATGACACACGGCGGTGTCTCAGAAAAGTAAACCAAAATGTTAGACTCTATACAACATTGTACAGGGTCAGAGAAAGCATCCCAAGCGGAATTCTTCATTGAGTCCATTTGGGGCCAATGTTTTTAATCTATCAATCCATTGATGTTCTCTTTGGAGTAAAATTTTGTTGCGATCACCACCCCTTTGTAGTGGTGGGATTTGGTCAAAAATGCAACACTTAAGTTGATTGATAGTATGTTTCGCCTCCCGGAAATGTCTTGCCACAAGTAAATTTGTGAAGTCACTTGAAGCCCCACTTTGGGTGATGCTCTTCTTAATTGTAGAACGATGCTGGCTTAAACGCTCCTTTAGCATCCTACTAGTCTTTCCAACATAAAGTAGATTACATGGACATTTTAGTACATAGACTACAAATTTACTGTTGCAGTCAAGTCTTTGTTTAATAGTATATGCCTTATTGTCCTGAGGGTTAATAAACCGATTGCCAAGTAGCAAGAATGGGCAGTTTGGGCAACCCGTACACTTATATACCCCTGTTTTAGTAGTCAACCAGTTAGAAGGTATGTTCTGTTTTCTCTTGGAAAAATCTGTCACAACAAGCATATCCTTCAAGTTGGGTCCTCGTCTGTAGGCGAATCGAGGTGGTTGCGGAATAGCTTTTGCCAGAATTGGATCTGTGTCAATAAGGTGCCCATGTTCGTAAATCTTATTGCGAATAAATCTAGAGGCAGTGGTATACATGCTGACAAAATTGAACCTATCATTGTCTTTATTAAGAGAAGCGTCTTTAGCATGTAGGAGTTCCTCTCTCCTTATTTGGCCAATTTTAGTGAGTGCCAAATCAATCTCTTCCTTTGAGTATCCACGATTGAGGAAGCGTTGACACATAGATTGTAAAGCAGATGGTATTGCAGAAGGGTTAGAGGTGATCCGTATCACTCTTAAGAGCTGTGAGAACGGTAATCCTCTTTTGAGGGGTGCTGGGTGGAAACTCGTTGAGAGCAAGAGCGTGTTCCTGTCAGAGTCTTTACAGTGAATCTTGGTGGTCAGTTTGTTGTTGGACAAAAGAATGGACACGTCCAGAAAATTGATTTCTGTTTTGCTTAACGTGAGGCTGAATCTAATGGTGCCAGGAAGTGAATTCAGATGGTCAATGAAGGTCAGGAGTGTTTTTTCTCCACCATGCCAGATAAAAAATAGGTCATCGATATACCGGACATATGCTGTCAAAAACCGGCCAAAAACGGGGTGACCTGTGATATGTTCCTGTTCATATGTTGACATAAAAATGTTAGCGTATGCTGGGGCCATGTTAGACCCCATGGCTGTCCCCTGTTTTTGTAGAAAAAAGCAATTTTTAAATAAAAAGTAATTTTTGTTCAGAATAAGGCTGATAAGTAATATCATGTACTCTGACGGAGGTCCAAAATACCCATCACTCTCTGTTATTAACCGTCTACACGACTCAATGCCATGTGCATGTGGAATGTTTGTATATAGACTCGAGACATCGAGTGTAACCAGTAATGCATCATCAGGAATGTGATTGATGCATTCAAGTTTCCTTAAAAAATCTGTTGTATCCTCAATATAACTGGCCGCGCTTTTAGCAAGAGGCTGTAGATAGAAGTCTACAAATTGTGAAAGTGGTTGACATAATGATCCACGTGCCTAAATGATCGGGCGCCCAGGGGGCTGTGTCAATGATTTGTGGATTTTGGGTAACGTATACAAGATTGGGGTTTTTGGATGAGGTGTAGTCAGAAAATCAGCAGCAGTTTGATTAATGTACCTATTATTGACTCCCAAACTGATTATTGAATCAATTTCCTTTTTGTATGTCCATGAGGGGTTGTAAAGGAGTTTCTGATAGCAAGTGGGGTATGACAATTGTCCATTAGCCTCTTGTGCATAATAATCATAGTCAAGGAGGACAATGCCTCCTCCATTGTCTGCAGACCTGATGACCAGGTGGTTGTCATTCTGTAAAGATTTAATGGCAGCTCTTTCTCCCTTCATAATATTAGAATGACTAATTCTTTGCTTCTCTATATAGGGCATCGTGTCCCTTTTAAGTACTCTCATGAAGGTGTGGATTGAAGGATTTAAAGTAGGTGGATCAAATTGACTAGATTTCTTCAAAGGACATTGAGGTATGGGTGGTGAAACCGTCGTGGAAGTGTCTGGTGGCTGGGAATTGGAGTAGTAGTCTTTTAAACTGAGTTGTCTTCCTAATTTATAGAGGTCCACCTGCCTATGATAGGCTCACCATCAACTCCATTTATCTGCCGCATGTTGAGCAAACAAAGAATGGCCTGGGATTTGTGTTCGTGGCAGATGACGCTTTCGCACTGCATGAACACATAATAAAGTCCTACCAGCAAAGAGTCCTGAACCATGATAGGCGCATTTTCAACTACCGCCTTTCTAGGGCCCGTCTGGCTGTTGAGAATGCATTTGGCATTCTCAGCAACCGGTTCAGGGTCTTCCACCCATCAACATGAGGCTGGACAAAATTGACTGTGTAGTAACAGCATCCTGTATACCAGGGACGTGCAGTCAGGGGAGGCAGGGGAGGCAGTGATTAAAATAATACAAAGAAGATACTTATGACACATATTTTGTGCTATAAGTATCAGCTTTATAGTATGGTAATCATTTTAGTACCTTAAATTGATTTGGGAGGCATCGATAGCAGTGCCTCCCGTTGGCAATTAGAATGGGATTAAGCGGGGGGTGGGGCCAAGCACTTGGGCTGTAAAAGCCCATTAAAAACTATGGTGAAAGCGGCACTTCTTTAAGTGCCTCGTTGACAGGGACACCATGCCCATGTCAGCGAGGCAGCTGTGATTGAACAGAGGATCCAGTGCTGGATCCGCTGTCCAATCACCCCTATATGCGGCGGGCGGAAGAGGCGGGACCCGGCGGTGAATGGCGGGTGGAATCGTCGGGATCCGGCAGCGACTGGCGGGCAGAAGCGGCGAGACCGGGCAGTGACTGGCAGTGGTCCTGAAAGCAGTGATGTTGTGCGTGCGGCGGCGACGGCGGACAGCACTCTTCCCTCTCCATGCCAGCCAGCAGCAGCGGCACAGTCCCAGACACCCAGGTGAGACAGGGGGCCGCTGGGCTGGGTATTGAACTGATTATATATATATATATATCAATATCATCAGTGCCTCCCAAGCCTATGACCTCACTGCATGTCACTGCTGTATATTGCACAACATGCACCAACACAAAGCCACGAGGCAAATGCCTTTGCTCCCAGCAGGACTGGAAGACTCCAACCAGCCATTGTTGAAAGTGCCGATTTCCTTGGTGGGACCATCTGCAGTAACCTTACGCGGCACTGCAAGGGCAAAAAAGGTCTGTGAAAAATATAATGCCTTTTCAATGGGGAAGGAGCTGTGGCATGGCAGGAGGAATATATTAGCTAAGAACAATTTAAAAGCAACTTACCCCTTTGGCCTCCTCCACATCCAGACTTCCCTTCTCAGACTCTGCCAACACCACTAGGGATTCTTTAGCTGACCGTTTCTCCAGGATTGATAAATTGATAAATTTAAAACATATTCACATTATTTATACTCCAAACATATATCATAAAACATATAAAAATACACTCGGTCTATATAGCCCCAACTCCGCGAGGGGGGGACAGGTATAACCGTCTATGTACAAGGGAGGCTTTTTGGATATTCTCACTGGGTAACCTTGTGCCTGAGGGTCTCAATGAGAATATCGAATTAAACAATATTGGAGATCGTTAAGGTTTACATATCCAATTATAGTTTTGGGTTGCCTTAGTTATTAGTGCTCCCAATCTATAGGACCTATTTTTCAAGTCCCATATACTAATAAACCTTATCCCCTCTCTTCCATTTGAACATCTTGATGTGGAATGTATTAGCCCACAATCTCGGCAATTTCATCCTAATCTGGATAGCCCCTCCTTCCTCCTGCTTCCCCTCCCCCCCTCCTCCTCCTCCCTTCCCCCTCCCCCTATTATTTAGACTTTGCAGTGGATACTCCTGTTCCTCTTTTCCTCTTATCTCTATTTTTATCATCATCCTTGTTCCACATGTAACATATTTTGCCCCGTAAATAGTCGGAATATTTATAGGATTAATGTTATTATTATAAACTATCCCCATATATATATATATATATATATATATATATATACAGTATATATTTTTTCATATATACCTTAGTACCTTACTGTCACGACCATTATTAGTGGTGTGTTATGAAATAATGGGGCAGATGTATTAACCTGGAGAAGGCATAAGGAAGTGATAAACCAGTGATATGTGCAAGGTGATAAAGGCACCAGCCAGTCAGAGCCTAACTGTTAATTTACATCTTAGAGCTGATTGGCTGGTGCCTTTATCACCTTGCACATATCACTGGTTTATCACTTCCTTATGCCTTCTCCAGGTTAATACATCTGCCCCAATGTTTGATATGTATTGATGCAGACTAATTTAAAAACCTTTACTTATAAGGAATTATATGGTAAAAACTATGTGTCTAATGCAATTTGTCTTAAATTTAAAATCATGTATATTAAAGAAACAAATTAGAAGATAATAGAAGTGGTAGGTGGGATCAGGTTGGTCTAGGGTTTGAACTCAGGACTCTGTGGATGGATGGCTGGCTGCATTTCCCCTGAGCCATCAGAGCCTCATTTGAAATCAATGTATGTTTTTGCTATGTTAAACCTGTAACCAAAATGTTTCAGTATATCTCCTGGTCAGTCTGTTTACACAATAATTTTTACTTTTATTCATTTATTTATATCTTCGATAGATCTTTTTAGTTATATGACGCTATTTTAATGCGTTTTAAAATTATACCACCAAAATTGTTTGAATTGGTTAATATCTTAATTGTTTAAAACTGTGATTTCCTACTCCTTATATGTGGATACAAGCGATGTAAATAACAGCTGTGTTAATTAATGTAATTAGTATTTTGATTGGTCCACTTCGCCTTAAAACCACATCAATGCTGCTGCTAAGAATATCCTCTGACGAAACCGCTTGCCAGTTTAGCGGAGAAACGCGTAAGCAAGGCACCAGCACCTGCAATTTGCTGCCCGTTGGATCTCCACCACTTTCTCTGCCTGCCGGTGTGCCACTCAAACAGGGTAAAGGCTATTACGAGACCTAGCCAAGGAGGTCCGCACCCTGTATATCGGAAACCGCTGTGGCCGTGAGTACTTAGTGACATCCTTTGCGGCTAGTAATCAGGGGTCGTAGTATACCGCTGAGGACACTGTTTAATGCAGCGCACTCCACCTGCCAGCAATAAAACTTCAAGTGGTTTAAATAACAATTGACATTTTCTATATTCTGGCCTAAGAGACACCTAATGCGGCAAGGCAAAACTGGGGTCGTAGCATACCGCTGTGGACATTGACAAACACAGCGCTCTCCCCCTGCCAGCAAAAAGCTTCTCAAGTGGCTTCAATTAGAGACTGTAACTCTATATCCCGGCTTAAAGAGATGTTTGTCCAAAAGTAACAACTTGTTACCAATTGCCCAAGAGTAGCCATATGGACATTTATTATTAGCAGATGTTAAGGGCAATTTACTAAGGAGATATTGCATGTGGATTTATAAAGACCGAGTGTATTTTTATATGTTTTATGATATATATTTGGAGTATAAATAAATTGAATATGTTTTAAATTTATCAAGGTTTCTAGCGCTCCCTTGATAGTATTTACTATCTCTGTGTACAAACTGTATTAGCAGCCTTTAGTAGCAGAGGTAAAGCACAGTATATACTTAACAGTCCAGCGTGGCCACGCTATAATATTCAACCCTGCGTGTCTTCAGACCTGGAGACTTTAGCAAATAAGGTGACGTCTCAACCTTTCATTCGCAGTCCGGTCCTCACACTGTGAACAATGCTGTTAAGAATATTTGAGTTCCCAGCCGCGGGCAGCACTCCTCTACACGTTTCTCCACCTGTGTGCAACTCGGCGGCTTCCTCAGAAAGATAGGCGTCATTTGTCTTTAAATACAGAAATTGTACAAATGGCACCTATCTTTCTGAGGGAGCCTGCAAGTTGCACACAGGCGGAAAAACGCGTAGAGGAGTGCTAACCGCGGCTGGGGAACTCAAATATTCTAAACAGCATTGTTCACAGCATGAGGACCGGACTGCGACTGAAAGGTTGAGACGTCACCTTAATTGCTAAAGTCTCCAGGTCTGGAGACACGCAAGGCTGAATATTATAGCGTGGCCACGCTGGACTGTTAAGTATATACTGTGCTTTATCTCTGTTACTAAAGGCTGCTAATACAGTTAATTGCATGAAAGGAACTGATTGATACTAACAAGCTTTGCATGCTATTAAGACTTATGAATTAAGCATTGAACATCATAAACCGCTTCAAGCTTATGCTGCTTTGCTTGAGTATCTGTGACTAACAACTGTGCACTAAAGAAAATATTTAACTCCGGAGTGGCTGTAAAAATCTGAATAGTCTCTCTAATAGTTTTTAATAGTATATACACCGGCCGTGTGGATTTGTATGTATATAATGTGTTGTTTAATAAATGTTTTGTGTTTTTTAATCATATTCTGATTTAGACAGCGCTTTATATATATATATATATATATAAATAATATTACCTCTGATGACATGCTCCTTGTTGTGAGGCTATGCCCGCTTTTCCAGGCGAGCGCGCGTACATGACTCCCCTCCCCCTCTTCCCCTTTCATGGTGTCCACTCTGTCTTGTTCTGGGTCCGTCCCTGACTCACTGTGTGTGCTGTATTTTGTTTCATTTTTTTTTACAAGTGGACTATAGAGAATGCTGACACTTTGGTTTTGACAAGAGCCAACATAATGCAGGCTTGCTGTACCTTGTAAAGTACTTTTAACAAACAATATTTAACTATTTAATTACTATTACACCCGCAATCGAAGCCCAAGTGCTGCAGAGAAGAGCCCTGTCCCCCTATAAGCATGGGAATGATAGACCTTGGGGAGGGTGGACCCATTTCTTTGGAAGGGGGGGGGGGGGGGGATGTCACCACATCCCTAGGGATTCCAGGTCTGGAGTAAATTGCTTGGGACTGGTTTCCATTATGACAGGGGGACCCCAAGCTGTGTTTCCCCCTGCTATAGTGTCAGTCCCAAGGCTTTTTCAGCCTGGTGCTTGTTAATTGATTATTTTCCAATACCAGCCTAGGCTGGAGACTCGGGGCTGGTTACAGATTGGAGGAAGGAGCGTGACCAGCAGATTTGTTTTTCTAATTTAACTATTTCCTGTATTGAAATTTTACACTAAATATGCGTGCACAGATCATAATGATCTATGCAGTGCTTCACCAAACTCTCCTGTGACAGGCAGGTCTATTGTTTGGACAGGTTTTCTGTAATTTTTGGGTCAGTTTCTGGTAATTTTTTGGGTCGGTTTTGCAACCCAAAAATTAGTAAATCTGTAGCAACTATAATTGTCTATGGAAAAACATTGATAGTTGGTCAATGTGCTAAATTATTCTAAAGCCGGGTTTGTACTTGTTTTGTGGTTGTTTTAAACTTTAGTAAATGGGTGATTTTCAAAACTGATGGAAAGTGTTTAATAAAGATTTTTCCTAATTAGTAAGTAACTTGTATCTAGAAGTCAGCCTCACTCTTGAAGTATTTTTTTCCCCAACCATAAAACATAAGGCCTGATTCAGAGATGTACATAAACCCCATGGCATACTGGAGGATAAATTACAAAGCTCAACAGAATTTGCTGTGCTATGTAAGAAACTGTTAATAGATTAATAATCTGTACTGCACCTATGCAGATATGTCTGTGGCAATGGTTGCATGAACAACCCCCCCCCCCCCCCCCTCCCATTTCAGGGGTGGGGAAGGGACAGCGACAGCCTGGATTTCAGTAAACAGGGGACCCAGATTCTGGGCATGCCGAAGCCAACTCATATGGTAGATATTCACTCAGATGATCCGATGCTGCATTTCCAGCTTGTGGTCATACTGTATTGTAGAATTACTCTACAGTGATTATTAGATTGGGGAAGCAGGGGTGGTGTTGTGTAGCCTTGTCTAGGTCAGCTGGAAACCTCACATCTGCCCTGCTTTCAGGCCCAATTAGTCTTCACCTTCACCCATACTACAAAATATACAGGAATAGAATATTATGCTAACCAGAAAATAGTTAAAGCATTCCACTTACAGTATATTATACTAAATTATATTACATTATTTTATTTTATTTATTAACAGTTATTTATGTAGCGCACACATACTCTGCAGAGCTTTGCAGAGAACATTTGGCTATTCGCATTAGTCCTGCCCAGTGGAGCTAACAATCTACATTCCATACCACATGTACACGTGCACACTTACAAACTAGAGTTAATATTTATGTAAAGCCAAGTAACCTACCAGTATATGTTTGAATTGGGAAGTAAACTGAATTACCCCGAGAAAACCCACGCAAGAGCACAAGAGAATATGAAAATGCCATACAATTAGCGCCCCAAGTGACATCGTTATGGTTTCCTTAAATAAAATCAACTTATGTAAAAACTATTATTTTCGTCATAATTTCAAATCAACCTTTTTTTGTTATCCCCTTTTCCTTAATAAAACGAAAGGAAGCCATTTCCTAATATTCCACAGCTAAATGCCCATTCCCAGATGGCATACACTATTTCTTACGATAAAACCTTTCAAGACAACTGGAGTCCCTCCTCCTTACAGTTTTCGATGAAATTCCTCATAACACCAACTTCTCGGCAATCTGTAGAGCTCCCGTCACTATCTTTCCTCATAAGAGAAGACCATTCCTAAAGCTCCAGTTCTAAACCATTTTATTCCTCAATATAGATTCAAAGCTATTTATGAAACTTGTCACCAATTGTCTTAAAGCTATATTGCCAACCTTAATTCACAGCAGTCGGGTAGGCTTTATGCCAGGCCAAGAGGTGAAGAATAATATCTCTAAAATAACAGACCTGATTCATCATGTATTGCACTGAATACATTACTGTATGTTACATTCTATCAACTGATGCTATGAAAGTCTTTCTGAGATTAGACTGGCACTTCATGGCTGAGTTGCTGACGTATCTGGGTGCCAGGTTACATGTTACCTTGGTTTATTCAGCAACCCTACAGCTAGGATCTAAATTAATGACTAGCTGTTAGAGGCCTGTAATATTAAAAATGGTCCTAAACAAGGCTATCCCATCTTCACTTACTCTTTGTACTATGAATGGAGGCAATGGCTAGCTTTATTAGTAAAATGTAGATGTTACAGGCATGGATGAGCAGCACTAGTTACATTTATTTGTAGATGACTTACAGTGATTACTAATGAAGTGATCTCCATAACCAAATCACAATCTAATTTCAAAACTGGATAAACCTACTTAGGTTTGGGTGTCTTTAAACTATTATTCCCTATTTAACTCCAATTTTGCAGGGGAAATCTTCTTGAAGGCAGGTGTGGGAGGAGATAATCAGGGTGAAGAGAAATCAGTGGAAGAGCGGAGGGGGCATGAGTGAATGTGGACAAAAATGAGGTTGGAGGTGAAGGAGGGGAGTGATTAAGTGTTTTGTATGTGTGAATGAGGAACTTGATTCTGAGGGAAATGGGGAGCTAGCGAAGCAGGCTGCAGAGGGAGAAAGCCAATGCATCGCTGCAGCAAAGGAAATAGACCAACAGCATCATTCAGGATAGACTGAAGAGGAGAAATGCAAGTTAAGGGAAGGCCAGAGATATGGATGTTACAGTAGTCGATATGGCAGATGATGTGTGTGTGGATAAGTTTTGGTGGCATCAGGGAAAAAAGGGTCAGATTCTAGAGATCTTTCAGAGGTGAAAATATCAAGAGCAAGAGATTTAAAATTGGAGGGATGAGGCAACAGGTCCCACAGTCATTAGTACCAACCAGCTTAGTACAGTAGTACACAAAACTTAGTGAATCATTCATTGATAAATGTCACAACAGGCATTTCTTCTAACTCAATTTGTATCAAGTCCAAATTTCCCATCAACACTCCTTCTCACGGATTCAAATGAGGGTTCTCAGAATTGTTCAGCTGGTGGGCTCAAATGGAATTCATTCCTTAGTGAAAATTCAAATTCAAGAGAAGTCTCCTTGCCTGCATCTGGGAATTAGTACTTGCTATTAGTAAGCATTAGTACTTGCTGATAGTATCTGCAAATCAGATTACAGGAAAATCTTAATATATTCATACTGTGGAAGAAGCTGGACCCTCCTCAATGAACACCGTTTATGTGTTGTGGCTCAAGAACCAAAGCTTTCTAATTCTGCAATTTACAAATTAAAAAATTGAGAACCTGAATGATATATTTCCAGGATATATAAGTCTGAGAGGGGTACTTAGATGGACAAATAAGAGGAATCACTTCATTAAGATCAAATTTACACATGCTAGCACTTATAGTAGAGTATGTCTTCTTTAAATACACAATTTTTGATACTTCTTTGATAGTGTAGATGCCCAAGGGAGAGATGCATCAAGCATCATCACACCACTGATCGCAAGCATAGCGGCATTTCATAATGCCGTATGCTTGAACGATTCCAAGTAAAATCTCAAAGGACAGCTCTCCCGCTAGAGCTATACTTTGCCATATAAGGACTTCCAGACTTCTATAGATGACGTTGCCTATTGAGTCCAAGCTCTGGAAAGATTTACCTTTCAAGAGATTCATGCATATGGGGAATGTGGTGAAACCTCAGAAATTTGCATTTTTTGAGGTCTGCTGGGATTTTGCCAGGTTTTGGATATCCAGCTTTCCCCCAACTCTTAAGGTGGGAATTCAATGAAAGCCCCCCTCCCCTTTCCCCGCACGCAAGGAGGGCCCAGTTGTTGTTGCAAGGACCTGTAAATGCTAGCAACAGCGTCAGAACTCACCCCCCTCACGGCTTGAACATGCACCGAATTGCACATTTTTGCTTGCTTCTATGGGGCTGCGAACAAGAATCTGATTCTAACGGCTCCGTAAGCCACACTTACTCGCAGGTGCAAGAACATTGCACCTAAAACAGATTTGCAGGGATTCATTTTTGTAGGTATAGTGAAAAGATCACATTCACAGCAGGAGATCACTAACCGTAATTCACTGCTACTTGGATTAGATGGTTTGAATTTAACTCCTACTTCAACCCATCAGCAAAGTGACTTGAGTACTCAAAGTGACACCTAGGGCAAGGTGGTCGCTCATACCCCTTTCACACCAAGCTTCTGACCGGGGAGATTGTTGGGGCAACTCCTAGCTTGGTGTGAAAGGGTCTACCCGGGTGGTGTGTCCCGAGACTTCGACCTTGGGTACCAGAATAGGCTGCAGTATGAATGGCACGACCCGGGCTATCCACGCTAAAAGGACCAGACAGGCGGATCAGCTGCACTTAGTCATCTCCAGGCACTGGCAGATCAAGCAGATTGCACACTGGTGCATTCTGAAAGGGGCGACCCGGCAATAAACCAGGGTCCAGCCTGCAGTGTGAACACGGTCCAGCAGTTGTGACACAGCTTGAAACAATGTTCAATAACCCAGGTTGAACCTGGATTTTCAGTGTGAAAGGGGTATGAATCCTCTGTTACAACTGTCAACCTGCGTAGCACGCATAGTCTGGTGAATTAACTAGTGAGAAATGTTTTAAGTATATAGTCCACATATATAGTTAAAATATTAAAGTGTATAGAGAATAACTCACATCCCTTTTGGTTTAATTTTCTTCTCTGGGATTTATATATACCTATAGCTGCATTTTGCTAATATATGTTGATGACAATAATGTCTTTCTGCTTGTAAACACAGGCACTTTTTTTTGTTATGTTCATATTCATATTCACTAAAGAAAATTTTTGTACTAAAAACACAAAGAAATACACGGTAGGCCCCTTTTGGAACCTAGGTGATATATACGCAGTCAAGTATTGATAACATGTTCAAGTACACTCTTTTCATATGATGAAATCTTAAGACTTTTTTAGAAAATAAAATGTATAATACACACAAATACATACAGTATATGATAGACTGATTCAGTTAGCAGCCAACACCCCATGTGTTAAGCCCCAGAGGGCATAGGCAAACGCAGAGGGGGTTTCCGGTTGGCTGGAAATCCCCTCCTCTTGGCAAGTGACTCAAATTATGACAACAATAGCAACGGTATATAATACAATTACTAGAGCTGCCACCACGTCATACAGTTTAAGGGACAAAGCAGAGCTGCTGCACATGCCCAGTGATAGCAGCTTCTTCTACCAAGTTTGCTGTGTGTGTGTGTAAATCTGAGTCCTTAATCAGTGCACTGGACCAGACAGTAGCTACCAGGAAGAAGAGACAGGAGCCCTACCATGTGGTGGGAGAATGTGTGCTTAGAAAGTGCAGTACTGGGGGCATGGCCTAGTGGTGGTCCAGAATGGATATGTCCCCTCTAGCCTCCCACATAGCCACCTGCTAAACTCCCCTTTCAGCGCTCACCGCCGCCCGGCTTTGTCCCTCCAGACACCTGAGGCTCCCTTCTGCGTCCAGGTTAGCACTGCAGAGCCGGGAGGCATTTCTTAAGGTGTCTGTGGGATGTGGCCTACCCACGATTGGAAGCTGCAGCCTAAAGTTGTGGCTGCTACCTGCCGGAGGGGCTGCGTGGGCGCGGTTGTGGAGAAAACGGCTTCAAACCACCTGACATGCTGCTAGCCACTCCTGTGATCTTTCCTGAGCCCTCCGCTCCCATGTCTCCTCTCATTCTGCCCTCAAGGAGAATTCTGGAGCAATCAGAGTGCTTCAGAAGTGAGGGCTGCTGGCTACACTCCTGCGCAGTGAGATTTCTAAGCCTGCCTTTTCTCAACCTCTTGCCTGCTTTCAGCCCCCTGGGAGACAAGGAGGGACTCCTGCATTATTATACCCCTCTCTTCAGACCTATTGTTGGGGTTGTTAAATGGCTGTGAGCACTCCATTTTAAGGGCTTCCCCACAGGCTTCAACCCCATAAAACTGTCCTGCATTATTGTGTGTGAGGTTGCTCACTCTTTATTTAGTTGTCCTTGGGAGGTCACATACCAGTACAGGAGTGCTCTACATTGCTCCACCTCCTTACCAGCTCTCTGAGCTTTTCCATTACTTCGGCTGTTATGTAACCAGAACCATTCACCTCCACCACCCATGACCTTTATGCTTACCTGATTGTTGTTATTTGATCTCAAGAGCCTTCTAATTTTCTGTGTTGGCTCATCCTGGGAACCGTGATATATCGAAATGCCTCTGAAAAAGGCTGAGGGTGTACTGCCTTCGAAAGTGACCTTCCCATCCCAGAAAGCTGCACCCCCTGCCAACCCTATGTAAAAGTCTCCCGCCCTTTTTCTCTCCTGCAAGAAAATCCCAGGGTCCTCCCTCTGTTCTTGGATATGACCCTGAGTCTGATGCCCCTCTTACAGTTAAGACTCTGTATCAAGCGCTGTCTGCGTTTAAAACTGAGTTAACGCAGGACCTCACGGCTGCTATATGGGAAGTTAAGACAAAACTTGGCGCTCTTGGAGAGCGCACAGACCATCTGGAAAGGAAAATGGGAGAACTATCACTGCCCATGATCAGCAGCAGAGTGACCTTGCAGCGATTAAAGACAAGATCTCGGAAATGGAGGATCGCTCGAGGCGCAATAATATTAAAATTAGAGGCATACCAGACTCGGTGTCCAACTCCGAGCTAGAGGAGTATGAGCTCTCCCTCTTTCAGAAGCGTCTGCCTGGAGCAGAGTCCAGGGAGCTGCTTATTGATAGAATCCACCGCTTGCCCAGACCACGTTCAGTTCCCTCTTCGCTGCCAAGAGATACACTTTTGAGGGAACATTTTTTTTACTATGAAGGAACATATCCTTAAAGCAGTTAGAATGGCCGGAGTCTCTGGTTCTGACATCCTGGGCGAGTTGCAGCTTTTCCCGGATTTCTCTGCGTTAACCATTGCCAAAAGGAGATTGTTAACCCCCATTACTTCTGGTTAAGTTAATCTCCTACGAAGGCGCTTAATACACAGTCTCTTCCCTCTATGCTGGAGTCAAGTTGCTATTGGAATGGGATATCTCTGTTGCTTTGCCTTCTGGTTCTCAGAAACAGCCTGCCATGCAAGCCGATTGGTCTGCCACCTGAAGGTTGTCTCTCTACATATTTGTTGGACTTTTGACTTTATAATCTGACAGACTCACGGTTGGTACTCAGTGTTGCCCGAACTCTATTGTAGGATCTCAGCACACGAGTACCCTACTGAGATTCTATTGGAAAGGTCCCACTTTCCAAGTTTCTATGTTAACTCAATTTGTTTATTTAGTTTCAGGTCAACATTTCTAACATTGTTATATTTTGTTCTACTGGGTGGTGGCACTAGGCCACATGTTCCCCCTCGATGTAATACTACTGCATTTTTTTCCTTTTCTCTGTAGTAGTTACGCCAGCCCGATATACTGGGCTGTTTTGAGACTCTCCTCTATTACTATCCCGTAGTGGTATATGATGTATAACTTTTTATGTGTTGTGCCTTTCTCTTTTATTTTCCATGGTTCAGGTCCTTTCTATTAATGTTAAGGGGTTAAATTCCCCAAATAAAAGATGGTTAATGCTGAGATACTTTGCCAAACACAATGTTGGTGTAGTGGCTTTATAGGAGACCCACTTCTCCTCCCTTGGCCCTCCCATCCTGAAAGATCATAGATTCCCCCTCGGATACTTTGCTAATGGTCCCTTTAAGAGGTATGGTGTGGCTATCCTGATTAGGAATACGATTTTCACTACATTCGCAAGTGGCTGATATAAATGGCTGTTACCTTATTTTAACTGGCCTCTTAGATGATAAACTAGTCACTTTGGTATCAGCATATGCCCCTAACTCGGATCATGTATCCTTCTCTCGTAAACTATGTCTAGCCGTACAGAAAGTCCATATGGGCTTTCTTCTCATCTTCGGAGACTTTAACCTGGTGTTGGACCCTAAACTAGATAAGTCCCCTCTGCCATTTATGTATCCTCCTCTAATAACCCATCTTTGTCATTCTGAAATCTCGTAGCTGAATTCGACCTTTATGACATATAGCGTGTGCAAAACCCTAGTAGTCGCGAACACACACATTATTCACCAGTACACAACTCATACTCCCACACTGGTTTTATATTTTCGAATAAATGGACCCTCCAATTTGCCAGATGTATAGATTTTATCCCTATAATGTGGTCAGACCATGCCCCAATAATTCTTAAATGGTATGTTACCCATCAGTTTACCCCTCCTCACTTATTAGTTGACCCTGTATCAAGAAAGTCCATTGCAGATTGCATTATATGACATATAAGGAATTTAACCATCCGACAGACACGTCCACTCTGAACTATTGATGTGCACTTAAGGCGGTTGCTAAAGGGGCGGCAATACAAGCTGGGTCAATACTTAAAAAATAAAATCATCAATGGGTAGCTGATCTTGAACTTAAATTAAAGCAGCTAGAAGACAAAAATAAAAGCCAACCTTCAAAAAAAGTTTGTGGAAAGAGTTAGCTGATACCCGATCTAAGCTGCAGAATTTACTTATGGCCGCCATCCAGGCTTCTTTAAATAGATTTCGTCAAAAGTTTTACCTAGCTGATAACAGATCGGGAAGAATGCTTGCTAGTAAACTCCATGCACAACAGGCTAGAAATAGGATCAGACATATCATGCTTCCTTCCGGCGACAAACTTTCTAATCCCCTAGATATGTCAAATAAATTTGCCATCTTTTATTCTCAACTGTACAACCTTTCTTCTGATTCTTCTGTCCCCGAACCAACTCTTTTGTCCATTACTTCATTTCTGGCAGACTTGAAGCTTCCCTCATTATCTGAGGACCAATTAGATTTATTGAATGCTCCTTGGACATCCGAGGAGATATCTAGAGCCATTAGGTCTCTCCCTAAGGGTAAAGCTCCATGCCCTGATGGCTTTATTAATGATTTTTATGTCACCTTTCAGGATCTTTTGGTTCCCTCTTTAGTCACAGTCTATAATGACATAACTGCCCATAGTAATCTTCCAACAGAGATGCTGGAGGCCCAAATTGTCACAATCCCTAAACCTGATAAGGACCCAGCTCTCTGTCAGAACTACCATCCTATTGCGCTATTGAATGGTGATATTAAAATATATGCTGAATTGATGGCAATGTGCTTAAATACTTTTCTCCCTACATTAGTCCATCCGGATCAGGTTGGGTTTGTACCTGGCAGGCAATCGTTCGATAATACACGCATGGTGTTTAATTTAGTAAAATTCTTTACCTCATGATAAGGGCCTTCTTTTGCTATCTTTAGACTCAGAGAAGGCGCTTGATCGTCTTAACTGGCTGTATATGCGTGAAGTCTTAACGAAATTCGGCTTTTGTGACCAAATATTATCATCCATTCTAGCTCTCTATAGCTCCCCGTTGGCTCGAGTTTTCAGTAATGGCTTCCTGTCTGACTCCTTCTCCATTTATAACGGTACTCATCAAGGCTGCCCTCTCTCTCCCCTCATTTTTGTTTTAGCAATCGAGCTACTAGAAGCTAAAATCCACGGCGACTCCTTTTTCCCAGGATTACAGGTTGGACCCATCTCTCACAAATTATGCTTATTTGCAGATGATGTCTTATTATTTGTAACTAATCCCTGCACCACTCTCCCCCATTTGCATAATATTCTAGATAAATTATCTGAAGCGCCTACTATAAATTAAATCCCACCAAAACAGATGCCCTCCCTATCAACCTCTCTCTTTCTATTGCTTCTCTTCGTGCCCTATACCCCTATAACTGCCAGACTGCTTTGATACGCTATTTGGGTGTTCACATTTCCTCATTATATTCTTCTGATTTTGAGGTTAATCTCCCTTCACTTCTTCAATCATTGTCATCATTAACTAAGTCTTCGCTTACATATGATATATCTTGTCTTGGACGCTTAGCTGCCTTTAAGATGTCCCTACTCCCTAAATTAATGTATCTCTTTAGGACTATACCTTACACTTTTCCCAAAAAGTATCTAGATAAATTAAAATCTATATTAACTCAATACGTGTGGTCGTCTCGTCCTCCCTAATTAGCTCCCTTACGAATGTGCCTGCACAAAAGTAAAGGTGGTCTGAACCTGCTTGACTTAATATTGTATCAGGAAGCTTACCTCCTAGCTCAAATTAAAGCTTGTTGCAATGTGCATCTGGGATTGGTGTGGATGTGTCTTGAGGACTTGGCCTGCCCACGTTTCCCCTTAAGAGATCTGTTTTGGTTTCCTAAATCTCTTCGCCCGAAGTCCTTAAATCTCCTCCCTTCCACTCTCGTGACCTTGCAGGCATGGAACGGATTGACCTCTAGATTGTCTCCTACATTTCATAACCTACCTCTGCTCTCCCTATGCACAGTGGCCAACCTGATTCCCAACCTTAATCTTACAAAATGGTACTCCAGGGGGATTTCTTCATTGGGGGACCTGCTAGATGGGTCTTGGATTAGCTCCTTCTCCAAGAGACTTTCTCCTTGCCTAGCTCAGAGAGACAACAGCACTGTCAAATTCAGCATTGGTGGAATAGCCTACACTGCACAACGACTACCTCTTCAAACCCTCTTATAGCCTCTGTTTTAAGGTGACTTTTCGCTAAAGATAGTAGAGGGGACATTTCTTTTTGGCTCAAAATATTTATGGAAATTACTCCTTCTTCCAAATCTAACGCTCAGAAGCGATGGGAATTAGACATTGGTTGTTATTTCAGACTCTCAATGGAAAAAAATATTTCAGTCCACTGTCTAAATGTTTAAATCACTCTGAGATGCATATTAAGTTATTGCACAGGTTATACCTTACACCTGAGAGATTGCACACAATATGGCCCTCTTACTCGAAGTTTTGTTGGCGCCTCTACGGGGAGATTGGACACTTATTCCATATGTGTTTTGTCTTGCCTCCTTCTAAAAGTGTTCTGGGAATCAGTATTTGGGCTAATTAGCAAAGTATTGAATCTGTCCCTAGCCCCTTCTCCCCTTATAGCCCTCCCCACAGTGGGTTCTCATCTACACTATGCCCTGGGCCACATCTGCTTTCCTGCCTGAGCTGCTCTTGCTCAATGTTGGAAGCAACCCTCACGTAAGCCTGAGCGTACCTGGTAAAGTGGTCTGTCATAATCAATATATTACATTTCTTCCCTTCTTCCACTTCAAGGGAAAGAAAGTCCATACAGACTAAATCCATGGGTCCTTTACTTTTAAAGGCTACCAAAGGAGCCACTTGAACTGGTAAGGTCTTCTGCAATACACAGTTTCCGCAATTATGGCAGTATTCTCTTATCTCTTTCCCCATACTCGGCCACTAAAATCTGTCGGCTATTAGGTTCAATGCTTTTTTCAAACCCTAAGTGGCCATGCTCATCGTATGAAGCATGCATTTATTACAGTACGGTGTTTCTTAGGCAATACTAGCTGAAACCTACCTGCCTAGCCTAAACCCACCAACCTGCCTAGTGCTTCGATACAATATTCCTGTTTTCTTTTCTGTACCTCCCCATTTTGATACGCAAAAACTTTCAATAAAAAAAATTGATGTTAAAAAATGAAAGTGCAGTACTGGTTGTATTATGTTTGTGTATTTATTTATTATGGTATGTTTAACCTTTTCCTCGCCACTTATTTATATTATTTCAATATGTTCGATACAGCCTATACTATAGACCATCTATAGTGTTAAACATTAATATTGTATTCCATACAGTATTCAGTGTATAAAAAGACTGTTCTTTACATTAATGTCCAGGGTTGTTACTGGGTTCTTCTACTGCTCCCCCAGACTCCAGCACTTGCTCCAATGTTCCGCAGAGTGGGAGATTGTGGAATGCATTTGGAAACCTCTCTAGAAATTCTGTATTTGCCACTGAGAGGGTGCACTTTTTCACACAGCCTCCGGAGCTGTGAGGAAAAGTCCACGTTAATATACACTCTAAATCCATAAATTCCCACATTTTACATGGAATTTATGGATTCATTTACAATACACTACCCCTGGATTTACCACACAGGGAAAGTGCAGAATAATTGAATAACTCCAGGCGTTAAACACAAAGCTTTTCCCCAAGTGATAAATCTTGTGCCTTACTGGATATGCCCCCCTGTCTCCTCTTCCTCCCAGTTTATTTCTTCTGTTTGTTTAGGAAGCCCTTACCTTTGAGATCCCAATCTGATATAATGCTGAAGAATCACCAAGTAGCTTGGTGAGAACAGCGGCACAGCTCTCTCTGTCATCGGAGAAAGAAATGCCTCTCCCTGCCAGGTGACCATATCTGTAAGATAAGGAAGCCATTAACATTCTCTTGCCTGCCGCTGTCATGTCATATGCTACATGTATGATTCTAAGTTCAAAGTTTACAGCACCTTATATTTACAGATCATATTTATTAATGATGCCTGGGATTCTCACCTGTTCACAAACTCTTCAATGGGGATGCGGATAGGGCATCCATCCCTCATCAGCTGCACAGCTTCCAATATCCCAGAATTCCTTAGCTGGGAGCTAACAAACTCCACATCAAATATTCCAGGGAGCTGTGACACAGCGACATGAAATATATTTGACAAACTGTTAGAATGTTGTTTCAGGCAATGTCAGGAAAAGGAAAAGGTAGAGTTTGTAGAAGATTTAGCTAAGGGGTCTATGTATGAAGCTGTGAAAAGAGTGGACAAGTGAATCAGTGGAGAAATTGCCTATGGCAACCAATCAGAGTTGAGGTAACATGTATAAAGTGCAGTCTATAGAATTATATGTAGCAGCTGATTGGTTGCCATGGATAACAGGGCCTGTTCTAGACCTTGTGGCGCCCAGGGCAAAAGTTTCCTTCGACGTCCCCCCCCAGATCAATCATAGTGCGCGCCGGAGGCGAGCGCCAAAAAATAGGGGCTTGGCTTCATAGGGAAGGGGCATGGCCACAGTTATGCCCCCTGTAGTTATGGCCTCAGTAGTTATGCCCCCTGTAGATGTGCCCTTGTAGATTTGCCCCCAGTAGTTGTGCGGTATCCGGACTCCAGGTCGACAACAAAAAGGTTGACACACCTTAGGTCGACGCCAATTGGTCGACACACCTTAGGTCGACATGGACAAAAGGTCAACAGTAACAAGGTCGACATGGAAAAAGGTCGACATGAGTCTTTCATGATTTTTTTCTTTTTTGGAACCTTTTCATACTTAACGATCCACGTGTACTACGATTGGAACGGTAATCTGTGCCGAGCGAAGCGCAGGCACCATGCCCGAATCATGGCGAGCGAAGCGAGCCATGCGAGGGGACGCGGTGCACTAATTGGGGTTCCCGGTAACTCTACAAAGAAAACGACACCCAAAAAAACATTAAAAACTCATGTCGACCTTTTTCCATGTCGACCTTGTTCCTGTCGACCTTTTGTCCACGTCGACCTTTTGTCCATGGCAACCTAAGGTGTGTCGACCAATTGACGTCGACCTAAGGTGTGTCAACCTTTTTGTTGTCGACCCAGAGTCCCAGACCCAGTTGTGCACCCTGTAGCTGTGCCCCCTGAAGATTTCCCCCCCAGTAGTTGTGCCCGGAGTAGTTGTGCACCCTGTAGCTGTGCCCCCTGTAGATTTGCCCCCAGTAGTTGTGCACCCGGGCTGTGCCCCCTGTAGATTTGCCCTCAGTAGTTATGCCTGGAATAGCTGTGCCCCCTGGTAGTGCCACTAACAAACATTAAAAAACAAAACACAAACAACAAAAAAACAATACTCACCAGCCCCACTCCTGCTTCCCAACTGCTGCTGCTCCATCTCTGCTGACGCTGCTGCTCCGCCCGCTCATCTCTATGGGAGATACGTCATGACGTCTCTCCCATAGCATCGCCGCACAGATACTAGAGGTCAATTATGACCTCTAGTGTCTGATGATGGAGCCGGCTGCAGCGGGAGCCCACTGAGCCCACAGTGCTTGATGCAGCCAGGAAGCGGAAGTGGGATGCAGGGTGCGGATGGCCGGCGGGCACCTGCGGGATGACTGCAGCCGTGCTCACAGGCCGCAGCGCCCTGGGCGCCCGCCCTGCTTGCCCATGCCTAGAACCACTCCTGATGGACAACTTCACCACTGGCTCATTTCTCCACACTTTCCACTGCTTCATGTATAGACCTTAGAAGCCTACTGGGGATAAGGTCAATGCAATTTAAAATGAAAGAAAGTAGAAAGTGAAATGGTAAGGAAAACATAAATGCAGATGAGTGATTAAAAAACAAAAAACAAATGATAAATAATACCAAATGAAAATACAACAGTTTTGGATTAAATACCACAAGTCTTAAAAGCATATTAAGCAGGTGATTGTATCTTATCACCTGGACAAGTCAACCAGCATTTTGGCATGGATTATAGAAAGGATGTAAAATGTAACTAGTGACAGATTTATAAATGCTGCAGTCAGAACACAAAAGGAGACTTGCCTCAGATTGTAAAGTAAATTTTATTTTAATCACATGCCCCAGAATGTAATGGTAAATAGAGATGTTACCATACATACAACTGATTATATACAATTACAAACTACTAAAAAAATGTAGTGATAATTTATGATGAGGATATTTTTTTAATATACCATTTTACTCCAAAACTCCTGCCTTCTCTACCTCAGATGGACTACTTCAGGACAAGTCCTCCCATTTAGTTTACACACGGCTCAGCAGGGACGGATCTAGACTTTTCTTTAAGGGGGGCGGTTTACTGTTTAATCTTGACTCCTCCCTCTACAGTCCCAACTCCTCCCATCTGCAATCCTAACTCTTCCTCTCTCAATCCTGACTGAACTTTTTGAGTGAGATAGATCTTTGTGATTGTTCTATGTACATGTGACTGTGCTATGGGGTAATTGTATTTATTAGCCCTAGTACCCACACACCAGCAAGTGAGTGCAAATGCTTTGTAACCCTTGCTCTCCTGGCTCCTCTGTGCTGCTGTGGTATAAGCTGCAGCACATCGTTCTGCCTCAGGCTCTCCCAGGAGAACTCTCTTCTGCTCAAAAGTGGGCGTGGCTATGACTGTGTTAGGGGGGAGCGGTCGCCCCCTTCGCCCCCCCCCCCCCCTAGATCCGGCCCTGCGGCTCAGGCTACTATCCAACATGGCATGGACAAGCTTTTGTGACCCCATAGTGCCTTCGCCTTGGCTTACTTCAATGATATTGTCATCTATACCCAAGATTGAGAATCTCATCACCCAAATGTCAAAGCTGTAATAGCAATTTTACATGCTAACAGGCTTAACCACTAACCCCATCACATGTACAATGGGTATGCAGGAAGTAAATACTTTGGGTATATAGTGGATCAAGATCAGGTAGAACCACAGCTGGACAAATATTGGCAGTGCAGAACTGGTCAAAGTCACTCAAAAAGTCATCCTGTGGACCTTCTTGGGGCTAATTTGGTATTACAGGCAATTTGTAAGACATTTCCCCACTTGTATGGCTCTATTAACAGAAATGTTTTAGAAGAATTGTCCCAGGAGGCGGAAGCAGCCTGGCTTGATTTACATTAACAGTAGCACTATGCTCCCCTCTTGTGCCCAAAGCACCTGACTTCAACCAAAGGTTCATCCTGCAGACAGATGCCTCTAGTGTAGATCTAAAGGCCATACTACCCCGAATGAGAGAAAAGGAGAAGATGAATCTGTTTTCTATCTCAGTAGAAAACTGTTGCCCAATGAACAAATGTACACCATGGTGGAAAAAGAATACTTGGCCATCAAATGGGCTATTGCACACCCTCCAACATTTTACACATAAAAATTGTTACAAATTAGTAAAGGGGGCGTGGCCACTGGTAAAGGGGGCATGGCCATGTCCCTTTTCCTATACTTTCAATGGAAGTTTGAAGAGCCAAAAATCGGTACAGACCTTAAAAAAAAGGTACTGTACCTGCTAAAAAGGTACAGTTGGAGTGTATGCTATTGAGGCCCCACGTTATTATCTACTTGACTGGATGCACACCAACAGGAAGAACAAAGCTAAATTGGCCCATTGGTTTTTGGCACTTCAGCAATTTTGGATCTCAGTAGAGCATAGACCATGGGTTCTATATAAAAATCTATACGCCCTATCTATAATGTACATGCCCTCCACAAAATCCACGCCTCCTACAGTGTATGGGAGGGGGGTATGCTCTGTTCCCTGTTTTTGGTTTCCTAGTGTTAACGGGCTGAGAACTGTGCATTATAAACACACAGGTGGAGGAATCAGCTGAGTGTTAAGTAATTAGTGCTTGGTGTAAGGTATTTCAGTGTGTGGCATTGTGGAGGTGGGGGTGGCTGGTGTCAGTTAGTGCACGGTGATAGCCAGCTGGTCTATATGTAGTAAGAGACAGGGTCACAGGATTTTGAAATGTTTTGCTGCTAGGAGCTGAACAAGCCATCCTGACTAATAACATAGAGGACTTGGTTCAGCATATTAGTGAGGGATCATCATCTAAAACTACCTTTATCACACATCATATATTATAAATACACAGTTTCATTGTTGCTAAATTTGTTCATTTATTGGTTTATTATATACAGCTTTTCATATGTGTTTACATGCCTTGGTATGTGGAACTAAGGAGGTGTACTACCACATACCCTCCAACATTTTACACATAAAAATCGATACGAATTAGGAAAGGGGCATGGCCATGGGTAACAGGGGTGTCACAAAGTCCCTTTTCCTATACTTTCGATGAAAAATGGAGAGTCAAAAATCGGTATAGACCACAGAAAAAAGGTACTGTACCTGCCAAAGAGGTACACTTGGAGGGTATGCTACCATAGGGATTACTGATCCTGATGCATTTCCTAATTTAAGTGTGCTGTGTAAAACCACAACACTGCATAGTGTATTTACCATCTAGACAGAATAAGGTTGACATGTAACATATAGGGGGCATGGAGTTATTACATATATATTCCAAATGAAGTCGGAAGCGGAAGGGAGGGTGAAAGGTGTTAGAAAAAGCAGAAAGAATAGGGGTGGTTTTGAAAGCAGGTGGGTACGCAATAAAGAGAAGGCATGACAATCTACTAGAAATAAGTTTATTTACAGTCTGACCCTTCTTTAATTCAACCTAATTCTTCTATAATTACTTCCTATTTAAACGACATTCACCTCCCCTGACTTCCGTCTGATGCTCTAGACGCTTTAAATTTAGAATGGACTGGTGAGGAATTAAAAGCAGTTATTGCTTCAGTGCCAATAGGTAAATCCCCGAGGCCTGACAGTTTTACCAATTCGTTTTACAAAAAATTTGCTTTCAACCGGACACCTTCTCTTACTACCCTTTATAGATATGCCACTGAACATGGGTCACTACCCACGGAAAAAATGGCCCGGATCATTACTATACACAAACACAGGAAGGACCCTTCACTGTGCCCAAACTACAGGCCCATAGCACTCCTTAACACGGATTTAAAAATCTTTGCTTATAGCGAATAGACCATCTCCTCTTATTCCCCAGCTTATGCATCCTGATCAAGTGGGTTTTGTAAGGGGCAGACAAGCTTCCGATAATACCAGAAGAGTATTTGGTTTGGCGGAATACCTCATAAAAGTAGGGTGGGAGGCTATTTTTCTCTCCTTAGATGCTGAGAAAGCGTTCGATCGCCTACATTGGGGATTTCTTAAAGAGGTATTATTGAAGGCTGGTTTACAAGGGCCGATTTTATCTTCAATATTAGTATAGTTAGTATAGTTCCCCGTCAGCCTCAGTATTTAGTAATGGTTTCATGTCCTCTCCCTTTTTAATTTCAAATGGTACCAGACAGGGATGCCCCTTATCCTCCCTTATGTATGTTCTTGCCATAGAACCTTTAGCGGACTCATTAAGACAATTTTCTCTCTTTCTGGGAGTTTATGTAGGCTCCACTAATCATAAATTAAGTATTTTTGCAGACAACGTTCTTGTCTTCATTACTGATCCTGAAACTTTCTTCCCTGTTCTTCAAGAGGTGCTTAAACGCTATAGTGAAGCCTCATATTATAAACTCAATACATCTAAAACTGAAGCTTTGCCATCTAATCTGAGCACTGATACACGACCAGATTTAAATCCCAATATAAATATAATTGGAAAAAAAGACTATATTCTTTACCTTGGTATCAATATCCCTGACACGTTGCCCATGACGGCAGATGTTAATTATACCCCTTCACTCTCTCAAATAGATGAGATTTTAAAAAGATGGGGAGGTCTGGAGGTATCGAGGCTCGGCAGGCTGGCAGCTTATAAAATTACTATCCTCCCAAAATTGATGTATCTCTTTCGTTCGATCCCTTATTTGGTTCTGCAGAAGTTTATCAGTCAAGTACATTCAGCGATACTCCGGTATGTCTGGAAGAATAAACCCCGCGTATAGCCTATAGACGCCTAACGAGGGCTAGGAAACTAGGTGGGCTGGAGGTACCTGATTTGAGGTCATACCAAATTGCATGCCTAGTAGCTCAAGTGAGCGATTGGTCATTTTCGGTGGGTATGACACAATGGGTAGATTTGGAGAAAGACTTATATCCCCATTTTTATCTTTTAGACCTTCTTTGGACTCCAGTTCAACAGAGACCCTCTCCACAAAATATTTCAAGTACTATCTTAGACTCTCTCAAAGCATGGGACGTTATGGTACCTTCTTCAAAAGCTCTCTCTGCCCTCCCGTAAATTATCCTTAGGAGCCATTTCCAGATTGATCCAAGATTTAAATGTCTCTAAATGGCTGATCTGTGGTATTACTATCGTTGCCGATCTAGTTGATGAATTTACCATTACCCCCTTTTCCACAATACAAAGCCAATTTAATTTGCCCCCTACTGAGCTATTTACATATAACCGCATTATACATTGGATTTCTAGTTCGATAAAATTCTCAGGACCGCTAATGCTTCCCACTCCTAATATATTGTTGAAAATCTCATCCGGTAACTGTAGAGGTTCCATTAAATTTTGGTATACTATAATTCAGGACGATCTGTCACAAGACAAAACCCAGGCTCAGTTATATTGGGAAAAAGATTTGGGTTGCACGTTTACGCGGCAACAATGGGAGTCAATTTACCTTTCTACACATGTTATGTCTAAATGCAATAACCACAAAGAAATGCATTTCCAACTCATTCATAGATTATATTTTACACCAGCCAAACTGTACAAAATCTGGCCTAGCCACTCAAAGTATTGTTGGAGAAGCTGTACAGAGATTGGAGATATTTTCCATGTATTTTGGACATGCCTTAAGATTTGTCAGCTCTGGAGCGATGTGTTTGCTTTTGCTTCTAACGTACTCAAAGTCACTCTACTAGAGTCTCCCTTATTGGCTCTTTTTCACGTCTTCCCAAAAGACCTCACCCATGCCGATTGCTATGTGTTGGGTCATATACTCATAGCCACTAGGGCTGCAATAGCCCAAAACTGGAAATCCCCATACCCCCATCGCTCCTTAAAATTATCCGTAAAACCCACCAGGCTTTTGTGATGGAGACTCAAGGTTTACTCTACACGTTTAATGCAAAATCCCCCTTTAGTTAAGTGGTATAGCTGGCATAAATACTCAAGTATTCTTTGCTTGAAATAGACGATTAATTTGCTATTAGTAGTCGAGATGTTGGTACCTAATCTTTACCTTTAGTACTGTCTATTATACTATTGTGTAAATTGTTTTATATATTGTAGTTGATCTTTATGTTTGTGTATTTTTTATTGTATGCTATGTGATTACTGCGAATGACTAATTGTTCCCCCCCCCCCCCCCTCCCCCCCCACACACACACACACACACACACACACACACACACACACACACACACACACCCTCTCCCCATTTTTATTTTTGTACCCTTACCCTTTCCGTATACACGGAACAAAATCTTAATGAAAATTATTTATGGAAAAAAAAGAAATAGGTGAAGTTAGGTCGATCCACTCGTTTTGGAAATGTAATCAATATAGGCAGTTGAGCTTTTTTATTCAAGCCAGGGAAGCCAGGTGGCTGTAAACTCAGACAATTTGTCAGTTGATGTTAAAAGAATCTCCTCCATAGTCATATAGTAATCAATTCTAGAAAACCAAAATTTACGTGTAGGTGGGGAAGTCGATCTTCAAAGGATAGGTACTGTCACGCATGCAGCGTTGCTCAGATGACGTACATGACTATTTTACTTTTACATGCTTCTGTTCTGCCTATAGAACATTTCGGGGGATATTCAATTGTTTGAAAAGTCAGTTGGGTGTCTGTTTTTTCCTATCTAATAGACAGGAAAAAAACACACCCAACCGACTTTTCAAACATTTGAATTCCCCCCTTAGAATTTTAGTACTAGAATTCTGCAGTGTATATATTTTTTGTTCGGAGGCCCCCATTATGGACGGCATGCAAGTATATGGGTTTCTCTTCATGTTTTGCCCTGAGAGGGATCCAATAGGATCCCTCCCAACAGCCTCCCACAGCACGTGCGTCACTCAACGCATGTGCAGAAGGACTTCTACCGCAAAGAGCGGCTTTTAGCGGGAGAGCTGTCCTTTGTGATTTTCTTCAAGCATACAGTGTTAAATGAGATACTTGATGCATCCCACCCTACAGCTTATCTGTTCCTGTTCTCTTATTGGTACTCACATCATTTTCCACTGGTTAAATTACCTGTATTTCCGCTGAGGTGCTTTTTCTGTTTTAAGTAGGTGTTTTAATTTAGGTTTTTGTTCAATTTGTTCTTTTCACCTTCATTTCTCTACATATTTGAAATGTTATACATTCGACACAGGGGCTTTTTGTAGGCTCAACAATGGAGATCACCTCTCAAATACCTAAAGAACTACTACTCCGTCCATACCTCAACTACCAACCTGAACACTCCCAAATAATTAATCTACTTATCTTGCTACTGTTCCCCAGGTCAATACTCCCCACATGTAAAATGTATTTTACTCATCTAACAGACCCCTTATGTTGGCAAACATACTTTATCCCAGGTTCGAGGTAGCCAGTAGCCCTAATACTCAAAGCTGCAGTCTCAGTTATTGCACATTTACACCAGGAGAAGGGCTGATACTAGTATTAGTATATAGTCAGACGCCACCATTGCAGATGCTATAGCAGTCGCAGCTGTGTGTAATTCATAATCAGACCCATATTTGTGCTAAAGACGTAGTTCTAGGTGTGGAGAACAAGTTGGATATATGTATGCAGAATTAGGGTCATAACTAGGATAGTACAGCTGGTGCCTTGCACACCACACAGTTTTCATGCGGGCACACTGTCTGCATTTCCCCGAATAACCATCACTGTATATGTTGCGGGTGACAGCTGCTGTCCTCTGTGTATATTACAGCAAGCAGTGCTAGGCAGTTATCTACCATGTGGTGCACTCCCTCAGCCTGCAGAGTGATCAGAAGACTTCTGGGGCCTGGAGCAGATAGTAGAGTACGGAAGCGCTGTGGAGGATTCTGTCAGTGAAATAAATGTGGTGTGGGAAGTGTGTAAGGGGCTCTACCGTGGCTCATTGTGTATAAGGGGCTCTACCATGGGGTAAAATGTATAAGGGGTACTACTGTAATGTGACTAATAGACACTACTCTGTGGTGTAATATAAATTGGTACTATTCCATGGCCACTCCCCTTCCCCATTAAGCCACACCCCCATATTTTTGCCACGCGCTCTGCATGCACTGTCCATATTTTCGGGCACAGGGCAACAAAATGTCTACTTACAGCTCTGTGCTGAATTAAGAGCTATTCTGTAGGTTTTATCCCGAGAAACAGTGCTGTATGTGAGTTTTGCTTACTATTATAGCAGTTCTCACAATGGGGAACATGTATCATACCTTCGAGAGAGTAAGTAGAGAAGTTACCCAAAGCAGTCAATCAAATTCTGTCATTTATTTAGCACAGTCTTTGAAATGATAGACCCTGATTGGTTGATTTGGGCAACTACTCCATTTTATCTCCCTCCAAAGCTTGATACATAGCCTCTAATAAAATATTGAACTTAATTTTTCACCATGTTATTCTCTAGTCTAGAAGGAAGCCTGTATAATGAGATTGAAACTTCAGCAACTAAAACATTATGTGTAAAACATCAGGTCATCGAAGATAGCTGAAAAGCTCACATTTTCAATGCCATATAAAGATAAGTTATACAGGGGTGGTCTTCAGGTTGCCGGCTGTCGGGATCCCGGCGCACAGTATACTGGTGCCGGAATCCCGACAGCCGGCATATCAACACTTTTTCTCCCTCGTGGAGGGAGAATAAACAGCGTGGCGCGCCACCGTGTCCGCAGCGTGGCGAGCACAGCGAGCCCGCAAGGGGCTCATTTGCGTTTGCCACACTGTCGGTATGCCGGCGGTCGGGCTTCCGGCGCCGGTATGCTGGTCGCCGGGAGCCTGGCCGCCGACATACCATACTACACCCCTATACAGTATGTGCCAAACACTTGTAGATAATTGAGAGGCCAGTGCTCTATAGGTCTTCTGAATTCTGTGAATCAAATTATAATAATGATGATCTGGTGGTCAAAAATGTAATAAAACGTAGTGAAAAAATAAACACATGGTGATGTTTTGTAATTCTAATATATACATATTCATATGTGTTTTTCTTCAATAAAAAAAACAGGTACCGATACTACCAAACTTCAGTTACAAGCGGATACAATATTTATAGTAGCTTCTATACTCTGGGCAAGTGTTCAGATGTTTTTCTTTATTTCTAAAATTATTTAACTGTCTAGTTATTACTATTAAGCATTACGGAGATAAAGTATCAAGCAACCAGCTCCTAACTGCCATGTTACAGGCTGTGTTTGAAAAATGATAGGATCTGGTTGGCTGGTACTTTATCTCCGTGCAATTTAGTCACGTGAATGTGGTAAGCTTTACAATCTAAATCCTGACTTGAAGGACGTCTCTGGCTTCCGCTGAGAGATGGTAAGTAGATCAGGTATGATTTTTCTCTGAACATTTCACTGCTATTGACTAATTATACACCCTGACTTTGTGCCAAACAGTAATAAAAAAGAGCAGTCCAATTTAATAATCAGTAAAGTAAAATATATGTCAATTATTAAAAAATGGTCAGTAAAAAATTATTTTATGGACAACCCTGCCATAGAAAGATACATTACTTTATCTTGTTAACATCTTTCTCATGAATCTTTAGCTTGTCAAGTGCAAGAAAGAAATGTAATTTGGTAAGAATCAAAATCATACATATTATAAAATCAACAAAAAGTTACCTTTTTTGAGTTGGGAGATATGCAGCGAACAAATAATGTGTGACTCCTATGAAGAGAGAGATTTGTTACAGTTTACGCTAATATTTTCATTAGGGACAAGAGTTGTGAGATAGGTGTGGTGATCGGAGGCGTTACCTTGCCCCCAAATGGCATGGATGTGCTTCTTTCTTAACATACCAATCACTCATATAATTGGCCACTCATTCTAGTACACAGGCCTGACAAATCACTTAGCTGCCCCGGTTAGGCAAATATACAACCATATATAGTGTACAATTTTTTTCATGTAGGGAAAATACTGGCTGCTTTTGCTTGCAGCCCACAAATTCCGGACAGCTATATTTTCACACTTCAACATAGACTTCAGCTTGGACAAGTCCCTCTCAAGAGTAGATCACTCTGCATGTTACTGTACATCTGCCCCAACCTGCAGTATAACATGGTTTCCCCAAGGTGCAAAGTTACTGGCTCTATTTTGATTTGCTCCTAACTCAGAATCAGCGCTAATATCTGCAAATTAATTACTGTCCCATAAATATGGCTGCTGAGACAGGTCCTAAAGACACAAAAACATAGTTACTGTCCTACGGAGGTAGATTTAGGGGTCAGGCCACCCCTTGGCACAACATTATTGCCCCTACCCCTCCCTCAAAAAATTTCCCCATCCCATAGTATAGAATATAATGTGCCCCCCTCCCTATAGTATTTAATATAATGTGTCTCCCATACCTATAGAGAATAATTTGCCTACCCCTCCCAATAGTATAGAATATAATATGCCCCTCCCCCTACTGCTGAGCCATCCCCAGCAAGTGACACCCCTAGGCACATGCCTAGTGGGAAATTTGACACCGCAAGGATCATAAAAACTTGAAATCATAAAAACACAAAAATATGACAAAAAAGCCATTTGTTATGCTGTAAAAACCCAGTGGTTGGGTCACTGAGTCATGTAAAAGGCATTTCTGTTCTATTTGGAGAAGTTTATTTCAATATTTTTCATAGGTAATGATACCAGAAAATCTCTTTATTGTGACTCAATGCTTTAGGGAGGTCATTGGTGGACCCACATTTTTGGGGCCCTGAAGCTTGAACTGTTATCGGGGCCCCTACTCAAACAGCAGCAATAGGAGGGCAACATCTAGCAAGGCCCAAAGCTGCCCTTGCAAGGACAGTACACACCGTTCACCACCAGCAAAATCACTTTATTAGCCACCTCCTTGTCCCTGGCTACTTCTCACCTTTCATTGCTCCCAGCCACCTTCTTACCTTCCAGCCCTCTCAGGCTCCACCATTCCTGGGAATGTCACAAAGACAAGTTCTGCAGGCTGATGGGAATTGTAGTTTCAAACGGATACACATTTTATGCTATTTACAGAGCACAAATCACAACGCTAGACTACAACTCTCAGCAGCTCGGGCGGTACTAAGCGACGCGCATCCAAGCTGTAATAGCAGCTATGCTGTACTAGAAGCCTGGTTGTCATGGTGTTATCCATTTTGTGTAAAAATTAACGCATTAAAAAAAGTTGCTTGAGGACTCCTCCGAGATTAGGGGCGCTGAATTTAAGTTTTATTAGTTTCACAGTAATCCACCCCTGAGGGAGGCTCACAGAGAGCAAATGTTAGTTTTAAATTAAGTGACACCAGAAAGAGCAGACAATGCGAGAGTCTACAGCAGGGGTGGGCAATTAGGAGGCAACTTCACATGCCTATGCATACTGTTGAGGGCTGCACAGTGGGCTGGTTTGGAAGAATCAAAGTAGTGATGGTATCTTGTGAGCAGGACTGTGCATGCAGCAAATGCTTACCTCTGCTCCTTATCATAATCCCAGCGAAGGAGGTACTCTCCCAAGCCAATCATGTCACATTGAAGGGAGATCCTGGGAAAGGCGGGCCAATAGAGGAAGCCAGGAGGTGGGTCCACACATATGGCTGTAAACTAAATGACCACACAGTGCTACACTATAGCAACAGGCAATATGTGGCCCATGCCCTTTGGCTCCTGCTTATTCAGCCAGATATAACCCGTGGAGGGTCCAAAAGAAAGAATCTGGTAAACAAAGTATCTGTGGGCCAATGTCCTCTTATTCTGGTCTATCATACCTCTTTAAGCGATTGGTCAATTCCTGCAGAGACATCTGAAATTTCCCCAGTAACGTAGACCCTTGGCATGTGCCCTGAGACCTTCCTTCCTCAGGCTGATTTAAGTGGTTAGATGACTTGAAAATGTCAGAGAGTAGCTGGGGGGAAAAAACAGAGGAAGACATGACCAGAGATAGCATGTTCCAGCACTATACTGGATGGCGTGATATGAAGGTGAAGGTATTAGGGAGGCCAGCGATTAAAGGGATAGAAAGAAAATCATGGAAGAAATGATTGAGGGGAAAATGTATCAAGAATTTGAAAGAGCTAAAGTATCAACCAGCATCATTTATCTGGCAAGGTCTAAGCAATCACAGAAGCTGGTTGCTTTGGGCAACTTCTCCACTTTAACTCTCTCCAAGGTATGATAAAGCGGGATCCGGTCTCTAGGTCGACAAGACTTAGGTAGACACTGTCTAGGTCGACCACTATTGGTTGACAGTAAGTAGGTCGACATGTACTAGGTCGACATGACAAATGGTCGACATGAGTTTTTCATATATTTTTTAACGTTTTCATCCTTTCCGATCCAAGTGGACTACAACTGGAAATGGTAACCTGCCCGAAGCATGGCAAGCAAAGCGAGCCATGTGAGCGGACATGGTGCACTAATTGGGGTTCCCGGTCACTCTACGAAGAAAATGAAACAAAAAAAATGTAAAAAACTCATGTCGACCTTTTTTCATGTTGACCTAGAGCCCTGTCGACCTTGAAACCATGTCGACCTACTTACTGTCGACCAATAGTGGTCGACCTAAGTCTATTCTATCTGACATACCACACCCAATACAGCTCCCCTACAATAAGATATAAAAGGGAACAGGCTATGTGAAGGCAATAATTAGGACTATTGCAGAAATGTGGCAACGAGTTGGTGAGAGAAAATAAAAAAAGGTTTTCTTACTTTTAACCGACTCTGGATCAAGACATCTTTGACAACAGTGGGAAGTCTATCTCTATTCTTGCTTAAGAAGTTATGAACCTACAGAATATAGGAATACAGAATATAGTTTGGCTCAGGTTTATTTGACATCCAATAATTCACACACAGCAAAGACACAGGATGGGACAGATCACCTGATACGTGACAGGTCCAGAATAATGATGCAGGGTGAACACAGGTAAAGGCAGTTTGGGCTTGATGTAGCAGCTTTTGTCACCATGGTGATAGTGGCACTTCTGCAAAAAAGTGTGATCTGTAGCCTGTATAAGAAGAGAGCTCATGTAACCAAAGCATATACACATAACCTACTAATAGCTGAGACATCAACATAGGAAGATGGAAATCAGAAAGACTTTTGTGTAAAGTGGGCATGGCTGATCGGGTGTATTTTGACTGATGTGTGAAATATCTAAAATTATTAACAAAAAAAGAAAAGTACAAAAGCAAAAAAAAAACCCAACCTATAAACTCTAAACCAATTTGGTCAGTCCTATTAACCCAGATTTACTCACGGGTGCAAGTACCTGCGACTATATGCTGCACTTACAGTACCCCCGGAGCTGCAAATTTTTGTTCACAGCCTTTTAGGGCTGCATGCAAAAAATCATTAATCTGGGGTGAGATAGGGTTGTAGGAGGACGAGTTCTGAACCCATTTCTGGTGTATACAAACTGTTGCTACAGCAACTGTTTCCCTTCGCATGTGGGGGGATTAACTGGATTGACCCTAAATGTGATATCATAACCCAGCACCACATCCCATCCCGGGTTGGTTCTAAATCGGAGTGGGAGATGGGACCTTCTGACATCACTAGGGGAGAAGACACTTCACCAGGAGGAGGAGCTACGGCCGAACAGGGTACCCAAAAAGTAAGCTCGCCACGCTTTGGGCTCGGTGGCTTGCTCTGCTCCACTTCGCTCGCCACCTGATTACTAAAGGTAATAGTTGGTGGCGTGGATAGTAGAGGAACTACCCCGCTGGCTTAGCTCCTCCCTCTTGTGTCGTGGCTCCTCCCCTGACGTAAAAGGTTCCTTAGGCCACTTAACTCTAGCATCTACCATCCCAGGACCCAGACCCTTATAAACACGGAGAAGCAGCAGCTTTCAGCTCAGCAGCTAACATGCATTTCAGTGACCGATGCCCATAGCGAGAAGCGGAGGTGCTAGAGAAAAGGGTTGGTCTCCATTTCATAAATAAACTTTGTGTTACTCAAACTGTTTTAGGTATGCCAAACACCTTAGTCAACCAAGGCTAATTCAGAATACTTACAGTACTCCTAGGTTTTCTGTGCAGAATAATTCAAGATCACATGTCAATTACAGAGTGCTCAGCACATGCAGTAACATTGTTCATGAGAATGCAGCTTATTGATTCACTAGGGCCCAGTGCCTCTTGAATTTTGGTCATGCCCCATGGAGTACCTCAGTGAGGTCATTGAATTCCAGTTATTGACTCTCAAATATTGTTTTACCACACAAAATGGCTGCTTCCACTTTATTTAACTGACAGAAACTCTAAAAGTTACCATTTAACGAAAGACAAAATTAACCAAAAAATTTTGTTCAAAACAAAACATCATTTTCTTATTTCCTGAACATTATCGCTTCATTTTCATTTGAACATTTATTGAAACACATGACTTTCACTGTACATACATTTGACTATTTTTAGGGAAAAAGAAAACAACTCATTTATATGTATAGATTATGTATTGTAAAGACATTATACATTATAGTATATTTCCGTTTTATGGCATATAGACTGTAGAGAATGTGCATTCTCTGCATATTTTATGCCTTAATGCTTATGACTTATACATTCCTTTTAAACTGACTTCAGTGTCTTAGGGCTTGGGGAGGCAATAAAAAATGTTTTCAAACATTATAAACTAGTTACATTATCACAGGATCAGTACAATAGTTACAAGGCAGCTACCAATAGGAGAATTCCCCTAAGGACAGTTTTTGGTGTTCAAGATAGATTATGGCCCTAAACAGATTTTGTATAATGATTTATGATAGAGAATTTTCAGGAAATAAAGCTTGAGCCCTACTGAAAGAAATTAAGGTCTGTCCTTTAACCTGGGACCTGGTAGTCAGTCTACTTTGAGATTCTCTTGAAATTACATTATTTTCAAAGTAACGTACAAGGTAAAAAGGTGTCCTTTTATGTTTGACTGTATCGCTCTTCTACTCTTTGGTATAGGCTGTATATGTGTATTTGCTGGTTCTTCATACAATTGGCTGTCTTCACTTAAAGGTCTTCTGGACTTACATGTGCATATCTGGATGCAAGCATATTATTAAGGAAGATATAAGTGTGAAGAGATGATGAGGAGGATGACTAGATGCAGGACTAGATTAAGGTTTGTGGACGTCCTAGGGCCACCACAGGGCGTAGCTATAGTTGGTGCGGGGGGTACCACTGCTATGGGTCCTAAAAGTTTAGGGGGCTCCAGAACAGGTCATATAGTTGTCTACCAAGTTCAGAGAACTGCCCAGCCTAAATGGGATGACATTTAAATTTCAGTGAAAGATGAGCATAGTGGTTAGGGGCCTGTAAGGTGGCATAATCTGAACTAGGCACTGTAACGTGGCATAATATGAACTGGATATCATGTTGTATACAGTAGTATAAACGGGGGCACTGTAATATGGCACAGTATGAACTGGAATCACTATAATATTGCATACTATAAATTGGGCACTGTAATGTTGTATAATATGAACTGGGGGCACTATGATGTGGCATAATATAAATTGGGGGCACTGAAATGTTACACTGTATAAACTATGGGCAGAACAGTGTTGCATAATATGAAATAGCACCACAACAATGTGTCCTAATATGAAATGGAGGTAATACACTGTGGCATTATTTACTGAGGACACTTCAATGTGGCATAATATGTACTCTGAACATTGTATAACATAATGTCAATTGTAGGCACTGTGTGGGATAATGTGCACTGGCAGCACTACAATGTGGCATATTGTGAGCTAGGGCACTACTAGTGAGCATACAATAACTAGGGGACTACTAATGGACATAAAATGAGCTAGGGTGCTACCATGGTGCATACAATGAACTAGGACACTACTATGGGGCATAACATTAATTAGCATACTACTATGGGGAATACCATTAACTAGGGCATTACTGTGGGGCATAAAATGAACAACTGCTTCAGGAAAAGGCCTCTCTCTGGAAGCATTACTGTGAAGGCCCTTTCAAAATGTTACTATGGGGTCCGCAAAGTTCTAGCTATGTCCCTGCCCAGGGCAACTAAAAGAAATTGTGAAAGTCTATAAAAATGTCTAACTGATATATTTGCAATGTTATTAAAAAGTGTAATGAGTAAATACACCCAGTACCACAAATGTGTTGAACACACTGTAATGCTCCCAGTTAACATTATACCACATACTGTAGATCCCTCAGCTCACATTATGTACAATTCTACATACAGGCTAAGGGGTATATTCAATAAGAGTCGGATCCATTCCCACATGCAGTTGTCGGAATGCATCCGACAACCCCTATTCAGTGGACGGCCAAATCCGACTGTCGGATTTGGCCATACACAGGGTCCTGTCCTGCCGCTGCTGTCAGAGGCTGCGCTGACAACAGCGGCCAGGGATGCAGATGGCAGCGGGTGTGAGCGGGATGGCGGCGTCTGAGATGGGGGGAGCAGAGATTGGCGGCCAGCGGGAGGAGCTGGCTGCGGGGGGACATGTCTGGGGCGGCGGGGGGAGGCACTGCAAGGAGAGAGGTGCCTGCGGGTGGCGGGGGGGGGGGGGGGAGTAGAGATCGGTGCCCGCCGGAGGAGCTGGCTGCGCGGGGACATGTCTGCGGTGGCGGGGGCAGGCACCGCAGGGAGAGAGGTGTCTGGCCGGGGGGACAGGCAGGCACCTCTCTCCCTGCAGCGCCTCCCCCCACCGCCACAGACATGTCCCCCAGCAGCCAGCTCTCCCCGCCGGCCGTTGATCTCAGCTCCCCCAGCCGCCTGCAGCACCGCTTGTCTCCTCACCTCAATCTGACTTGTTTTCAAGTCGGATTGAGTTTGTCGGAAAGGGGGCCAAAACCTCTCGGATTTGGTGACATTTCCGACAGAAGCACGTGGATCGGCGGCTATTCCGCCGATTCACGTGTTTTCCGACAAGTCGGGAATTCCAGATTTGTCGGAAAAATTCTGCCCCTATTGAATAGGTAGGAACCCCTTCCGACCTATTTCTGTCGGAAGCTGCTGTCTTTCCGACAAGACGGCAGCTTCCGACAGTTATTGAATACACCCCTAAATGTACATCTTTTTCCTGTACACAGTATGGTATCACATGCTTGTTTTACATCCAATTCTACACCAGACTCGTATTGTTTGTTTTATTATAATGTTACAATGCTACTTTCTGATTCTGGTAATAATGAGGATGGGGCTTAAGAAAATTTGAATTTATTTAAATGTGGTAAACCTTAATAAATTTTGGCCTACATATAAAAATTCATCTTTTTCAACAATTTAATGCACCAAGGAAAACTGTCTAGAGAACAAAATAGCATTCCACGTGACTCCAGTTATAAGTGTTCTAGATCAATAACATTTTATTGCAAGTTACAAAGCTAATATAAAAGTATAATTTTCATTGCAACGGTCTGATTAGTTGTGTATAGGTCTCACTGATTTAGAACAAAATCATATGTATCAGAAGTGTAAACCACATACTCCACCTGTGCCAGCTTGCTCTGTTCCTCCAGAATGTGAAGAATGCCATGTGGGCGATCAGTAAGGAGTGCTAAGCAGGAGGCACTGCCCTCCGTAGAGAGCGGAACCCAGCACAGCCCTTCTCTGGCATATTCAGCCTAGAAAGTAGGAATAAAAATATCAGATCAGTATATAAATGAATGCATCAGGTACGCTCTCTATTTCTGGCTGCTCTTGGTAAAGTACCTGCTCCTGAGACACAAGTTTATCTGTGCTGTGATGCTGGATTTGCTCATTGGCAAAGTTCCTACATAGTTGCTCCAAGCTGTTAATCCCAAGGTTCTGTGACACAAGCACAAATCATCAGAAAATAAAGACTTGCACTTCTTAGGAGACCAGAAATAATTTTCCACGTATGTGGGAATGTTAGGAAGATAGATTTCTGCCTATATGGACACACACGGACAGAGCCATCTTAATGTACAGGCACACTGGGCAGCTGCCCAGGTCCCCACAATTCTAAAGTCCTACGAGGATGGGCAGGTGGTGGTGGCCATACAATCAGAGCGACTAACATTAACGTGCGGTGAAGTAAATGGCTAAGGAGGCACTGCCTAGTACCAGAGCCTGATTTACACACAATATATGAGCCAAAGAGTTCATGTGGGCATTATACACAGGTGCAGCAGTATATACGGCTGGAAATTTGATGATTTATGAGCTGAGATGTGTGGAAAAGATAGGCAGAGGAGGCACTGCCTCACCTGCCATAGACTTTTTACTCCAGAGTTTTGACTATAAAAATGACTAGAATAATACAAAGAAGATATTTCTAATAAATTCTTTGTATTTTTCATATACTTTATATAGTCAAAACTCTGGAGTATACATTAGTATGACAGGAAAGGCTTTACCTCACCCCACCGCCAGTGCCGTAACTAGGCATTTTAGCGCTGTGTGCAAGAAACGTCATTGGCGCCCGCCCTAAGCAAGATAGGGGCAGTGTGCGCCACAGGCACGTGAAAAATACATAGGGGTGTGGCTTCATGGGGAAGGGGCGTGACCACAAAATAATACCAATTCATACTAGCACAGCAGTCTCCATTATTCAAATTACGCTGCACAGTAGCGCCACTACACCAGGTAGAGCCCCTGCCAGTCCCCCTTTTTACACATTGCGGCAGACAGCGTCCTCCTTTTTACACATTACGGCAAACAGCGTCCCCCTTTTTACACAGTTCGGCAGACAGCGTCCCCTTTTTACACATTACAGCAGGCAGCGTCCCCTTTTTACACATTACCACAGACAGCGTCCCCCTTTTTACACATTACGGCAGACAGCGTCCCCCTTTTTACACATTACAGCAGGCAGCGCCCCCTTTTTACACATTACGGCAGACAGCGTCCCCCTTATTACACATTACGGCAGACAGCGCCCCCCTTATTACACATTACGGCAGACAGCGTCCCCCTTTTTACACATTATGGCAGACAGCGTCCCCTTTTTACACATTACGGCAGACAGCGTCCCCTTTTTACACATTACAGCAGACAGTCCCCCTTTTTACACATTACAGCAGGCAGCGTCCCCTTTTTACACATTATCACAGACAGCGTCCCCCTTATTACACATTACGGCAGACAGCGTCCCCCTTTTTACACATTACAGCAGGCAGCGTCCCCTTTTTACACATTACGGCAGACAGCATCCCCCTTATTACACATTACGGCAGACAGCGTCCCCCTTATTACACATTACGGCAGACAGCGTCCCCCTTTTTACACATTACGGCAGACAGCATCCCCTATTTACACATTACGGCAGACAGCGTCCCCCTTATTACACATTACGGCAGACAGCGTCCCCCTTTTTACACATTACGGCAGACAGCGTCCCCCTTTTTACACATTACGGCAGACAGCGTCCCCCTTTTTACACATTACGGCAGACATGAGAAGCACGCTCCTTTCACAATTGGTGATAAAATATACATATGTGGCACTGCAGTGCTGCTACTCACAAGTCAAAGGGGATGGAAAACTGCAGCCTGCCCGAGTGCTACTCCTCCTCTCAAAGCTACTGTAGCAGGCCAGTTCCTCGAAGCGCTTGGCGGGGCGCAGGGAGACTGAGTAAGCCGGGACAGGCTCCCGAGTTGCTGGAGGTAGTGATCCGGCATCCAGGGCAGAGAGAGGTGGTTCAGTGTGAAGGGAGAGACCCGGGAGCTGGCCGCTGCGGCTGCACTCCCGAGTCCCCTGCAGAGGCGGCGGCGCAGGCGGGAGACAGGCGCCGGCGGTAATCAGAGACCTGACAGCGTGTTACGCGGGGGGGGGGGGGGGGAGGAGGACAGGGAGATGTGGCGCTCAGGGTTTTCTTCTTGCCTCCCGGCCTGCAGCCAGACAGTGAATGGTTGTCAGCATGCAGATTGTTGGATTGTTATCCACCAATCAGAGTGCTTATAGCCATTCATTGTATGGAAGCATGTGGAAAGATGGCATGGGACTGCCAGAAAGGCATATTATGTTGTTGTTGTTTTTTAATTGGTCCCTGTGAATGGGTGGGTAGGGGTGCCAGTGCATTGCTTTGTCCAGGGCCTACTATGCTGTTAAGATGGCCCTGCACACAAACAGTGTTGATAAGTGCGAGTGCTGGCTTGCATCACAATTATAACAAAATATGATAATAACAGTGTGAAACACACTATTTGCATAAATGCAACCTTAAAATGGTAATGTAATGAAAATGTACTAAAGAGAATGTGTAAAAATTTGACTTCACCATGAAATATCATTTCTCTATCGTCCTAGTGGATGCTGGGGTTCCTGAAAGGACCATGGGGAATAGCGGCTCCGCAGGAGACAGGGCACAAAAAGTAAAGCTTTTCCGATCAGGTGGTGTGCACTGGCTCCTCCCCCTATGACCCTCCTCCAGACTCCAGTTAGATTTTTGTGCCCGGCCGAGAAGGGTGCAATCTAGGTGGCTCTCCTAAAGAGCTGCTTAGAGAAAGTTTAGCTAGGTTTTTTATGTTACAGTGATTCCTGCTGGCAACAGGATCACTGCAGCGAGGGACTGAGGGGAGAAGGAGTCAACTCACCTGCGTGCAGGATGGATTGGCTTCTTGGCTACTGGACATCAAGCTCCAGAGGGACGATCACAGGTACAGCCTGGATGGTCACCGGAGCCGCGCCGCCGGCCCCCTTGCAGATGCTGAAGACAGAAGAGGTCCAGAATCGGCGGCTGAAGACTCCTGCAGTCTTCTAAAGGTAGCGCACAGCACTGCAGCTGTGCGCCATTTTCCTCTCAGCACACTTCACACGGCAGTCACTGAGGGTGCAGGGCGCTGGGAGGGGGGCGCCCTGGGAGGCAAAATGAGTACCTATAAAGGCTAAAAATACCTCACATATAGCCCTAGAGGCTATATGGAGATATTTAACCCCTGCCTGATTTCTCAAAATAGCGGGAGACGAGCCCGCCGGAAAAGGGGCGGGGCCTATCTCCTCAGCACACGGCGCCATTTCCTCTCACAGCTCCGCTGGTCAGGACGGCTCCCAGGTCTCTCCCCTGCACTGCACTACAGAAACAGGGTAAAACAGAGAGGGGGGGCAAATTTATGGCGATATTTTTATATAACAAAGCAGCTATAGGGGAGCACTTATTATAAGGCTATCCCTGATATATATATATAGCGCTTTTGGTGTGTGCTGGCAAACTCTCCCTCTGTCTCCCCAAAGGGCTAGTGGGTCCTGTCTTCATTAGGAGCATTCCCTGTGTGTCTGCTGTGTGTCGGTACGTGTGTGTCGACATGTATGAGGACGATATTGGTGTGGAGGCGGAGCAATTGCCAAATATGGGGATGTCACCTCCTAGGGGGTCGACACCAGAATGGATGCCTTTATTTATGGAACTACGGGATAGTGTCAACACGCTAAAGCAGTCGTTTGACGACATGAGACGGCCGGACAATCAATTAGTGCCTGTCCAGGCGACTCAAACACCGTCAGGGGCTGTGAAACGCCCTTTGCCTCAGTCGGTCAACACAGACCCAGACACAGGCGATGACTCCAGTGGTGACGGTGACGAATCAACCGTATTTTCCAGTAGGGCCACACGTTATATGATTTTGGCAATGAAGGAGGCGTTACATTTAGCTGATACTACAGGTACCACTAAACAGGGTATTATGTGGGGTATGAAAAAACTACCTATAGTTTTTCCTGAATCAGAAGAACTAAATGACGTGTGTAATGAAGCGTGGGTTGCCCCTGATAAAAAGCTGATAATTTCAAAGAAATTATTGGCATTATACCCTTTCCCGCCAGAGGTTAGGGAGCGCTGGGAAACACCTCCTAGGGTGGACAAGGCGCTAACACGCTTATCTAAACAAGTGGCGTTACCCTCTCCTGAGACGGCCGCACTTAAAGATCCATCAGATAGGAGGATGGAAAATATCCAAAAAAGTATATACACACATGCAGGTGTTATACTACGACCAGCTGTAGCAACTGCCTGGATGGGCAGTGCGGGGGTAGTTTGGTCAGAATCCCTGATTGAAAATATTGATACCCTGGACAGGGACAATATTTTACTGTCGTTAGAACAAATAAAGGATGCATTTCTTTATATGCGTGATGCACAGAGGGATATATGCACACTGGCATCACGGGTAAGTGCTATGTCCATTTCGGCCAGAAGAGCTTTATGGACGCGACAGTGGACAGGCGATGCGGATTCAAAACGGCATATGGAAGTTTTGCCGTATAAGGGGGAGGAGTTATTTGGAGTCGGTCTATCAGATTTGGTGGCCACGGCTACAGCCGGGAAATCCACCTTTCTACCTCAAGTCACTCCCCAACAGAAAAAGGCACCGACTTTTCAACCGCAGCCCTTTCGTTCCTTTAAAAATAAGAGAGCAAAGGGCTATTCATATTTGCCACGAGGCAAAGGTCGAGGGAAGAGACAGCAACACGCAGCTCCTTCCCAGGATCAGAAGCCCTCCCCGGCTTCTACAAAAGCCTCAGCATGACGCTGGGGCTTCTCAAGCGGACTCGGGGACGGTGGGCGGTCGTCTCAAAAATTACAGCGCGCAGTGGGCTCACTCGCAAGTAGATCCCTGGATCCTGCAGATAATATCTCAGGGATACAGGTTGGAATTAGAGACAGATCCACCTCGCCGTTTCCTGAGGTCTGCTTTACCAACGTCCCCCTCCGAAAGGGAGACGGTGTTGGAAGCCATTCACAAGCTGTACTCTCAGCAGGTGATAGTCAAGGTACCTCTTCTGCAACAAGGGAAGGGGTATTATTCCACTCTTTTTGTGGTACCGAAGCCGGATGGCTCGGTAAGGCCTATTCTAAATCTGAAGTCCTTGAACCTGTACATAAAGAAGTTCAAGTTCAAAATGGAGTCACTCAGAGCAGTGATAGCGAACCTGGAAGAGGGGGACTTTATGGTATCCTTGGACATCAAGGATGCGTATCTCCACGTTCCAATTTACCCCTCACACCAGGGGTACCTCAGGTTCGTTGTACAAAACTGTCACTATCAGTTTCAGACGCTGCCGTTCGGATTGTCCACGGCACCTCGGATCTTTACAAAGGTAATGGCCGAGATGATGATTCTTCTTCGAAGAAAAGGCGTATTAATTATCCCATACTTGGACGATCTCCTAATAAGGGCGAGGTCCAGAGAACAGCTAGAGATGGGATTAGCACTGTCTCAAGAAGTGCTAAAACAACACGGGTGGATTCTGAATATTCCAAAATCCCAGTTAATGCCGACAACTCGTCTGCTGTTCCTAGGGATGATTCTGGACACGGTTCAGAAAAAGGTTTTTCTCCCGGAGGAAAAAGCCAAGGAGTTATCCGAGCTTGTCAGGAACCTCCTAAAACCAGGAAAGGTGTCTGTACATCAATGCACAAGAGTCCTGGGAAAAATGGTGGCTTCTTACGAAGCGATTCCATTCGGCAGATTCCACGCAAGAATTTTCCAAAGGGATCTGTTGGACAAATGGTCAGGGTCGCATCTTCAGATGCACCTACGGATAACCCTGTCTCCAAGGACAAGGGTGTCTCTTCTGTGGTGGTTGCAGAGTGCTCATCTATTGGAGGGCCGCAGATTCGGCATACAGGATTGGATCCTGGTGACCACGGACGCCAGCCTGAGAGGCTGGGGAGCAGTCACACAAGGAAGAAACTTCCAGGGAGTATGGACGAGCCTGGAAACGTCTCTTCACATAAACATTCTGGAACTAAGAGCAATATACAATGCTCTAAACCAGGCAGAACCTCTGCTTCAGGGAAAACCGGTATTGATCCAGTCGGACAACATCACGGCAGTCGCCCATGTGAACAGACAGGGCGGCACAAGAAGCAGGAGGGCAATGGCAGAAGCTGCAAGGATTCTTCGCTGGGCAGAGAATCATGTGATAGCACTGTCAGCAGTGTTCATCCCGGGAGTGGACAACTGGGAAGCAGACTTCCTCAGCAGACACGATCTTCACCCGGGAGAGTGGGGACTTCATCCAGAAGTCTTCCACATGCTGGTAACCCGTTGGGAAAGACCAATGGTGGACATGATGGCGTCTCGCCTCAACAAAAAACTGGACAGGTATTGCGCCAGGTCAAGAGATCCGCAGGCAATAGCTGTGGACGCGCTGGTAACGCCTTGGGTGTACCAGTCGGTGTATGTGTTTCCTCCTCTGCCTCTCATACCAAAAGTATTGAGAATTATACGGCAAAGAGGCGTAAGAACGATACTAGTGGTTCCGGATTGGCCAAGGAGGACTTGGTACCCGGAACTTCAAGAGATGATCACGGAAGATCCGTGGCCTCTACCTCTAAGGAGGGACTTGCTTCAGCAGGGTCCCTGTCTGTTTCAAGACTTACCGCGGCTGCGTTTGACGGCATGGCGGTTGAACGCCGGATCCTAAAGGAAAGAGGCATGCCGGAAGAAGTCATTCCTACTTTGATTAAAGCAAGGAAGGAAGTAACCGTGCAACATTATCACCGAATTTGGCGAAAATATGTTGCGTGGTGCGAAGATCGGAGTGCTCCGACGGAGGAATTTCAACTGGGTCGATTCCTACATTTCCTGCAATCAGGATTGTCAATGGGTCTCAAATTGGGATCTATTAAGGTTCAAATTTCGGCCCTGTCGATTTTCTTTCAAAAAGAATTGGCTTCAGTCCCTGAAGTCCAGACCTTTGTTAAGGGAGTGCTGCATATACAGCCTCCTGTGGTGCCTCCAGTGGCACCGTGGGATCTAAATGTGGTTTTGGACTTCCTAAAATCTCATTGGTTTGAACCACTAAAAAAGGTGGATTTGAAATATCTCACATGGAAAGTGACCATGCTTCTAGCCCTGGCTTCTGCCAGGAGAGTGTCAGAATTGGCAGCTTTATCTTACAAAAGCCCATATCTGATTTTCCATTCGGACAGGGCAGAACTGCGGACTCGTCCGCATTTTCTCCCTAAGGTGGTGTCAGCATTTCATCTGAACCAGCCTATTGTAGTGCCTGCGGCTACAAGTGACTTGGAGGACTCCAAGTTACTGGACGTTGTCAGAGCATTAAAAATATATATTGCAAGGACAGCTGGAGTCAGAAAATCTGACTCGTTGTTTATATTGTATGCACCCAACAAGATGGGTGCTCCTGCGTCTAAGCAGACGATTGCTCGTTGGATCTGTAGCACAATCCAACTTGCACATTCTGTGGCAGGCTTGCCACAGCCTAAATCTGTAAAGGCCCACTCCACAAGGAAGGTGGGCTCATCTTGGGCGGCTGCCCGAGGGGTCTCGGCATTACAACTTTGCCGAGCAGCTACGTGGTCAGGGGAGAACACGTTTGTAAAATTTTACAAATTTGATACTCTGGCTAAGGAGGACCTGGAGTTCTCTCATTCGGTGCTGCAGAGTCATCCGCACTCTCCCGCCCGTTTGGGAGCTTTGGTATAATCCCCATGGTCCTTTCAGGAACCCCAGCATCCACTAGGACGATAGAGAAAATAAGATTTTACTTACCGATAAATCTATTTCTCGGAGTCCGTAGTGGATGCTGGGCGCCCATCCCAAGTGCGGATTATCTGCATAAGTTGTACATAGTTATTGTTAACTAATTCGGGTTATTGTTGAAGGAAGCCATCTTTCAGAGGCTCCGCTGTTATCATACTGTTAACTGGGTTTAGATCACAAGTTGTACGGTGTGATTGGTGTGGCTGGTATGAGTCTTACCCGGGATTCAAAATCCTCCCTTATTGTGTATGCTCGTCCGGGCACAGTACCTAACTGGAGTCTGGAGGAGGGTCATAGGGGGAGGAGCCAGTGCACACCACCTGATCGGAAAAGCTTTACTTTTTGTGCCCTGTCTCCTGCGGAGCCGCTATTCCCCATGGTCCTTTCAGGAACCCCAGCATCCACTACGGACTCCGAGAAATAGATTTATCGGTAAGTAAAATCTTATTTTTATATACAGCCATACATCATAAACAAACTACATCATACTAACCAATTATTCAAGAATGACCGTATTTAAAAAAATATTTTTATTCGGTTCAGATCTTTTCTTTGCAGATAGAAACTATTTTAGGTCATTACGGCATTACAGAGAATGAGGAGAAGAACACAGCAGGCCTTCCTATTGTGTTAAAACAGAGATAGTTGTTTCCGCTCTGATTTGTGGGCAAAGGTCCATTTGGGTTTAAATGCACCAATGTAAAGGACTCTTGGGCATGCTTTTTTAATGACATGAATAAGTTTTTATATGTTGAAAACAATAAAACATATTCCTTAAACGTAACACAATGGTATACCTCAAATCCACAGATGTCTATAATGCCTAAAGAACAATCTGTGTTCCGGGCACAGAGCCAATCATTGCCCTTGACCACAATCCATTCAAAGAGCAGGCCATAGAGTGACTGGGAGATTGCATCCCTAGGTTGATAGACAAAACAACAAATTAAACATCTTTCTCTCTCTATGGCAGACAATGAGCCATCAAACATACCACTGACCATGATGATATCTAGCTACCTTACAGTGTTTTGCAGAGTTAACAATTAATATATTTACCGAACATCTATGGAGGCCTCCACCGGGAGAGGGGAAAGAACCTGGTCATAGGAAGTCATCTGGGAAGAGAAATAATAAATGCTTTCATGTTAAATTCAGATGTTGTATGCAACCACCTCGAGTCAGATGTTCCCGGTGTCAAAGGGGGTATCCCAAAACTTCTGTTCTATCTGTTGTTTGGTTGAAACTCTGTTGCATGATCATGACACTCAGGGGTGGGGGGCAACGAGGTGGAACCGAGTTCCACAACCTGTAATTGTAGGTGGAACTAGTTCCACCTCCTCCACAGACTTGCACAGTAATTCTTAAAATGTATAAGTGGTATGACTGTGTAGCGAAACATGAATAAAGGGCACTGCTGAGTGACATAACATGAATAAGGGGCATACTATGTGGTGTGATATGAATCAGGGGCACTCCATGTGGTGTAATAGGAATAAGACTGTGCAGTGGCATAACTAGAAATTTTCTCCCCCAAGCCAAAAAATTCTCTGCCGCCACCCCCCCCCCTCCCACAATTGGCACTAGCAAAGCCATGAATCTGCGCACCACAAAAAAGGGGGCGTGACCGTGTGGCTTTGCATAAAGGGGCGTGGTTTTGCAGGATAAGACTACCTTATACCCCAGTTTTGCAACCTGCACGCCCAGACATTGGCCACCACAGGAAAAAAAAAAATCCTGATTCATGCCCCTTACATTATTTGTCATTTTTCCTCCATATAGTAATGCCCAGTATACATTATGCCACATACTGTAATGGCCCTTAGACATTATGCCACACACAATAATGCCCATGACACAATATGCCACACACCATAATGCCCCCGACACATTATGTCACACACCGTAATGCCTGTGACACATTATGACAGGCATCGCAATGCCCGTTATTCATTATGCTACACACTGCAATGCCCTTGATACATTATAGCACATACAATGCCTGTGACACATTATGACACACACCGCAATGTCTGTGATACATTATGCCACACACTGCAATGTCCGGGATACATTATGCCACACACTGCAATGACCCTGAGATATTATACCACATACCACAATGCCAGTGATATAGTATACCACACACCGTAATGCCTGTGACACATACCACAATGCCCGTTATAACCCTATGCCACACACCGCAATGCCCGTTAAACATTATGCCACACACTGCAATGCCCCTGAGACATTATACCACATACCACAATGCCCGTGATATAGTATGCCACATACCATAATACCTGTGACACATTATGACACATACCACAATGTCCGTGATCAGTGCCAGATTAAGGACCACATGGGCCTGGAGCTGAAATTTATGAAGGGCCTATTGTGTACCGCCGCAGGGGTTGTGACCAGCAACAGTGGGTTTGTGACTCATGCAGGGCCCGCCACACATTGGCCCTCATTCCGAGTTGTTAGCTCGCTAGCAGTTTTTAGCAGCCGTGCAAATGCTAAGCCGCCGCCCTCTGGGAGTGTATATTAGCTTAGCAGACGTGCGAACGAAAGGATCGCAGAGCGGCAACAAAAAAAGATTGTGCAGTTTCTGAGCAGCTCCAGACCTACTCAGCGCTTGCGATCACTTCAGACTATTTAGTTCCTGTTTTGACGTCACGAACACGCCCTGCGTATGCCCAGGCACGCCTACGTTTGTATCTGACACGCCTGCGTTTTTCCACACACTCCCCGAAAACAGTCAGTTACCACCCAGAAACACCCACTTCCTGTCAATTACTCTGCGGCCAGCAGTGCGACTGAAAAGCGTCGCTAGACCTTGTGTGAAACTACATCGGCTGTTGTGAAAGTACGTCGCACATGCGCATTGCGGCACTTACACATGAGCAGAAGTGCCGCTTTTTTGACTAAACGCTGCGCTGCGACCGAAAATAGCTAGCAAACAACTCGGAATGACCACCATTGTTCTTTGCCTGAGTCAAAGCCATCCTGGGTCCTAGTGGTTCATTTACTAAAGGTTCTAAAAATGAAAATTGGTGATGTTGCCCATAGTAACCATTCAAATTCTGTCTATCGTTTCTCTAATGCATCCCAGATAAATGATAGTCAGAATCTGATTGGTTGCTATGGGCAACATCACCACTTTTCATTGTTAGAACCTTTAGTAAATGCCCCTAGTGTCTGCGTGCTGTAGCAGGTAAGCAGAGGCGCGGAATCACATTTGCTGATTACAGAGTATGGCACGTTTTAATTTTAAAGGCAACATTTTGGTTGCGACGCATCACTGCAGCTGTGCTGTGTATAATGATTTGTGCACTAAAGTGTGGTATTGTATTTATGGGATGCAGTCAGCATGTCAACAATTCCAATGTCAGAAGTTATGATGTCAACATTTTTGAAATGTCAGCATGGACTATGTCAGCTTCTGCAGAATATTGACATGTTCACAATGTCGGCATCAATGTTTCAGTCCCCTTCCGGACCATTTTCAAGACTGCCGATAATTAGTGCAGCCGATCTCAAGCCGACAAGTAAATGCCGGTACTTTCTGCTTTGTGAGCGGCTTGTGTGATTGTTGGTGGTCTTGAAATTGTTCCAGAACGGCATCAAAGCATTGACACTTTAGGTGAATATATAATTCATAGCCTTCGGTATCCGGTCTGTACGTCAGCCACACTTAGGTTGACAGTAATTAGGTCGACGTGCATTCGGTCGACATGGTCACTAGGTCGACATGGATAAAGGTCGACATGAGGTGTTTTTTTATTATTTTTTAAACTTTTTCATATGTTACGATCCACGTGGACTACAACTGGGAATAGTAACCCGTGCGGTAGCTGAGCGAGGCACCTTGTCAGCCATGCGAGGGGACACGGTGCACTAACTGGGGTTCCCGGTCACTTTACGAAGAAAACGATAGCAATTTGTTAATTAAAACTCATGTCGACCTTTTTCCATGTCGACCTAATGACCGCGTCTACCTATTTCGGGTGTCGACCTAGTCGCTGTCTACTAATAGTGGTCAACCTAAGTGTGGTCGACCCTATGATCCACACCCTAGCCCATGGGTCTTCAACCTGCGGCCCTCCAGCTGCTGTGGAACTATACATCCCAGCATGCCCTGCCTCAGTTTTAGCTTGCCTTAATAGCAAAACTGTGGCAGGGCATGCTGGGATGTGTAGTTTCACAGCACCCGGAGGGCCGCAGGTTGAAAACCCATGCCCTAGCCTTTACTACAGCATGTGATGCAGGTTATGCATTTTTCTGGTGGTAGTACACTTCCATTCTTTCTTCTCTCTCTCTCACTCTATATCTATCTATATCTATCTATAGGGGTCATTCCGAGTTGTTCGCTCGGTACAAATCTTCGCATCGCAGCGATTTTCCGCTTAATGCGCAATGTCCGCACTGCGACTGCGCCAAGTAAATTTGCTATGCAGTTAGGATTTTTACTCACGGCATTTTCATCGTTCTGGCGATCGTAATGTGATTGACAGGAAATGGGTGTTACTGGGCGGAAACAGGCCGTTTTATGGGCGTGTGGGGAAAAACGCTACCGTTTCCGGAAAAAACGCAGGAGTGGCCGGAGAAACGGGGGAGTGTCTGGGCGAACGCTGGGTGTGTTTGTGACGTCAAACCAGGAACGACAAGCAGTGAAATGATCGCAGATGCCGAGTAAGTCTGGAGCTACTCAGAAACTGCTACGAGGTGTGTAATCGCAATATTGCGAATACATCGTTCGCAAATTTAAGATGCTAAGATTCACTCCCAGTAGGCGGCGGCTTAGCATGAGCAAATCTGCTAAAATCCGCTTGCGAGCGAACAACTCGAAATGACCCCCTATATATACACGCTGTCACGCCTGCAGCAAGCCGCTCAGCAGGGTCTGCAAAAGCAGGGAGGCGCCGGATGGGAGAGGCGCTCTCCTTGCTCTGTTTCTGTCGGCTGCCGCTGCGCCTATCACACTATGACAAACAGCAGCGCCAGCACCTTGAAGCGTGGCATCCAACACCCGGCAAAATCAACCCCCCCCCCTCTTCGGCTGAGTGTGAGGGCAGTGACGATGAGGGGGAGTTAGAGGGAGGCTGAGTGCAGGGGCTCTGAATGGGGACTTACAGGGAGGGTGAAGGCAGGAACGCTGAGAGAGAGTTACAAGAGGGTGAGGGCAGGGACGCTGAGGATGAGTTGGAGGGAGGGTGAGTGCAGGGACGCTGAGGGGGAGTTGGAGGGAGGGTGAGGGCAGGGACGCTGAGGGGGAGTTGGAGGGAGGGTGAGGGCAGGGATGCTGAGGGGGAGTTAGAGGGAGGCTGAGGGCAGGGGCTCTGAAGGGGGACTTACAGGGAAGGTGAGGGCAGGGACGCTGAGGGAGAGTTATAGGAAGGGTGAGGGCAGGGACGCTGAGGGGGAGTTGGAGGGAGGGTGAGGGCAGGGACGCTAAGAGGGAGGGACGCTTAGAGGGAGGGTAAATTGAAATGAAAAATTAAACAAGAACAACTATGGGTCTCACATATGCCTTGCAACAAAAGACTGTACACATTAATAACAAAACCCCATATTTGTATAAACATAGTCAACATGGCACCCCACAACTGCTTACACAGTACCAAGTAAACGACTGAGACATACCCCCAGAAGATTTACAGGATTTTCCTCCAGTTTCCCATCCCATAGCAGGAGGTGCAGAGCCGACGGCAGGTAGTAAATGTCCATCTAACGAGAGTGATCAAACAGGGGGACGGGGCCAAATGCCAAAATCTTCCCAGTGAGGAGCCTTGGCCAATCCGCACCTAGGATGTTAACTGGTCCGTGCCTATTCTCCGTCACCTTTGCTCCAGGGCAGTGGGGATTGGGAGCCACATCCGGGAATACAGGCAGCTCCCAGGGCTGTAGTGTGCTGCTGCCGCTGTGCAGTCCGTGCGGTACGGTGCCCTGGGCCTGCAGCCCTGAGCGCCGGCACTGGATGCTCATCATTTTCCGTGGGTGCTACCGGGCCCGAGCATCCACGGAATCGGCACCTATGCCCTACACACACACACACACACACACACACACACACACACACACACACAGCCTGTCCCCCCCCCCCAGTCCCTACACACACACACACACACAGCCTGCCTCCCCCCCAGTCCCTACACACACACACACACAGCCTGCCCGCCCCCCAGTCCCTACACACACACACATACACAGCCTGTTTCCCCCCCATCCCTACATACACAGCCTGTCGTCCCTACACACACATACACAGCCTGTTCCCCCCAGTCCCTACACACACACATACACTGCCTGTTCCTCCCCCCCAGTCCCTACACACACACACACACACACACACACACACACACACACACAGCCTGTTCCCCCAGTCCCTATACACACACAGTCCCCCCCAGTCCCTACACACACACATACACTGCCTGTTCCTCCCCCCCAGTCCCCACACACACACAGCCTGTTCCCCCAGTCCCTACACACACACACACACACACACACACACACACACACACACACACACACACAGCCTGTTCCCCCAGTCCCTACACACACACACACAGCCTGTTCCCCCAGTCCCTACACACACACACACACACACACACACACACACACACACAGTCTGTTCCCCCCCCCCCAGTCCCTACACATACACAGCTTGCCCCCCCCCCCCGTCCCTACACACACACAGCCTGTTCCCCCAGTCCCTACACACACACGCAGCCTGTTCCCCCAGTCCCTACACACACACAGTCTGTTCCCCCCAGTCCCTACACACACTCTGTTCACCCCCCCTCCCAGTCCCTACACATACACAGCCTGTCCTCCTCCCCAGTCCCTACACAGACACATACACAGCTTTCCTCCTCCCTCCTTCTCCCCCCCCCCAGCCTACCCCCTCCAGGCACCATACTACGTATGCTCACACCCACCCCGGCCGTTACTGAGCAAGCGGGACACAGAAGAGGAAAGCAGGGGTGCATAAAGACAGACCAGGCACAGTCGGGGGCGTGGCCTAATCACGGGTCCGTGACCACGCCCCTTTGAGAGGAAAAATCCTAACATTCAGCAAGCAGCAGGAGCCGGCCTCGGCAGAGAAAGTCACCCGACTTCCAGGCAGGCAAGTCCGCTGCTGGCTGCTGCTATCTTGCACGCTGGCCGGCGCTTGTGCCTTATCTCAAGGGGGCGGGACATCAGACGGCTACTTAACAGGAAAACATTTTTTTCCTGTTTCCATCTGCAGGGGATCCTGTGGGCCTATTTTGAAGAGGGGGCCTGGAGCTGCAGCTCCATCCGCCCCATTGTTAATCCGGCCCTGTCCGTGATACATTATGCCACACACCGCAATGCCCATTACACATTAAGTCCTACAGTAAGGCTTCTAATTACTTTAAAATTACCTGCTCGTTGCCAGAGGTTTCATGCTCTTGGTTCCATGCACGGTGCCAGAGGTTTTCATGCTCAGGGTGTCATGCTCGTTGTCAGGGGTTTCATGCGGTAGGTGTTATGCTTGTTAGAGGTATCATGTGCTGGGTTTAAAGCTTGTTGCCAGGTGGTAATATTAATTGCCAGGGGTTTCATGCAGTGGGTGTCATGCTCATTGCTAGGAGGTAATGCTTGTTGCCAGGGATTTCATGTGTTGTGCTTGTAACCAGGGGGTAATGCTTGTTGCGAGGGCTGTGCTCCCAGTGCCACATATGCCCCCAGTGCCAGATATTCCCCCACAGTGCCAGGTACACATATGTCCCCAGTGCCAAATATGCCCCCCCCCCCCCCAGTGCCAAATATGCTCCCCCCAGGACCAAATATGCTCCCCGAGGGCCAAATATGCCCACCCCCAAGTGCCAAATATGCTCCCCCAGTGACAAACATGCCCCCCAAGTGCCAAGTATATTCCCCCAGTGCCAGATATGCTCCCCCCAAGTGCCAAATATGTTCCCCCAGTGCCAAATATGCACCCCCAAGTGCCAAATATGTTTCCCCAGTGCCAAATATGCCCCCTCCAGTGACAAATATTCTCCCCCAGTGCCAGGTACCCCCCCCCCCCGGGCTCCCCCACTGCTTTGTTGTTTTGGGAAGGAGGACACGGAGGGCACAGCGCGCGCCTCTCCTGTGTGTCCCTCCTGGGTCTCCGGCGGCAGCGGCGTATCTGTCAAATGAAGTGCCTGTTCGTGAGCCAATCAGAGCTCACGAACGGGCACTTCATTTAACAGACACGCCGATGCCGCCGGAGACCCAGGAGGGACACACAGGAGAGGCGCGCGCTGTGCCCTCCGTGTCCCTCCTTCCCAAAACATTCAGTGGCGGCGGCTAGGGTGCCCCACAGTCCTGCGCGCCTCCAAGCGATCGCAGGGGCTGCAGGGCCCTAGTTACGCCACTGAGACTGTGCTACTCTGTGGTGTAATTTGAATTGGCGGTACTATTGTGTGGCCACGCCCCTTCCTTTTGAGTCCACTGTCCCTTTATAAAGAATGGGAGGTAATCAGAGGTGTATCTAGGGTTTTTGGCACCCAGGACAATAATGGCGTTCCCCCTCCCCCCCAAAAAATAACCTACAAATGAAAAGTATGTGCGCACGCCACTGGAGCACACTGAAAAAAATGGCCATGGCCACACACCAGAAGGGGGCGTGGACACTGAAAATGGGATGTGCCAACATGACACGCCAGCTGTTTCATGTCATACTGGGAACATTTTTTTCAATTCCACATGCACCTTACCATCATCATCTCCTGCACAAATAGGTGTCACTGTATATAAAGATGTCAGGGTGTGTATGTATAGATGCAGGTGCAGTGGTCGAAGTGGAATTTTTGAAGTGGGGGTATGGAAAAGTGAAGGGTGTAGTTATGTGTTCGTCGAAGGGGCTCACGCTCCGGAAAAGGGGGTGTGGCCACTCAAAAGGGGGGGGGGTGTCCTTCAGTGTAGTAGGACCCCTTATACTATCTAGTACTGGTGCCGCTTTCACATTTTAGCACATAGTATGAGCCGAAATTCACATTATAGCACACGGTATGAGCCGAAATTCACATTATACCACACAGAATGAGCCGAAATTCACATTATAGCACACAGAATGAGCCGAAATTCACATTATACCACAGAGAATGAGCCAAAATTCATATTATAGCACACAGAATGAGCCAAAATTCATATTATAGCACACAGAATGAGCCGAAATTCACATTATAGCACACAGAATGAGCCGAAATTCACATTATAGCATACAGGGGTGTGGTATAAAAGATAGATAGTGTCTAGTTAGACAGTCAATAGATAGACACCATATGTTAGACAGACAGTAGGTCGACATGGTCAAAAGGTCGACAGGGTCAAAGATCGACATGAAAAAGGTAGACAGTACAAAAGGTCGACAGGGTCAAAAGGTCGACAGGGTCAAAAGGTCGACATAAAAAAAGGTAGACACCATGTTTTTTGCATTTTTGTGGTTTGTGTGCATAGTTTTGTCATCTGGGACCCCTAATTGTAGAAAGGCATACCCTCACGGGGCTCGCTTCGCTCGCCACGCTTCGGGGTCGGTGGCTCGCTGCACTTGCCACAAGGTTTATAACCAACTCTGTGCTGACATGAATAGAGAAGGTATGAAATAGTCCAAAAACATGTTAAATTTAAAAAAAAACATTTGTCTATCTTTTTTCTCTTCGGTAAGGTGAAACTTTGACACCAGATAACCAGATCTAGTTCTGAGAACTGCTTTATGTGGAAAAAACTTAGGAAAGGAGACTTACATGACAGAGCTCCTAAATCTGACACTCTTCTAGCTGACGCCATTGCCAGTAGAAAGAGCACTTTAGCCGTTAACCATTTAAGATCTGCTCTCTTAAGTGGTTCAAACGGAGGTCCCTGAAGGAATTTAAGAACCAGATTCAAATCCCAGGGAGCTGCAGGAGGAACAAATGGAGGTTGAATATGTACAACTCCCTGAAAGAAAGTACGCACATCCTGTAAGTCAGCAATCTTTCTCTGAAACCATACAGTTAATGCTGATACTTGAACTCTCAAGGAAGCTACTTTCAATCTCTTATCCAATCCTGCTTGAAGGAAATCCAAAATCCTGGATACTTTAAAATATCTTGGATTCAAACCTTTTTCACTATACAAATGAATATAGGCTTGCCATATTCGATGATAAATACAAGCTGAAGAAGGCTTTCTTGCTCTAAGCATAGTTTGAATTACTTGTTTTGAAAATCCTCTAGCTTCCAGGATAGAGGTTTCAACAGCCACGCCGTCAAAAGACAGACGATCCAGATGGCTGTGACAACAAGGACCCTGCATTAGCAGATCTGGACGTTGAGGGAGCAGTATTGGAGCTTCCACAGACATCCTTAGTAGATCTGTGTACCAATGCCTTCTGGGACAAGCTGGAGCTATTAGAATTATGGCTCCCTTTGCTTGCTTTATTTTTCTCACTACCCTGGGTAACAGGGAGATTGGAGGGAACAGATATGCCAGATGAAATTTCCATTTTACTGACAGTGCGTCTACAAGGACCGCTCCGGGATCCTTTGTTCTTGATCCGTACCTCGGAACTTTGTTGTTTAAACGAGACGCCATGAGGTCTATCTCTGGTAGACCCCATCTGTTCACTGTAGTCTGAAACACTTCTCGGTGTAATGCCCATTTGGTTTCCTGAATGGTGTGTCGACTGAGAAAATCCGCTTCCCAGTTCAGTACACCTGGAACAAACACTGCTGACAATGCTGGAATATGGAGTTCTGCCCACCTTAGTATGGGAGTTACTTCCTCCATCAATCTTCTGCTGTGAGTTCCTCCCTGATGATTGAGGTACGCTACCGCTGCTGCATTGTCTGAGCGGATCTGGACTGGTCTTCCTTGCAGACTGTCCTTTGCGTGAACTAGAGCCATATAAATGGCCCTTATTTCCAACAGATTTATTGGCAGGCGACTTTCCCTTATTGTCCATTTTCCCTGGAACCAAAGGCTTTCAAGTACCGCGCCCCAGCCTTGAAGACTGGCATCTGTTGTCAGGACTTGCCATTCTTTTATCCAAAAGGGTCTCCCCTTGTTTAAATGGTCCCTCTGTAGCCACCAGGCTAGAGACCTTTTTACGTTTACCGGAAACTTGATCATCTGTTTTTTTATTGTCTGATGATTTCCGTTCCATTTGGTCAGAATAAGGTGCTGTAATGGTCTGGAGTGGAATTGTGCATATTCCACCATGTCGAAGGTTGACACCATCAGACCCAACAGTCGCATTGCTGCATGGACTGACATTGTCTGAGTGTGCAACGCCTCCTGAGTCATGACCTGCACCTTGGCTATCTTTTTCTCTGGTAAGAAAATTCTCTGTAGACCTGAATCCAATATGGCCCCCAAATGAACCATCCGCTGTGACGGATTCAGAGACTACTTTTCCCAGTTTATGAGCCACCCGTGTCTCTGAAGACAAACCACTGTCGAAGATGGCTCAAAAGTAATTCCTGTGAATGTGCTAGGATTAACAGGTCATCGAGGTATGGAAATATTCTTATCCCCTGCTTGCGGAGATAAGCTGCCATAACCACCATCATTTTGGTAAATACCCTGGGTGCTGTTGCTAGCCCGAAGGGCAAGGCTTGGATCTGAAAATGTTGCTGGAGGATGGCAAACCTGAGGTAACTTTGATGAGACCTTGCTATAGGCACATGTAGGTAAGCATCCTGTATATCCAGAGATACCATGTAATCTCCCGGTTCCATATCCAACACTATGGAGCGTAACATCTACATGTGGAACCTTGGAATCAAAATGTATTTGTTTAACATTTTGAGATTGAGAATTGGTCGGAATGACCCATTTGGCTTCTGAATCAAAAATAGATTGGAGTAAAAACCTTGTCCCCGTTGTGGTGGGGGTACCGGGATAATCACACCCGACTGAAGCAATTTCTAAACTGCTTCTTGCAGGGCATTGGCCTTCGACTCTATACGAGACGGGCTGGTGCAAAAAAACCTTTGAGGAGGCTGCCTCCTGAATGGGTACCCATAACCGCGAGATACCACCTTCTGCACCCAAGCATCTGTCGTCAACTGTTGCCATATGTGTGCAAAATTAAGGAGTCGGCCCCCAACCCTGGAATCCTCCAGGCGGAGGCCCGTCTCTTCAGGCTGAGGGTTTCTGTTCAGGCTTGGAAGCTGGCTTTCTACTTGCCCATTGCTTCCTACCCCTAGCTGATCTATTGGACTGGGGTTGCTTAGACTCCTCTTTAGCTTTTGCTTTGCCTTGCCATCGAAATGGCCGAAACTTTGAACCCCTAGTCTTAGGGTTATAGCTAGCCGGAAATCTGACCTTTTTGGATTCAGCTTCCGATTCTAGAATATCTGACAATTGTTTCCCAAACAATATATTACCAATGAAAGGCAATGCTTCCAATTCTTTCTTGGATTCTGCATCTGCTTTCCAAGTGCGTAGCCAAACTGCTCTACGAGCGGCTACTGTCAAGGCTGATGCTTTAGAAGCAATCATACCCATATCAATTGCTGCTTCTTCAAAATATTGGGCAGCTTGTCTTAAACGGCCCAGATGATACTCCTGCTCCCTATTAGGAGGGGAGAGACCATTCTCTAGTTCCTCCATCCATTCTACCATTGCCCTTGTCATCCAGGCTGAAGCCATAGCAGGCCTTACCACTGCTCCTGAGAAAGAAAATATATTTTTCAAGAAGCTATCTAGCCTTCTGTCTGTGACATCATTTAGTGAGGTAGATGACGATGGCATACGTGCACGCAGGGGGGGTTTCAGAGTACCTAGAAACCCCCCCTGGCCTCCGATCCATCGTCGCTGCCATCCGATTTTTTTTTTTAACGAGAAGAAGCTTATAAAGCAGCTGTCCGAGTGACAGTGAGAACCAGGCTGCTGCTGCCGCTGCTGGCTGCCTGTAGGGGGAGCTGCAGCGGAAGCACGCAGCTCCTCTCAGGCAGTTCAAGGGGCCATGAGACAGAGCTACGTGAGGCAGTGGCTGCTGTCTTCGGCTCCCACTGTAGTTTGTGAGTAGTATAAGGTGAGGAGGGGGTTCTGTTTACTGTTAATGAGTGTGTGTATTGCTATGTAAATGTATAGTGTGTGTGTAATAATGTATGTGTGCTAAGTACATGTATATTGTGTGTGTGTGTAACTATGTATATATGCTGTATGCATGTGTACTATGTGTGTGTGCATGTATAGTGTGTGTGTGTGTGTGTGTGTATGTATGTACAGTATGCTGTGTGCATGTATAGTGTGTGTGTGTGTGTGTGTGTGTGTATGTATGCTGTGTGCATATATACTATGTATATGTATGTACAGTGTGTGTATGTATAGTATGCTGTGTGCATGTATAGTGTGTGTGTGTGTGTGTGTGTGTGTGTGTGTGCATGCTGTGTGCATATATACTATGTATATGTATGTACAGTGTGTGTATGTATAGTATGATGTGTGCATGCATACTATGTATGTATGTTTGCATGTATACCGTGTTAGTATGTATGTATACTGTGTGCATGTATACTGTGTGTGTATGATGTGTGCATGTAAACTGTGTACGCATGTATGCTGTGTACAGTATGTGTGTGTATGTCTATGTACAGATGTTATGTGTGTGTGTATATGTATGTGTGTATATATATATATACACACACACACACAGCTTGTGCAGTGTGCTGGCTGCTCAATTACAAACACACACACGTACGGAAACCCCCCCATGAAAATCCTGCATTTGCCACTGAATAGTAAAGCAGATTTATGCACGAGTCGCAGTACATGTGCATCTACTTTAGGAGGAACTTCTCTTTTTGAACAATCCGCAGCTGGAAATGGATAATAAGAATCCCATTTGTTCGGAATCTTATATATTTTACTGGGCGTCACCCAGGATTCTTCCATCATTTCCGTCAGATCCTCTGACGCTGGGAATTCAGACTTAATTGTTTTTGTTCGTTTAAACACAGGTGCTTTAGATTTTGACACTGTTTTGGCTGTTTCCTCCAAAGAGAGAATAGCCTTCATTGCATCAATAAGTTTATCTACATCCTCTGAGCTGAAGAAAATCAAACAAAGAATAAGACAGCGCTTCTCACTTTGTATAAGAATATTTTCACTTTATAACATAAAAATATATATACACACACAAATATCACAATAAGATACCGGCCAGTACCAATTAACTAAAATATACAACAATAAAACAATTCCACATTAAGAAATCTAAAAGGAGCACATAATAACTTATAGATAATTAATTATACTTTCAATATCTCATATTTAGCATAGTGCAGTATTAGGTTGTTAGTAAGTCCACAAGCAGGCAACTTTAGATGTTAGTCCAGCAAATTAACCCTGTTTTACAAGATAAACATGTTAAGGATGTAGGAGTGCCTGATAAATTATCCTCGTCACTTTTGCCGCTCACAGACATGGTAATATTTTGTTTATGACTACACAATTTGTAACTGAAAATCACCTATATATAAATACCACAACCGTGCACCTGAATTGAGGTTCAGAACAGGACTGACAACATATAAAAGTCAGCACACATACTAGCAGTCCGTCACATGTTAAAATATTAGACATTGTCATATGAGAATACAATCACCATCATAATAACTTACAAGTAAGTGGGACAATTGTATTTCTGTTTTTAACCAGTTTTTGCAAACATATCATGCAGAAAACAACAGTAATATACAGGTCTCATATGCAATATGTACCAAAAATTAACAATTCAAACTAACAAGTAGAGAAAATTTTTAGTACTGTATAACCCATTCTCCATAGAGTGGGATACAGGGAGACTCATCACACTTCCATATCCATCAATACACTCGCAAGACGCTGAGTGGATTCAGACGCTACTAGTGTACCCAGCTGCTGTTGATGACTGATGAGAGACACAGACGCTCTTTTGGACACAGACGCTCATTGAACGATAAGTGTATGCAGATGCTCCTGTCTGCGACCGGGTCTAAGCGGAAAGTCTAGTGTACACCATCGCAGCGTCTAAGCTGCGACCAAGTACCCTCGTGGTAGCGTCTGAGCCGGAAGTGAGGTCATTTAGTTCATGGACAGGAGATGCGCGGAAACTGGTCATGAACTTGGGGGAGGGGAGTCCCCCTGTTGACTTAAACTCTAAGGATCGCTGCCTGAATGAATTCCACCACCTCTCCAGGAGCACTTTAAACCCTAATGACAATGAGTTTATTCCTACGCAAACAGATGGCTTCCGGTCCATGTGCTACATGAATAGTGAATATTGGGGGTGATTCCGACTTGATTGTAGCTGTGCTAAATTTAGCACTGCTACGATCAGGAACACAGACATGCGGGGGGATGCCCAGCACAGGGCTAGCCCGCCCCGCATGTCAGTCCCTGCCCCGTCGCAGAAGTGCAAAAGCATCGCAGAGCGGCAATGGTTTTGCACTTTCGGCGTAGCTCCCGGACAGCGCAGCTTTTGCGTGCTGCCCGGGTCACACCGGCTTTGTTTCACACAGCCATGTCAGCCATGCACCAGCGTACTGCGCAGTTCTGACCTGATCGCTGCGCTGCGAAGAACTGCAGCGAGCAATCAGGTCAGAATGACCACCATTGTCTTAAGACACGGCGGGCGGGGTGTAATGGAGTCTGATTTCGCACAGCATGTGGGATGCCAGCCGAACTCGGCCAATTTTTATAAAGGGCAATCATTTACAAAGCATGGTTATTCCTTGATAATAACTGCCCCTATTAAAAAAAAAAATAACTGTCAGAGTTCACCTGGCATCCCACATGTTGGGTGAACTTGGACTCCATTACATCCCGCCCTGCCTGTCCAGGAAGGATCAATTCCCCAGAGGTTCCCCGTTGCAGAGATATGTAAGAAAATACTCATTCACATGCTTGCAACGTCTATTCACTGGACAGAGGACTGGGGGCATGCCCATTAGCTCCAGGAACACAGGACATGCCCCAACATGAGGACAATGGGGGAGTGGCTCGCGGTCACATAATTTCACGCAAGGCCCCTTGTCTACACTCCATCACTAAAGTTAGCCTATGTCCAAACGCCCCATTACACCCATTCAGCTGCCTGGAGATGCGTGTGAGATGTAATAGCTCAGCTACAGAGCACAGGCAGCAATAAAAGCTGCAAGATCCGTCTACAGAAGTGACTTGGTTACAATTTTGCATCAGCCTCACAATGCTTCATATATGTAGCAGAGCTGCACAATATGCCATATATACTAGAGATGTGCAGGTTCAGATTTACCCAGATCTCAAAACGGCATCTTACTAGCTATACGGCTGTCACATGTTTTGGATAGTCAATAAAATCCAGATAAATTCAAACTTGTGCTAAATTGGACTTTTTTAACCAAATAAATTCAAACCTGCACATCTCCTACATAATTGCCCAGATCTATCACTCTGTGACTGTGTGGATAATGCTGGGAGTGGCTAGGAGCTCTCATTGGGTTAGCAGCAGGTCTATCACACCCAGTCCACAGCTGATTGGACGAGAAACGCCCTCCCACACAGGTTGCATCCAATGGGAGGATCTGCCCTTTGGCTGCTGTGTGTTCCCAGAGCAGGATTAACAATGGAGCTGATGGAGCTGCAGTTCCAGCTCCACACCCCAAAATAGGCCCACTGCATCTGCAGCAACATACCCTCCAACAATTTACACATAAAAATAGGGACAAATTCGAAAAGGGGGCGTGGCCATGGGCACTGCTAAATTTAGCACAGCTACGATCAGGTCGGAATGACCCCCTATGTCCTGCTGCCAGTCCGCCTGCCCCCTCCGGCATCAACAATCCCCACTCCCTAACCACGGCGCAGGTGGAACAAAAGCTGCTGCGGCCACCGGCATAGATGTGTATGAAAGTGGCGCAGCGGAAAGCTTTCATAGCCCTCCCTCCGCCGCTTACTCTCTGAGACCCAGAGCCTCCTCTGCGCGTGATGTCACAGAAGTGCCTCCCCGTCACAGCCGCGCACAGATCTCCAGAGGCCCTGACTCCGTAACACAGCACCTGGGCTGCCGGCCTGGAAGCCCCGAGATGGCTAATGTAACGGATAGAGTGGGTGATATCGCGGAGGGTAATGTCTGGACGCTGAATCAATGTAAACGGTGACAGTGCTGTGCAGTGCAATGGGTGTGCAGTGTCACTGACAATACACAGCACTCTCACCTTTTACATTGATTCAGCGAGTCAGTCAGTCAGTTCTGCCAGCCAGTCAGTATTGTTAGCGGCGGTGTCCCAACGCATCGGATTACAGGGAAGTAGACGCACTAAATAAACTACAGCTCCCAGCAGCCTTTAGCGCCGAAGGTCTCCGGGAGAGCCACTGCCAAAGGGAGGACAGCAGCTTAGCTGCTTCCAGGAGAAGAAGCAGGAGAAGCATTACCCGCCACCAGCGGTGCAAGTATGCGGGTACGGGTCGGTACGGCGTACCCTTAAGAATTTCGCCGTGGATACGCCGTACCCACACCGACGGGCCGCCGCTTGCTACCACTGATGTGAGGGGAGGAGAGCGCAGCCTGCGCCTCTCCTGCCCCTCAATGTCTTCTTTCAAATCAGCGCTGCCCGTGAGCCAATCAGAGCTCGCTGAGCTTTGATTGGCTCACCGATCGGCGCTGAAGATTGAACTCACCCGCCGGAGACTGAGGGTAAGGAGAGGCGCAGGCTGCGCTCTCCTCCCCTCACACAAGTCAGCAGCAGCGGTGAGCAGGGGAAGGGGAGGGCGGGGGGATTCTGCTGCTTCAGGAATACCTGGCACTGTGGGGGGCAATGTATATCTGGCACTGTGGCGGGCAATGTATATCTGGCACTGTGGCGGGCAATGTATATCTGGCACTGTTGTGGGCAATGTATATCTGGCACTGTGGGGGGGCAATGTTTATCTGGCACTGTGGGGGGCAATGTATATCTGGCACTGTGGCGGGCAATGTATATCTGGCACTGTGGCGGGCAATGTATATCTAGCACTGTGGCGGGCAATGTTTATCTGGCACTGTTGTGGGCAATGTATATCTGGCACTGTTGTGGGCAATGTATACCTGGCACTGTGGGGGGCAATGTATACCTGGCACTGTGGGGGGCAATGTATATCTGGCACTGTTGTGGGCAATGTATATCTGGCACTGTGGGGGCAATGTTTATCCGGCACTGTGGGGCATTCATGTATCTGGCACTGTGGGGCATTCATGTATCTGGCACTGTGGGGCATTCGTGTATCTGGCACTGTGGGGCATTCGTGTATCTGGCACTGTGGGGCATTCGTGTATCTGGCACTGTGGGGCAACGTGTATCTGGCACTGTGGGGGTCATATGTGTATCTGCCCCTCCCCCATATGTGTACCACGCCCACATTTCAATTGGCCACGCCCATATGGAATTTGGTCACGCCCATTTTTTGACGCGCGCGCCTTAGGCGCGCACACACAGTACCTGTAAGACATTTTTTCTACTTGCACCACTGCCCGCCGCTCCCCCACTCGTAGTACTTCCAGGCCCCATCCGCGGCACCCGCTCACCCCCCCCTCCACTACCCACGGTGGCTCCCGACCCCCTCCCCACCTGCAGCACCCACGCACCTGCCCCTCCCCCACCCGACGCACCACTGCACCTGCCCCTCCCCCACCCGTAGCACCCGCGGTGGCTTCGGACCCCTACCTGCGGCACCCGCCCCTCCCCTACCCACACCACCCCCGCAACCACCCCTCCCCCACCCGCGGCACCCCCGGACCCGCCACTCCCCCAACCACAGCACCTACTAGGTGATTTATCAGGCCCTGCTTGTGCTGTTCACGCCATTGCAAGGGGCTACGACCCCTTAATCATTGCATGCCCTTTGTCCGTGCAATATTTAACCACTCACACAATTATTATTGGAGGTAATACTCCATATAATACAAATATTGCACACCACAAGGGCGTGCAAATGTTAAGGGGGCATAGCCCATTACGACGGTGTGAAGAGTGCCCGTAGGGCGTGATGAATCACCTAGTCTCTAATATATTCTGCCTAGAAATGGAGTCAAGCACAATCAGTCAGCTGCACAGAGGTAGCAGAACCAGTGGTGCAAGCAGAAATATTTTCTTAGTGGTACTGAGTGCCAAAAATGGGTGTGGTCATGTGTTGTGAGGGGGCATGGCCATATGGCACAAGTGGGAGTGGCTACATGACACTAGTGGTGTGGCGACACAACAAAGACCCTTTTCTTTGCACTCTGGAGGCAAGGCTAGAAATATATAGAACTACCTCCAGTATAATAGAAATAATACGATTTTAAACCTACCGGTAAATCTTTTTCTCGTAGTCCGTAGAAGATGCTGGGGACTCCGTAAGGACAATGGGGATAAACGGGCTCCGCAGGAGACATGGGCACTCCAAGAAAGACTTTAGGTATGGGTGTGCACTAGAGATGAGCGGGTTCGGTTCCTCGGAATCCGAACCCGCCCGAACTTCATGTTTTTTTTCACGGGTCCGAGCGACTCGGATCTTCCCGCCTTGCTCGGTTAACCCGAGCGCGCCCGAACGTCATCATGACGCTGTCGGATTCTCGCGAGGCTCGGATTCTATCGCGAGACTCGGATTCTATATAAGGAGCCGCGCGTCGCCGCCATTTTCACACGTGCATTGAGATTGATAGGGAGAGGACGTGGCTGGCGTCCTCTCCATATAGATTAGTAGAGAGAGAGTGAGATTGATTTGAGACAGAGACACTTGATTTACTGGAGCTTAGGATTACTGTAGAGAGTGCAGAGTTTAGTAGTGACTGACCACAGTGACCACCAGACAGTGCAGTTTTATTTAATATAATCCGTTCTCTGCCTGAAAAAAACGATACACAGTGACTCAGTCACATACCATATCTGTGTGCACTGCTCAGCCCAGTGTGCTGCATCATCTATGTATATATCTGACTGTGCTCACACAGCTTATAATTGTGGGGGAGACTGGGGAGCAGTGCCAGTTATAGGTTATAGCAGGAGCCAGGAGTACATATTATTAAAATTAAACAGTGCACACTTTTGCTGCAGGAGTGCCACTGCCAGTGTGACTGACCAGTGACCTGACCACACTGACCACCAGTATAGTTAGTAGTATACTATATTGTGATTGCCTGAAAAAGTTAAACACTCGTCGTGTGACTTGTGTGGTGTTTTTTTTTTTATTCTATAAAAAACTAATTCTGCTGACAGACAGTGTCCAGCAGGTCCGTCATTATATAATATATACCTGTCCGGCTGCAGTAGTGATATATATATATTTTTTATATCATTATTTATCATCCAGTCGCAGCAGACACAGTACGGTAGTTCACGGCTGTAGCTACCTCTGTGTCGGCACTCGGCAGTCCATCCATAATTGTATACCACCTACCCGTGGTTTTTTTTTCTTTCTTCTTTATACATACATACTACATCTCATTATCAACCAGTCTATATTAGCAGCAGACACAGTACAGTAGTCCACGGCTGTAGCTACCTCTGTGTCGGCACTCGGCAGTCCGTCCATAATTGTATACCACCTACCCGTGTTTTTTTTTTCTTTCTTCTTTATACATACATACTACATCTCTTTATCAACCAGTCTATATTAGCAGCAGACACAGTACAGTAGTCCACAGCTGTAGCTACCTCTGTGTCGGCACTCGGCAGTCCATCCATAATTGTATACCACCTACCCGTGGTTTTTTTTTCTTTCTTCTTTATACATACATACTACATCTCATTATCAACCAGTCTATATTAGCAGCAGACACAGTACAGTACGGTAGTCCACGGCTGTAGCTACCTCTGTGTCGGCACTCGGCAGTCCGTCCATAATTGTATACCACCTACCCGTGGTTTTTTTTTCTTTCTTCTTTATACATACATACTACATCTCTTTATCAACCAGTCTATATTAGCAGCAGACACAGTACAGTAGTCCACGGCTGTAGCTACCTCTGTGTCGGCACTCGGCAGTCCATCCATAATTGTATACCACCTACCCGTGGTTTTTTTTTCTTTCTTCTTTATACATACATACTACATCTCTTTATCAACCAGTCTATATTAGCAGCAGACACAGTACAGTAGTCCACGGCTGTAGCTACCTCTGTGTCGGCACTTGGCAGTCCATCCATAATTGTATACCACCTACCCGTGGTTTTTTTTTCTTTCTTCTTTATACATACATACTACATCTCTTTATCAACCAGTCTATATTAGCAGCAGACACAGTACAGTAGTCCACGGCTGTAGCTACCTCTGTGTCGGCACTCGGCAGTCCATCCATAATTGTATACCACCTACCCGTGGTTTTTTTTTCTTTCTTCTTTATACATACATACTACATCTCTTTATCAACCAGTCTATATTAGCAGTAGACACAGTACAGTACGGTAGTCCACGGCTGTAGCTACCTCTGTGTCGGCACTCGGCAGTCCGTCCATAATTGTATACCACCTACCCGTGGTTTTTTTTTCTTTCTTCTTTATACATACATACTACATCTCTTTATCAACCAGTCTATATTAGCAGCAGACACAGTACAGTAGTCCACGGCTGTAGCTACCTCTGTGTCGGCACTCGGCAGTCCATCCATAATTGTATACCACCTACCCGTGGTTTTTTTTTTCTTTCTTCTTTATACATACATACTACATCTCTTTATTAACCAGTCTATATTAGCAGCAGACACAGTACAGTAGTCCACGGCTGTAGCTACCTCTGTGTCGGCACTCGGCAGTCCATCCATAATTGTATACTAGTATCCATCCATCTCCATTGTTTACCTGAGGTGCCTTTTAGTTGTGCCTATTAAAATATGGAGAACAAAAATGTTGAGGTTCCAAAATTAGGGAAAGATCAAGATCCACTTCCACCTCGTGCTGAAGCTGCTGCCACTAGTCATGGCCGAGACGATGAAATGCCAGCAACGTCGTCTGCCAAGGCCGATGCCCAATGTCATAGTACAGAGCATGTCAAATCCAAAACACCAAATATCAGTAAAAAAAGGACTCCAAAACCTAAAATAAAATTGTCGGAGGAGAAGCGTAAACTTGCCAATATGCCATTTACCACACGGAGTGGCAAGGAACGGCTGAGGCCCTGGCCTATGTTCATGGCTAGTGGTTCAGCTTCACATGAGGATGGAAGCACTCAGCCTCTCGCTAGAAAAATGAAAAGACTCAAGCTGGCAAAAGCAGTAGCACCGCAAAGAACTGTGCGTTCTTCGAAATCCCAAATCCACAAGGAGAGTCCGACTCCAATTGTGTCGGTTGCGATGCCTGACCTTCCCAACACTGGACGTGAAGAGCATGCGCCTTCCACCATTTGCACGCCCCCTGCAAGTGATGGAAGGAGCACCCGCAGTCCAGTTCCTGATAGTCAGATTGAAGATGTCAGTGTTGAAGTACACCAGGATGAGGAGGATATGGGTGTTGCTGGCGCTGGGGAGGAAATTGACCAGGAGGATTCTGATGGTGAGGTGGTTTGTTTAAGTCAGGCACCCGGGGAGACACCTGTTGTCCGTGGGAGGAATATGGCCGTTGACATGCCTGGTGAAAATACCAAAAAAATCAGCTCTTCGGTGTGGAAGTATTTCACCAGAAATGCGGACAACAGGTGTCAAGCCGTGTGTTCCCTTTGTCAAGCTGTAATAAGTAGGGGTAAGGACGTTAACCACCTCGGAACATCCTCCCTTATACGTCACCTGCAGCGCATTCATAATAAGTCAGTGACAAGTTCAAAAACTTGGGCCGACAGCGGAAGCAGTCCACTGACCAGTAAATCCCTTCCTCTTGTAACCAAGCTCACGCAAACCACCCCACCAACTCCCTCAGTGTCAATTTCCTCCTTCCCCAGGAATGCCAATAGTCCTGCAGGCCATGTCACTGGCAATTCTGATGATTCCTCTCCTGCCTGGGATTCCTCCGATGCATCCTTGCGTGTAACGCCTACTGCTGCTGGCGCTGCTGTTGTTGCTGCTGGGAGTCGATGGTCATCCCAGAGGGGAAGTCGTAAGACCACTTGTACTACTTCCACCAAGCAATTGACTGTCCAACAGTCCTTTGCGAGGAAGATGAAATATCACAGCAGTCATCCTACTGCAAAGCGGATAACTGAGGCCTTGACATCCTGGGTGGTGAGAAACGTGGTTCCGGTATCCATCATTACTGCAGAGCCAACTAGAGACTTGTTGGAGGTACTGTGTCCCCGGTACCAAATACCATCTAGGTTCCATTTCTCTAGGCAGGCGATACCGAAAATGTACACAGACCTCAGAAAAAGAGTCACCAGTGTCCTAAAAAATGCAGCTGTACCCAATGTCCACTTAACCACGGACATGTGGACAAGTGGAGCAGGGCAGGGTCAGGACTATATGACTGTGACAGCCCACTGGGTAGATGTATGGACTCCCGCCGCAACAACAGCAGCGGCGGCACCAGTAGCAGCATCTCGCAAACGCCAACTCTTTCCTAGGCAGGCTACGCTTTGTATCACCGGTTTCCAGAATACGCACACAGCTGAAAACCTCTTACGGCAACTGAGGAAGATCATCGCGGAATGGCTTACCCCAATTGGACTCTCCTGTGGATTTGTGGCATCGGACAACGCCAGCAATATTGTGTGTGCATTAAATCTGGGCAAATTCCAGCACGTCCCATGTTTTGCACATACCTTGAATTTGGTGGTGCAGAATTTTTTAAAAAACGACAGGGGCGTGCAAGAGATGCTGTCGGTGGCCAGAAGAATTGCGGGACACTTTCGGCGTACAGGCACCACGTACAGAAAACTGGAGCACCACCAAAAACTACTGAACCTGCCCTGCCATCATCTGAAGCAAGAAGTGGTAACGAGGTGGAATTCAACCCTCTATATGCTTCAGAGGTTGGAGGAGCAGCAAAAGGCCATTCAAGCCTATACAATTGAGCACGATATAGGAGGTGGAATGCACCTGTCTCAAGCGCAGTGGAGAATGATTTCAACGTTGTGCAAGGTTCTGATGCCCTTTGAACTTGCCACACGTGAAGTCAGTTCAGACACTGCCAGCCTGAGTCAGGTCATTCCCCTCATCAGGCTTTTGCAGAAGAAGCTGGAGACATTGAAGGAGGAGCTAACACTGAGCGATTCCGCTAGGCATGTGGGACTTGTGGATGGAGCCCTTAATTCGCTTAACAAGGATTCACGGGTGGTCAATCTGTTGAAATCAGAGCACTACATTTTGGCCACCGTGCTCGATCCTAGATTTAAAGCCTACCTTGGATCTCTCTTTCCGGCAGACACAAGTCTGCTGGGGTTGAAAGACCTGCTGGTGAGAAAATTGTCAAGTCAAGCGGAACGCGACCTGTCAACAACATCTCCTCCTTCACATTCTCCCGCAACTGGGGGTGCGAGGAAAAGGCTCAGAATTCCGAGCCCACCCGCTGGCGGTGATGCAGGGCAGTCTGGAGCGACTGCTGATGCTGACATCTGGTCCGGACTGAAGGACCTGACAACGATTACGGACATGTCGTCTACTGTCACTGCATATGATTCTCTCACCATTGAAAGAATGGTGGAGGATTATATGAGTGACCGCATCCAAGTAGGCACGTCACACAGTCCGTACTTATACTGGCAGGAAAAAGAGGCAATTTGGAGGCCCTTGCACAAACTGGCTTTATTCTACCTAAGTTGCCCTCCCACAAGTGTGTACTCCGAAAGAGTGTTTAGTGCCGCCGCTCACCTTGTCAGCAATCGGCGTACGAGGTTACATCCAGAAAATGTGGAGAAGATGATGTTCATTAAAATGAATTATAATCAATTCCTCCGTGGAGACATTCACCAGCAGCAATTGCCTCCACAAAGTACACAGGGTGCTGAGATGGTGGATTCCAGTGGGGACGAATTGATAATCTGTGAGGAGGGGGATGTACACGGTGATATATCGGAGGATGATGATGAGGTGGACATCTTGCCTCTGTAGAGCCAGTTTGTGCAAGGAGAGATTAATTGCTTCTTTTTTGGGGGGGGTCCAAACCAACCCGTCATATCAGTCACAGTCGTGTGGCAGACCCTGTCACTGAAATGATGGGTTGGTTAAAGTGTGCATGTCCTGTTTATACAACATAAGGGTGGGTGGGAGGGCCCAAGGACAATTCCATCTTGCACCTCTTTTTTCTTTTCTTTTTCTTTGCGTCATGTGCTGTTTGGGGAGGGTTTTTTGGAAGGGCCATCCTGCGTGACACTGCAGTGCCACTCCTAGATGGGCCCGGTGTTTGTGTCGGCCACTAGGGTCGCTTATCTTACTCACACAGTCAGCTACCTCATTGCGCCTCTTTTTTTCTTTGCGTCATGTGCTGTTTGGGGAGGGTTTTTTGGAAGGGACATCCTGCGTGACACTGCAGTGCCACTCCTAGATGGGCCCGGTGTTTGTGTCGGCCACTAGGGTCGCTTATCTTACTCACACAGTCAGCTACCTCATTGTGCCTCTTTTTTTCTTTGCGTCATGTGCTGTTTGGGGAGGGTTTTTTGGAAGGGACATCCTGCGTGACACTGCAGTGCCACTCCTAGATGGGCCCGGTGTTTGTGTCGGCCACTAGGGTCGCTTATCTTACTCACACAGTCAGCTACCTCATTGCGCCTCTTTTTTTCTTTGCGTCATGTGCTGTTTGGGGAGGGTTTTTTGGAAGGGACATCCTGCGTGACACTGCAGTGCCACTCCTAGATGGGCCCGGTGTTTGTGTCGGCCACTAGGGTCGCTTATCTTACTCACACAGCGACCTCGGTGCAAATTTTAGGACTAAAAATAATATTGTGAGGTGTGAGGTATTCAGAATAGACTGAAAATGAGTGTAAATTATGGTTTTTGAGGTTAATAATACTTTGGGATCAAAATGACCCCCAAATTCTATGATTTAAGCTGTTTTTTAGGGTTTTTTGAAAAAAAAACACCCGAATCCAAAACACACCCGAATCCGACAAAAAAAATTTGGTGAGGTTTTGCCAAAACGCGGTCGAACCCAAAACACGGCCGCGGAACCGAACCCAAAACCAAAACACAAAGCCCGAAAAATTTCAGGCGCTCATCTCTAGTGTGCACTGGCTCCTCCCTCTATGCCCCTCCTCCAGACCTCAGTTAGAGAAACTGTGCCCAGAGGAGACGGACAGTACGAGGAAAGGATTTTGTTAATCCAAGGGCAAGATTCATACCAGCCACACCAATCACACCATATAACTTGGGATATACTAACCAGTTAACAGTATGAAAACAATATAGCATCAGTCCAAGACCGATGAAAACTATAACATAACCCTTATGTAAGCAAAACTATATACAAGTCTTGCAGAAGTAGTCCGCACTTGGGACGGGCGCCCAGCATCCTCTACGGACTACGAGAAAAAGATTTACCGGTAGGTTTAAAATCTTATTTTCTCTTACGTCCTAGAGGATGCTGGGACTCCGTAAGGACCATGGGGATTATACCAAAGCTCCCAAACGGGCGAGAGAGTGCGGATGACTCTGCAGCACCAATTGAGCAAACAGGAGGTCCTCCTCAGCCAGGGTATCAAACTTATAGAACTTTGCAAAGGTGTTTGAACCCGACCAAGTAGCAGCTCAGAACAGCTGTAGTGCCGAGACCCCTCGGGCAGCCGCCCAAGAAGAGCCCACCTTCCTTGTGGAATGGGCCTTGACCGATTTTGGTAACGGCAATCCAGCCGTGGAATGAGCCTGCTGAATTGTGTTACAGATCCAGCGAGCAATAGTCTGCTTTGAAGCAGGGGCGCCAACCTTTTTGGCCGCATATAGGACAAACAGTGCTTCTTTTTTCCTGACTCTAGCCGTTCTGGCCACATAAATTTTCAAACCCCTGACTACATCAAGGGACTCGGAATCCTCCAAGTCGCGCGTAGCCACAGGCACCACAATAGGTTGGTTCATATGAAAAGATGACACCACCAGGGGTTAAAGTGAGCCGGAACGGGGCGGAACTGCGTTCCGTCAGTTCCACCAGGAGACGGAACGCAGTTCCGCCTCCCCCGGCTCACCTAACCCGATGTCCCGGGCGGCGCTGCAGGGAGATGCCGGGCGCCCGCTGAGATCGCGTTACCAGCGGGCGCCCGTCTCCCTCTCCGCAGCGGCAGCCGGAGCTCAGTACTGAGCTCCGGCTTCCGGCTCTGTCAGTGCGCGCTATGGGAGAGACGTCATGACGTCTCTCCCATAGTGCCGAGGAGCGGGCGGCGAGAGAGGACTGCGGCGGGAGCGGGGCTTGGTAAGTATGGTGCTCCCCCCCCCCCTCCCTCCTATATGTGTACCACTAGCGGCGTTTCTACTGGGGGCTAGTTACTGGGGGGCTTTTACTACTGGGGGGCTTTACTACTGGGGCAAACTACAGAGGGGAAAAACTACTGGGGGGCTTTACTACTGGGGTAAAACTACTGGGGGGGCTTTACTACTGGGGCAAACTACTGGGGGGCTTTACTACTGGGGCAAACTACAGAGGGGCAAACTACTGGGGGGCTTTAGTACTGGGGGCAAACTACTGGGGGGCTTTACTGCTGGGGCAAACTACAAGGGGCAAACTACTGGGGGCATTACTACAAGGGGGCAAGCTACAAAGGGGCAAACTACTGGCAGCATTACTACTGGGGGCTAAACTACAAGGGGGCATAATTACAGGAGCTAAACTACTGGGAGTATAACTACAAGGGGGCAAACTACTGGGGACATTACTAACTTTGGCAAACTACATGGGGGCTAAACTACAGGGGCTAAACAACTGGGGGCACAACTGCAGGGGGCATTACCACTGGGGGATAAACTACATGGGGCAAACTACATGAGGGCAAAACTACTGGGGGCATTACCGCTCAGAGGCTAAACTAAAGGGGGGGGGGGGGGAGTAAATTGCTGGGGTCATAACTGCAGGGGCATTACCAGTATGGGCATGACTACTGGGGCTAAACTACAGGGGCTAAACGACTAGGGGCAATACTACACAGGGGCATTACCATTAAGGGCATTACTGATGGGGTGCACAGCTAATGAGGGCATTGTAAAGGGGGCACTTCATAAGGGGCACTACTGTTGGGGGCATTGCATAAGGGGCACTACTACTGTGGGCATTGTATAAGGGGTGCTACTGCTGGGGGCATTACTGTATGGGCCGACAAAGAAGCTGCGTTCCCGGTCTGCCCTCCGTCGCTCCACCCCTACCATCGTCGCCGCACTGGAAGCCCAGGTTCCAGACTCCCAGCTGCAGCGGATCTGGGACCAGGCCGGCTTTATTATCCCTGCCGCTGCATCGAGCTCCTGTGACCGCGGCGCTACTAGTTCAAATCTGTCGCTGATTGGCTGCCGGTCCGCAGCAGTTTTGAAATATTAGCGCCGTGGTCACAGGAGCTCGATGCGGCGGCAGGAATAAAGCCAGCCTGGTTCCAGATCCACTGCAACCGCCCTCAGCCTCTTCTGCCGCCCCGCCCTCGGACCTCTGCGCACCCACAGCCTCCTCCTCCGCACTATCTCCGAGGCCCACAGCCTCCTCCACGTCACGTCTACCACAGCCTACTCATCCACAGCACCGCAGACCACCGCCGCTGCTAAACAGGTAATCTAACCTGCTGCCTTTCTCTCTCCCTAGTCCCTACTGTATTCCCTTGCTGTCACTTTCCATGTCCCTGCTGTCACTTTCCATGTCCCTGCTGTCACTCTCCCTGTCACTCTGTCACTCTATAATGTGAATTTCGGCTCATACCGTGTGCTATAATGTGAATTTCGGCTCATACCGTGTGCTATAATGTGAATTTCGGCTCATACTGTGTGGTGTAATGTGAATTTCGGCTCATACCGTGTGCTATAATGTGAATTTCGGCTCATACTGTGTGGTGTAATGTGAATTTCGGCTCATACCGTGTGGTGTAATGTGAATTTGGCTCATACTGTGTGGTGTAATGTGAATTTGGCTCATACTGTGTGGTGTAATATGAATGTGGCTCATACTGTGTGGTATAAATGTGAATTTCGGCTCATACTGTGAGGTATAATGTGAAAGGGGTCCTACTATTGTGGTGCATAATGTGTATAAGGGGTATATGGTGTGGTAAACTACACTGAAGGGCACGCCCCCTTTTGCGCGGCCACGCCCCCTTGTCAGGAGTGCGCGCGCCTTCGGCGCGCACATAATTGCACCCTTCACTTTTCCATACCCCCACTTCAAAATTTCCACTTGGGTACTACTACTGTGGGCATTATTACTATTGTGTGACCACGCCCCTTTCTTTTTGAGGTCACACCCCCATTTTGCTGCGCGCGCCGTAGGCGCGCGCAATACCTTTATTACATGGGCACCGTGGGGAGGGGGGTGAGTTCCACCACCTCTCTAGGACCACTTTAAGCACTGGACACCACCTTAGGCAAGAATTGAGGGTGAGTCCACAATTCCGCTCTATCCATATGGAAAACTAGATAGGGGCTTTTATGAGACAAAGCCGCCAATTCCAATACTCGCCTAGCCGAAGCCAAGGCTAACAACATGACCACTTTCCAAGTGAGATATTTCAACTCCACCGTTTTAAGTGGTTCAAACCAGTGTGACTTAAGGAAACTCAACACCACGTTAAGGTCCCAAGGTGCCACCGGAGGTACAAAAGGAGGCTGAATATGCAGCACTCCCTTTACACAAGTCTGTACTTCTGGGAGAGAAGCCAATTCCTTTTGAAAGAAAATGGATAAGGCCGAAATCTGAACCTTAATGGAGCCTAATTTTAGGCCCAAATTCACTCCAGTTTGTAGGAAGTGAAGGAAACGGCCCAGATGGAATTCTTCCGTAGGAGCATTCCTGGCCTTACACCAAGCAACATATTTTCGCCATATACGGTGATAATGTTTAGCTGTCACGTCCTTCCTAGCCTTTATCAGAGTAGGAATGACCTCATCTGGAATGCCCTTTTCCGCTAGGATTCAGCGTTCAACCGCCATGCCGTCAAACGCAGTCGCGGTAAGTCTTGGAACAGACAGGGCCCCTGTTGCACAGGTCCTGTCGTAGAGGAAGAGGCCATGGATCTTCTGTGAGCATTTCCAGTAGATCCGGATACCAGGTCCTTCGTGGCCAATCTGGAACAATGAGAATTGTCTGTACTCCTCTTTTCCTTATTATTCTCAACACCTTTGGGATGAGAGGAAGAGGAGGAAACACATAGACCGACTGGAACACCCACGGTGTCACTAGGGCGTCTACAGCTACCGCCTGAGGGTCTTTTGATCTGGCGCAATACCTCTGCAGCTTTTTGTTGAGGCGGGATGCCATCATGTCTATCTGGGGCAGTCTCCACTGACTTGCAATCTGTGTGAAGACTTCCTGATGAAGTCCCCACTCTCCTGGATGCAGGTCGTGTCTGCTGAGAAAGTCTGCTTCCCAGTTGTCCACTCCCGGAATGAACACTGCTGACAGTGCGCTTACATGATTTTCCGCCCAGCGAAGAGTCCTGGCTGCTTCCGCCATTGCCACTCTGCTCCCTGTGCCGCCCTGGCGGTTTACATGAGCCACTGCGGTGATGTTGTCTGACTGGATCAGAACTGGTCGGCCGCGCAGTAAGGTCTCCGCTTGACGTAGGGCGTTGTATATGGCCCTCAGTTCCAGGATGTTGATGTGAAGACAAGTCGCTTGACTTGACCAAAGACCTTGGAAGTTTCTTCCCTGCGTGACTGCTCCCCAACCTCGGAGGCTCGCATCCGTGGTCACCAGGATCCAGTCCTGAATGCCGAACCTGCGGCCATCTAGAAGGTGAGCACTCTGCAGCCACCACATGAGAGATACCCTGGCTCTGGGGGACAGGGTGATCAACCGATGCATATGTAGATGTGACCCGGACCACTTGTCCAATAGGTCCCATTGGAAAGTCCTCGCATGGAACCTGCCGAAGGGAATGGCTTCGTATGATGCCACCATCTTTCCCAGGACTCGAGTGCAGTGGTGCACTGACACCTGTTTTGGCTTCAATAAGTTCCTGACTAGAGTCATTAGTTCCTGAGCTTTTTCTATCGGAAGATAAACCTTTTTCTGGTCTGTATCCAGAATCAAGCCCAAGAAAGTCAGACGAGTCGTAGGAACCAACTGCGACTTCGGGATATTGAGAATCCAGCCGTGTTGCTGTAACACCTTCAATGAAAGTGACACGCTGTTCAGTAACTGCTCTCTTGATCTCGCTTTTATGAGGAGATTGTCCAAGTACGGGATAATTGTGACACCTTGCTTGCGCAGGAGCACCATCATTTCCGCCATTACCTTGGTGAAAATCCTCGGGGCCGTGGAAAGCCCAAACGGCAACATCTGAAATTGGTAATGACAATCCTGTACCGCAAATCTCAGGTACGCCTGATGAGGTGGATAAATGGGAACATGAAGGTATGCATGCTTTATGTCCAGAGATACCATAAAATCCCCCCCTTCCAGACTGGCGATGACCGCTCTGAGCGATTCCATCTTGAACTTGAACCTCTTCAGGTATAGGTTCAGGGATTTTAAATTTAAAATGGGTCTGACCGAACCGTCCAGTTTCGGGACCACAAATAGGGTTGAGTAATATCTCCTCCCTTGTTGAAGCAGGGGAACCTTGACCACCACCTGTTGAAGATACAATTTGTGAATTGCATTTAACACTATCTCCCTTTCCGGGGGAGAAGCTGGTAGGGCCGATTTGACAAAACGGCGAGGAGGCACCTCTTCGAATTCCAGCTTTTACCCCTGGGAAACAATTTCTATTGCCCAGGGATCCACCTGTGAGTGAACCCAGATGTGGCTGAAAACTCGAAGACGTGCCCCCACTGGGGCGGACTCCTGTAGCGGAGCCCCAGCGTCATGCGGTGGATTTTGTAGAGGCCGGGGAGGACTTCTGTTCCTGGGAACTAGCTGTGTTGTGCAGCTTTTTTCCTCTGCCCTTACCTCTGGTAAGAAAGGACGCACCTCGTACTTTCTTGTTTCTTTGTGATCGAAAGGACTGCATTTGATAATGTGGCGCTTTCTTAGGCTGTGAGGGAATATAAGGTAGAAAATTTGATTTACCAGCTGTAGCTGTGGAGATCAGGTCCGAGAGACCTTCCCCAAACAATTCCTCACCCTTGTAAGGTAAAACCTCCATATGCCTCTTTGAGTCGGCATCACCTGTCCATTGCCGGGTCCATAGGACTCGTCTAGCAGAAATGGACATCGCGTTGATTCTAGAACCCAGTAGACTAATGTCTCTTTGAGCATCTCTCATATATAAGACCGCATCTTTTATATGCCCCAGGGTCAATAAAATGGTATCCTTATCTAGGGTCTCAATATCCGCTGATAAGGTATCTGTTCATGCTGCTACCGCGCTACAAACCCAGGCCGACGCAATCGCCGGTCTGAGTAAAGTACCAGAATGTGTGTAAATGGACTTCAAGATAACCTCCTGCTTGCGGTCAGCAGGGTCCTTGAGGGTAGCCGTCTCTTGGGATGGCAGCGCTACCTTTTTGGATAAGCGTGTTAATGCCTTATCCACCTTAGGGGAGGATTCCCACCGTATCCTGTCCGTTGGCGGGAAAGGATACGCCATAAGAATCCTTTTGGGAATCTGCAGTTTTTTGTCTGGAGATTCCCAAGCTTTTTCACATAATTCGTTCAACTCATGTGAGGGGGGAAAAGTTACCTCAGGTTTCTTACCCTTATACATGTGAACCCTCGTGTCAGGGACAGGGGGTTCCTCTGTGATATGCAAAACATATTTTATTGCAATGATCATATATCGAATACATTTAGCCACTTTTGGCTGTAATTTTGCATCATCGTAGTCGACACTGGAGTCAGAATCCGTGTCGGAATCTGTGTCTACAATTTGGGATAGTGGGCGCTTTTGAGACCCCGAAGGTCCCTGCGACATGGGGACAGACATGGGTTGACTCCCTGGCTGTTCCCTAGCTTCAGCTTTGTCTAATCTTTTGTGCAATAAATTTACATTAGCACTTAAAACCTTCCACATATCCATCCAGTCAGGTGTCGGCGTTGTCGATGGAGACACCACACTCATTCTCTCCTCCTCCCCCTGAAAGCCTTCTACCTCAGACATGTCGATACACGCGTACCGACACACCACACACTCAGGGAATCCTCTTATCTGAAGACAGTTCCCCCACAAGGCCCTTTGGAGAGACAGAGAGAGAGTATGCCAGCACACACCCAGCGCTATATGACCCAGGAAAAAACACTATATAAATATGTTTACCCAGTAGCGCTGTTTGTATATGTATAAATGCGCCAAATTATGTGCCCCCCCCCCTTCTTCAAAACCCTCTTTCACCGTGATTAAGCAGGGGAGAGTCCGGGGAGCTTCCTCTCAGCGCTGTGCTGTGGAGAAAATGGCGCTGGTGAGCAGTGGCGGTTCTTGCCACGGGCAAGCAGGACTTTTGCCCGGGGCGCCGCCTTCCGGAGGGCGCTGGCGCCATCCGGAGGGCGCTGGCGCCATCCGGAGGGCGCCGCACCGTGGCAAGATCCGCCACTGCTGCCCGCTGTGTCCCCCGTCCGCCTCCGCTGCCGTCCCCGTCCTCGGCGCCTCCTGTGAAGGGAACTAGACGCTATGCGTCTAGTTTCCCTTCGTGGAGAGTAACTGCTGAGCGGTGCGCGATGACGTCATCGCGCACCGCACAGCAAAGGTCCTCTCCACGAAGGGAACTAGACGCATAGCGTCTAGTTTCTCTTCGTGGAGAGGACCTTTTGCTGTGCGGTGCGCGATGACGTCATCGCGCACCGCTCAGCATTCAAGCGGCGCTTTCAATGTACAGGGGGCGTGACTCACCACGCCCCCTGTATTAGGCCACGCCCCTTTCCTGCCCGGGGCGCTCTGCGCCCTTGAACCGGCCCTGCTGGTGAGTGCTGAGGGAGAAGCCCCGCCCCCTCGGCGGCGGGCTTCTGTCCCGCTCAAATATACTGAAACTGGCGGGGGCTCATTATATATACAGTGCCCAACTGTATATATGTCTATTTTTGCCAGTAAGAGGTTTATATGCTACCCAGGGCGCCCCCCCCCTGCACCCTTACAGTGACTGCCATGTGTGAGGTGTATGGGAGCAATGGCGCACAGCTTCACCGCTGTGCGTTACCTCAGTGAAGATCATGAAGTCTTCTGTCGCCTTTGAAGTCTTCTTTTCTTCTCATACTCACCCGGCTTCTATCTTCCGGCTCTGTGAGATGGACGGCGGCGCGGCTCTGGGACGGACGGCGAGGGTGAGACCTGTGTACCGATCCCTCTGGATCTAATGGTGTCCAGTAGCCTAAGAAGCAGAGCCTTGAAACTCACAGAAGTAGGTCTGCTTCTCTCCCATCAGTCCCTCGATGCAGGGAGTCTGTTGCCAGCAGGCTCCCTGAAAATAAAAAACCTCACAAAATACTTTCTGACAGGAAACTCAGGAGAGCTCCCTGTAATGCACCCAGTCTCCTCTGGGCACCGTACTAAACTGAGGTCTGGAGGAGGGGCATAGAGGGAGGAGCCAGTGCACACCCATACCTAAAGTCTTTCTTGGAGTGCCCATATCTCCTGCGGAGCCCGTCTATCCCCATGGTCCTTACGGAGTCCCCAGCATCCTCTAGGACGTAAGAGAAATATAGTGATACCCTTAGTGTAATAGAAATATATAGTAATGCCCTCCAGTATAATAAATATATATAATAATGCCCCCAATGTAATAACAATATATAATAATGCCTCAATTATAACAGGAATATATAGTGTACTAGTGCCCCTGGTATAATAGAAATATATAGTAGTGTCCACATTACAATAGAAATATGTAGTAATACCCCCATAATGATAGACATATATAGTAGTCTCAACATTATATTAGAAATGAATGCTCCCAGCAAGAGACGCTGCTGGAAAGTGCAATCAGTCTCCTCTCTTCACGCCAGCCACAGCCACCAGAGGAGGAAGTGTGATGTGGCGTCATGACATCACCGTAGCGCTCCCAGTAACCCTGACAAACTGGGAGGCGCTGTCATGCTGCCAAGCACCATGGTCTCGTTACTTTGTGGTGCATTATAATTGTGGTAATGGCGGTCACGGGTGCAAAGTGTGTGGCAGGTGGTACTGAGTACCCGCTGCCATATTCTTAAGGGTACTCCGTACCCGAGCGTACCCGCATACTTGCACCACTGAGCAGAACATATGCAACAAGGTACTAGTGATTAATCTCACAAGCTCTGCTCTGACTCTTGCAGACACAAAGTGACCAAGAGAAGACAAATATGGAGGAAAGAGGGGGAAATGCACCGTTCTTTGTCCCATATTTGCTATTAGTACACAGATTATACAGAATTTAGGGGTCTATTTGCTAAGCTTTGGAGGGTGACAAAGTGGAGAAAGATAAAGTACTGAACCAACCAACCAACCAACCAACCAACCAACCAACCAACCAACCAACCAACCAACCAACTCCTAACTGTTATTTTTCAAACACATTCTGTAAAATGGCAGTTAGTTGCTAATTGGTTGGTACTTTATCTTTCTCCACTTAATCACTTTCCAAGGCTTAGTAAATACATACCTCCCAACTTCTGTGTATCCGAGGTAGGGACACCTGCGCGCACCCAAAAACGGGGCATGGCCTATTGAAAAGGGGGCGTGGCTTCGCGGGAGTACCAGCGATCACGAGCCACGCCCCATTTTCATCACTGAGTGGGCATGCCCAGTGATCTGTGAGCTGCTGGCATGCCCCCTCTCCTCCTGCCTCCACTGAATAGAAGCTGTGCGCATGCGCACAGTGTCTGTTCTCCGCTGTTCTCCAGCGAGTGCAGGAGCCTCCAAACTGCCCCCCCCCACCGCGGGACACCGCGGGTGGGAGAGCAGGACAGTCCCAAAAAGACGGGACTGTTCTGCGAAAATCGGGACAGTTGGGAGGTATGGTAAAAAGACCCCTAAATGTAAACTCTCATGAGCAGGGCCCTCTCCCCTCATGTGCTTTTCCTTCACTTACTTGGACTATCTTCTACTCTATACTACCTACAGCGACACCTAACCCTCAGTTTCTGCCACTCTGATGCTTATGCTAAGCTGGGTAGTCGAGACGATGTGTACCCAGCGTGCCATCGTTAGCGAAGGGACCCAGCGGGGTGATTGCATCGACAAGTGCATACACACTTGCCGATGCCAGCAGCATTGAGCGATGGTGGGGGAGCTGGGCCATGCTGCATTCGGTAGCATGGCATCGCTAGTGACAGCCCCAGATCATCTTGCATGTACAAAAAGATTGAAGGCTGGCTCTAGCAACCCGTGGGTGTGCGCATTGGCATTGTGATAATGTGTACACACGGCAAACAATTTGTTGCTCAGATACTGTAGGTTGAAAACTTGCAAATTGTTTAATATCTCATCCCGTGTGTATGCACCTTTGTGTCATGTCCCCTGATTCAGGAATGTTTATATACTACGGGGTGTATTCTATAAGTGTCGGAAGCTGCCATCTTGTCAGAAAGACGGCAGCTTCCGACAGAGTTAGGTCTGAAGGGGTTCCGACCTATTCATTAGGGCCCCATTTTTTCCAACAAGTCGGGAAATCCGACTTGTCGGAAGCCTGTCGGAATACATGTAGATCGGTGTCTTCAGCCGTCGAGCCAAGTTTACTGTCAGAAGCACGACCAACCCTGACAAGTTTTAGCCCCGTTTCCAACAATGTCAATTCGACTTTAAAAAAAGTCGGATTGGTGGTGTCGGGAACAGGCCAAACCTATCAGGTCTGGCCGCGGCACTGAATACCGACCTATCAGATGCATTCCGTTGGAAAGGATCTGACAGGTATTGATTATACCCCTATGTACTTGTCCTACGTTGTCTTGTTTGTAGATTGCTGTTTTCTTGTTTTGCTCATTTGTTTATGTACTGCACTTTGCGGAACCTTTGTGGCACCATATACATAAATGTAATAATAATAATAATAATAGTAAAAATAATAAATATCAGACAAAAACTGCCATAATAGAACATAGTGTTTTTGTTTGTATGTCAAACAATGCCTTAGGTTGGGTCCCATGGATTTTTAAATGATTCAACTGTTCAAGCCTTCAACGCACCTGTAGAGGAATTAGTCCATGCTGCAGCCCAAAACCCCCCATTATGATCTGCCACCAGCGGACTCCAGGGGACCCCCAGGTCTGGGTCTGCTGTACCTGCCACATTCCCCTCTCAGCACACTTGCCACGGCTACATCCTAAGACTGGTATTGGTGTTCTCTGTTGTATAGTCATTTACTTTGGCGGCATGAATATTACTCACAGTCACCCGCTGAGTTATTGCTTTCTGAAGTCCCTCAGGGGATATCTGTAGAAGACCGGCAATAATTCTGATCTCCGTCATCCTGAAACCAGCTGCTGAGCCAGAGGCATCTCTCTAAAATCACATACAAAACATAATTCCTGACCCCCTCACACAAAAAAGTAATCCAGGCAGCCTATAATCATTCTCTCAAGACTCTTACATGAAATGACGTAAAGCAAATGTTTCCCAATTGCAGGATGGCGCTCAGGATAGCCCAGATGGAAGACAGCAGATTGTCTGCAAGGCCAATCCCACGGAGGTATTTTTGAAGTAGTATGAAGTCCATCTTGTCCTTTTTCAGTGGGAGATCACATGCCCGACCCTCAAAATTCACCAAAGTATCACATGACAATAATACAATTGAAACAGTGGATTCAGTTCAGCTGCACACAACACAAGTCTACACATTCTTAGATACCTCCAATTTTTATTTCCCTCAAAAATGAAAGGTAGTTAGGAAACGTGAAAAGAAAAATGTTCCACCTCACCTGATTAAGATAATAATATGTTTCTGGCTCCTGTAAATACAACCCTTGCTTCTCATTCTCAGGAAGTCCCTCAAGCAGCTCATAAAATACGTGGAAGCCCCTTTCACCTGGAGCCTGAAATAAGAATACGGTAAGAAGAATCGGGTATCAGCTCACTCTCTTCTATGGAGACATTATTAAATGCTTATTGAATTTACACACCTGGAATACAACTCGTGATTTCTCCAGAAGGTAGTGAGACACAGAGCAGCCTACTACAACACCCCTAAAAAACACAGCACCATTAAAAAAAAATACATTTAATTCAAATAACAAAATGCTTGTCTTATGTGTGTACACAGGGGCTGTCCGTACCATCTGTTTCCTAGCTTCTGTTGTGACTTTAGGTTTTGCATTTATGACGTATGAAATGTGAGTAAAGTTGAGAACACGCGGCTACTTCAAATGTCGGGGGCAATTAGTACTAGAAAAGGAGGACATGTATGCAGGGGTGTAGCGAGGGTGGAACGCCAGCTCCAGGCGCCAGCAAAGTAAGAGACACAGAGCAGGAGGATGATACATCGACTCGGCCTCTGAGACTAGGTAGGGAACAGGGCAGGCCCAAGGTGACATCAGGAGATACTGAAAGCAGGCACATGCTGCTGCCCTGCCCGTCGTCTTTATATGGCTCACTGTGTGCTTACAGCTGTGCAGCAGGGTTACATCTGTCCTGCAGCACCACTCCCTGCCTCTGCTGCTGCTGCAACACCTCTCTCTGTCTAGCCCAGCTGTTGCAGCACCTCTCTCTGCTGCTGCATAATTTCTCTCTGCCCCAGCTTTTGAAACATCTCTCTCTTTCCTGGAAGCTGCAGCACATGTCTCTACTTCAGATGCCGCAGCACCTTTCTCTGCCCTAGTTACTGCAGCACCTCTTTCTGACCCAGCAGCTGCAGCACCTCTTCTACATTGATGCTGCAGCACCTCTGTCTGCCCCAGCTGCTTCTGCAGCACCTCAGTCTGCATCTCAGGCAGCTGCAGCACCTGTCTCTACCCCTCAGGCAATTCTGGGACATTAGTTCATTGAGGCATTGGGGGTCATTTCGAGTTGATCGCTAGCTAAAAATGTTCGCTGCACAGCGATGATGAAAAAAATTGCACTTCTGCGCATGTGTATGCGGCGCAGTGCGCATGCGTGACATACTTTCACAACGGGCTAAGTATTTTTACACAAGGTCTAGCGAAGCTTTTAAGTCGCAATGGCAGCCTCAGAGTGATTGACAGGAAAGGGGCGTTTCTGGGTGTCAACTGACCATTTTCAGGGAGTGCTTGAAAAAACGCAGGCGTGCCAGGAAAAACGCAGGCGTGGATGGATGAACGCAGGGCGTGTTTGTTACGTCAAATCCGGAACTGAACAGTCTGAAGTGATCACAAGCTAGGAGTAGGTCTGGAGCTACTCTAAAACTGCACAATTTTTTTTGTAGTCGCTCTGCGATCCTTTCGTTCGCACTTCTGCTAAGCTAAAATACGCTCCCAGAGGGCAGCGGCTTAGCGTTTGCACGACTGCTAAAAACTGCTAGCGAGTGATCAACTTGGAATGACCCCCATAGTCAGGTTTCGGATGGCAGTTTTAGGGAACTATTTTGATTAAGTCAGGGGTGTAGTTTTGGTGCATTATTTTCATTGAGAGTTTGAAGGGAGTGTTCAGGTCTGTGGGGGGTGGTCACATTTGAGGCATTATTTTTATTGAGGCATTGGCAGGTTGTGAGGTTAGGTCAGTTGGGGCATACAAAGCATTTGTAATTTATTTTAATAACAAGCAAATAGTTAAATACAGCTACTTCAATAATGATTCTACTGTGGTGTAACATGTATAGGGGTTCTATCATGGCATAACATGTATAAGGGGTCTACCATGGTGTAACGTGTATAAGGGGCTCTACTGTGGCATAATATGTATAAGGAGTTCTACTGTGTGGAGTAACGTGTATAAGCAGCTCTACTGTGTGGCATAACATGTCTAAAGGGTACTACTCTTTTGGTGTAGTGTGAATAACGGACAATGGGGGTCATTCCGAGTTGTTCGCTCGTTGCCGATTTTCGCAACGGAGCGATTAAGGCAAAAATGCGCATGCGCATGGTACACAGTGCGCATGCGGTTAGTATTTTAGCTCAAAACTTAGTAGATTTACTCACGTCCGAACAAAGATTTTTCATCGTTGAAGTGATCGGAGTGTTATTGACAGGAAGTGGGTGTTCTGGGCGGAAACTGGCCGTTTTCTGGGAGTGTGCGGAAAAACGCAGGCGTGACAGGGAAAAACGCGGGAGTGTCTGGAGAAACGGGGGAGTGGCTGGCCGAACGCAGGGCGTGTTTGTGACGTCAAACCAGGAACGAAACAGCCTGAGCTGATCGCAATCTGTGAGTAGGTCTGGAGCTACTCAGAAACTGCTAAGAAATTTCTATTCGCAATTCTGCTAATCTTTCGTTCGCAATTCTGCTAAGCTAAGATACACTCCCAGAGGGCGGCGGCTTAGCGTGTGCAATGCTGATAAAATCTGCTAGCGAGCGAACAACTCGGAATGACCCCCATTACTGTACGGTGTAATGTGAATTGGTACTATTCTGTGACCACGCCCCTTCCCCATGAAGCCCAATATTTTAGTTACGTGCCTTCGGCGCCCACTCTTCATATTTTAAACCTTGGGGACACCCAAAGGAAACTTTCGCCCTGAGCTCCTCAGGGTCTACAACTGGCTCTGTCACCAATTTAAGATTTTTAAATATTTTTTCTTTTCAATGCCACCACATGTTAGCCAGGACCCCAATTCAGTACAGGGGAGTGGGGCACCCGGGTACCATGGCACCTAGCTACTCCTCTGCATGTATGCATGCCTCGGAGCTTACTGGGAGGTGGAAGCATTTAAACACAGAATGTACGTAAGAAAAGATGCCCTTGTATAAATATATGAGTTCAGTATGATTTACCGGTGGATGGGATGCCGGCCATCAGTACACCAACAGCCGCATCCCTGCCGCCAGTATGCTGGCAGCGGGGCAAGCGCTTGCCTCGCCACAGGTTCTATTCCCACTCTATGGGTGTCGTGGACACCCACGAGTGGGAATAGTCCTGTTGCGCCGGTATACAGGCTGCCGGCATACAGTTGTTGGGATTCCGGCATCGGTATCCTGAACGCCAGGATCCCGACAACCGCCAAATTAAACATATACCAAATATATATTTAGTTATTAGATGTACATTCGACATACAAATGCGTATAGTTACACCCTATGACAGCATTAAGATGTGGAGTGACAGTTTACTGTAGAAAATACTTAAGTTACGTATCTGCATTATCATTTTTGTGAAACTAATATATGAAGCAAATCATGATAATAATCATAATATCATAAAGTGCAGTAAACGAAATAGAAAATAGTGCCTTGGCTTATTAATAAATGTTAATGCTGCATCTTCTATACAAAATCAAACACCCCCACATATGAAGATCTTCACTTTAATATCATATGGGACCTTCTGTTCTGCAGTAGTCCAAATGCATATGTGCTGGACTCTATGCCTGCCAGATCTATTGCGCTGGTGCCGGTACAACAAATGGCAGTGGCTAGCGGTCTCCTCTTCGGGCACGGGTAGCGGCAGTGGCAGCCCCTTTCCTGCAAGAAGGTAGGAGCTGCCGAGGTTGATGACTAATACACATGATGGCTGTCTTCTCAAGCGCATTACACTTCAACCCAGCAGGGCCTCAGTGAAGGCTGGGAAGGCTTATGATGGGTCTCTGTTGCCAGCAATGGCAATCACACCACTAATGCCATCTATAGATGCCATAAGTGGTGTAGTCACAAATAGCAATAAAACAGTTCATAACTCCGAGTGCTAAAGAGGTTGTGGCTCATTCTTAAATAGAGCCCTCAGGGATCTATTCATGATGCAATTATGGCCCTTTCTCTGGCTTTTATGTTGGCAAAAGGGATTTTCATCCTCTCATACAGCATTGCCATCTGTCTATTTCTAATTTTTCTGTATTCCAATTGCTTGCCTTGGGGGCTGCAGTGTCTGTTAAGTTTATCTTGAGATGACAATACCTATACTCAGGGGCACAAGAACAAAACATTTCATGAGGGGGCAAAAGCCAAGGACTACTATAGGGCCTGGAGACCCTTTTTCTTGTGTTTGGTATCTTGTTTTACAACAGTTGTACAGTGACTATAGATATGCAAAGACCACCAATCCTATGTTACTTTTTGTCTGTGTTTCTGGGGTTGGTCAACCCCAGTTTCAGTGTTTATTTTATTATAAAATGCAGAGTCGAACTGGACCACAGGGGACCAGGGGAAACCCCTGGTGGGCCCCACTGCCCACATAGTCTCTGCCCACCCAACAGATATCATGGGGGCACAACTGCTCCCCCGGTTCCTACAACCCTGACTATACTCGCTAATACAAGACTAACAAAGCCAGAGGGGTTTCTTTATGCAATTGGGCTATTACTTTTCAGGATAATTGATGATCTATTGAAACATAACTACATTAATTCTGAGCATACTGACAGTTGTTATGCCTGTACAGTATATCAGCCTTTTATAACACAATACAAAGTATCTGTAAGACCGGAGATATTTCTATGATCTTTACCTTAGAAAGAACACCTGAAGAATCAGGCCAAAACGAGTGGAATTACTGTTCAACACAGTTTTGGCATTTCCAAAACTTTCTAAGACCGTGAGAAAGTCAAGAAGCTGGGAAAAAGATAAAGTTAAAAAAAAAAATTAACCAAACAGCATGATTAAGATAACAGCTAATGTACAGTATGTCTAAGGGACATTCAAACATACTAAATATCTTAAATTGACTTAACAGTTTTCAAACATATTTTTCTCTATTGAAGAATCTATCTTACCTGTAACATCCTGTCCCCTTGTCTCCTTTGGGGTGTTGTTAGGTACTGTGAGATAACTTTAACAGCCTCTGTCTTACCAGAACCTGTATGTCCACTGCAGAAAAATTAACACTTCAATAATAAAATAGAATAATGGTGATAATCAAAAATATAATAATAATAATAATAATAATAAATATTATTATTATTATTATTATTATTATTATTATACAAATAACCTGTAGTACAAGATGACAACAAACACTCTTCTGTCTCTACTGTACGTGTTTTACTTTCATGTATTCAACAACACATTTGCATACCTTCCAAATTCTCTGGTCTTCGCGGGACAGTCAAGTTTTTTGGGGTATCCGGACTCCAGGTCGACTTCAAAAAGGTCAACACACCTTAGGTTGACACCAATTGGTCGACACACCTTAGGTCGACATGAACAAAGTCGACGTGGAAAAAGGTCAACGTGAGTTTTTCCATTTCCCCCCCATTTTTTTAACTTTTTCATACTTTACGATCAACGTGGACTATGATTGGGAATGGTACCCTGTGCCGAGCGAAGCGAGCCATGCGAGGAGACGCAGTGCACTGATTGGGGTTCCAGGTCACTCTACGAAGAAAACGACACCAAAAAAACATTAAAAAACTCATGTCGACCTTTTGTCCATGTCGACCTAAGGTGTGTCGACCAATTGGTGTCGACCTAAGGTGTGTCGACCTTTTTGTCTCGACCTGGAGTCCCAGACCCGTTTTTTGGGCACTGCCCCACTGTCCCACCCGTGGGCAGAAGTGTCCCGCGGTGGTGGTGAGGGGGGAGTTGGGAGGATCCCTATCACTCACTGCTCTGAGCAGTGAATAGATGTATTCATGGAAGACAGAGGGACTGGGGACATTGCCAGCAGCTCACAGAATGCTGGTCATGCCCCCACAGTGACAAAATGGGAGGCGAGGCTCGCGATAATGGTAGCCCACAAAGACACCCACCCTTTTTTTGAGGTCACGCCCCCTTTGTAGGCACGTGCGACTCTGCTGCATGCAGGAGTCCCAATTTAGGAGTCTATTCATGAAGCAGTGAAAAGAGTGGAGAAGTGAGCCTGTGGAGAAGTTGCCCATGGCAACCAATCAGCTGCTCCATACAATTGTATAGTATGCAAATTATAAATGTTACTTCAGTGCTGATTGGTTGCCATTAGCAACTTCTTCACTGGCTCACTTCTCCACACTTTTCACTGCTTCATGAACAGACTTCTTAATCATCATCTTGACTGTTGGGAGGTATGCATTTGTAGTTATATCCCTAGTTGAAATGTTCCATAAAATTTTCAAAAGGCACATTTTTACTTCTTTTAGGAACGCAACAAACATATTACAAAACATACATACAAACAAATGAAACAGAAAAAGTAAATGGAAAAATGAAAAGTACAAAAGATACTAGTAGTAATATCCTCGTACCAACAAGAGGGCGTATATACTTGAAAATCATTCCAGGGGATAAGTAATAGCTAATACCATAGGAGCTGTATACCAGAAGCAAAGTATATAAGCAAAAACCATAAAGCAGATAGGTAAATATGAATGGAATGTACAGTGTAGTGCATGCAGCTACCTCCCCCATGGGTATTCACGTCTCCTCCACTGACACAACCCCATCTCCTCTCCCATACTGGGAGGTTACCACATAGTTTTTCTACTAGTGAACATATTTACAGTATCTTTCATATCATTGACCAGGAATGTTCATCTAGTGAGGTCAGATGGATCCGCTGCAAGCTTTGTCCTTAGCCAATATCATAAATTAAATACATGCGATACATTGGTGCCCCATTTGAAATAAGCCCACATGTATAATAAACCCTGAATATATTCCACATAAAAATGTCTTTGTTGGTAGCAAAGACAAGCCGTGACATTATGAGTGTTACCAATCATCAATGACCAGTGTTCATTTGTGAGAGAACCCAAGTCAGTTTACCTCTTAGCACGTAAGGCAGAAACACATCTGGAGGGGATCAGGATGATATCCCGGCTGTCGGGATCCTGGCGATCAGGAGACATATGTCAGGATCCTGACAGTCGGGATACAGGCGGCGAGCGCATGGCCCCACGCGGGCTCGCTAAGAGAAGCCTTGAAGCTGTTTGGTGACTTTAACATATCTTTGCAAATATATGCCACTAAGATCTTTGCATTTTCTATTATCATGAACAGTAGTGTTAAAGTCTTATTGCTGTAAACTTCTTGGTGTGCTATGGGAAAACTTCTCTTATTCTTATTTATCTACCTTACCATGTGATACTGATTTTATGTGTTGCTCGATCTTCATTGCTATTTGCACTGTACTTCCTATTTTATTTTCCATTTTTCCTCCTGTGTCTCATTCCCTCCTCTCTACATCTTAAGCTGGGTACACACTGGCAGATATTATCTGCTGTTCAATCGATCTGCAGATATATCTGCAGATAGTGGTTGTTCATACACACAGAAAGATGCACCAATATATCTTAAAGATACATCTGCTGTTCAATCGATCTGCAGCTATATATGCAGATGGAGATTGTTCATACACACTGAAAGATGCACTAATATATCTGCAGATATATTGGTCATCTGCTGTGTCGCACAGCAGCTGCAATATATCTGTGAAAGATCAGCAAAAGATATATTGGACAACCAACTGATTGGCCAATATATCTGCCAGTGTGTACCCAGCATTAGGTAGCCATTCAACTTCAACCTCGCTACTATTTTTGTTGCTTTTATAATCTTGCTTTGTTAATTCTCACACTGCTTTCTTATCCCTGCATCCTTGATTCCTTACCTGGCTAATTCATTTATTTGCACCACTGTAAGACATAGAGGGAGTGGGCAGGAAGGAGGCCACCCAGGTACACAGAGGAACCCACGTCAATTGAGTGAAAAGCATCTCTTTCTACATGGAAGCACTTCCTGCATGCCGCTACCCAGAAGACTTCAGCAACATCTAGGCATTGAACCAACATTATACAGTCATCCAGGTAGCCACAGTTAAACCAGAGAGCAAAAAGAGTGGCCATCCCCTCAAGGTAACCACTCATGCATAAGGTGCAAGAATACACTAGACATATCACATCAGAGTCACAAACCCACACACCCTCCCACCCCCCAACCCATCCCGATCTCTCCAACTTCTGCTACCCCCCTAATCCCTATGAAATTGCTCAGGGGAACTACACTGTGCTCCAAGAAGGATTCAGGGTTCATTATGTGACTATTTATTCATGGGCACCTAATGTGGGTGATATCAGTTTGCCAGCATGCTGAGAGATAGCTAGCCTACTAAGACCAGAGTAGAAGCAGCATACGTAAAATAGAACTTTCACTTTGCAGTGGCTACTGATGCAGCATAACTGGATATGGAAAGAGCATAGGGAGGTGGACCCTAACAGGTAAAGGCAATGGGGGTTATTCAGTGATGGACGCAGATCTTGCTTCCATAGCCGGGCGATCCAGCATTTGTGGGGCGCCGAGTCCGGAATTTAATTGTGAACACATTGATTTGAGGTCAACCCCTGAATGCGCAGCCTGGCTGCGCTGGCAGATGGCCGGCGCCATGTGACATCAGGCAGCCACCCAAAAACAGTCTGGACACGTCTGCATTGTCAGGACCACGCCCAGTAAACGCCGAAACTGCATACCCCCCCCCCCCCCTCGACACCCACGGCTGTCAATCATTATGCGTTCACATCCTTCCGGGATGCGATTGCATGGTGTGCGTTGTGCATGCACACTATTGCCAACTCAAGAAAATGTACGAGGAGAATAGCCCACACTACATCAAACTGCAATCCCATACCTTTTCTCACCCCCCGGGTAATGAAGTTACCTCCTGTTTTACCTCAGTAGTGAGGTTAAGTCAGCACAATACAAACTCCTCATGGCGCAAACCCAGGACGGCACATTCGCCATAAAACAAATCTCTTTTATGCCTTTACTCCAAAGCAATATATGATGTAAAAAAAAAAAAATGTGCATAGCATAATACTGTATAATGCTTTATTAAATACATGTACAACACACAAACACTGGTCCCAGTGGGTTGATATGCCTACCAGATGGCTAGTTGGCCTGACAAAACCAGACATGCCAATATATGAGTTCTGGTTACTCCATATGTCCAAGCCTGAAAATGCTCACCAAAGTTAGGGCAGGGTTTATCTGTCTGTGAGTGCTGTAAATTACTTAGGGCCTAATTCAGACCTGATCGCTGCTGTGCATTTTTGCACAACGGGTGATCAGGTCTGAACTGTACATGCACCGGCGCCGCAGTGCGCCGGCGCATGCCAGAGATGTGATCAGCATCTCTGCCCAGCGATCGCCTCTGCCTGATTGACAGGCTGAGGCGGTCGCTGGGCGGGATGGGGCAGGCCGGCGGCCTTGGGCTGCAGTTTTGGGGGCACGATCCAGGCAACGCAGGCGTGCCCGGACCGTGCTGCGTGATGTCACGTGCAGCCGCTGCGACCCGGAGAGTGATGGGTAGCTCCCTGCTATTCTTCAGGTACAAAAGCATCACTGGCGTGCGATGCTTTTGTACCTGTGCGGCAGGGGGGAGGGCCAGACATGCGGGGCGGACTAGTCCTGTGCTGGGCGTCCCCCCGCATGTCAGGGTGGCTGATCGTAGCCATGCAAAATTTGGTCTGAATTAGGCCCTTAGTTCAGAATACGGAAATTGATGCAACAGACTAGTGCTACATTGGTTCTGACTGAGAAGCATATGGTAAAGTCAATTGATCCAAATGATCCTGGAACTGGCAAACATTCACAAAGGTACAAGATACTTGGATGTGACAGTTATGTATATGAGGGATAATGACACTGGGCAAATAACATTTATAGGGTTGTTGCTGAATATATGTACAGATGACCCTAAGTGATAGATGGGTACATGGTGGTTTAGTTCAAAATGGTACATTGCCTAGCCCATTAGCACTACTACATAGAGTGAAAGCCTAAAAAAATTAGCAAAATGATTTCTGAAAAGAGCCCATCATGCCAATATGGACAGTCAGGCACAGGGAACTGGAAAACTACACACTTAGGCCATATGGGGTGGCTTGGGTGCGTTTCTCTCTCAGATATGAGCTTGTATCTGTTCTATAGGGTTGGGAATTAAATCCCAGCAGTTGGGATCCCAAAGATGAGAATACAGATGGTTTCTAGGTAAATATTTTACCCCTAACCAACCTCTCTCGCAGCCTAACCCTCCCCTAGTGCCTAACCGAAACCCTCATACTAACTTTGGAGATCCACCAGCATTCTCAGCTTTAGGATTCCAGTGTCAGGACTTTGACTGACTGCCGGGATCCTGACCGCATCCCCTTCTATATAAACATATGGGAAGCAGTGGAAAAGTCCAATCTACAGAGTGGATTTGCCTCTTTGTGGTGGTTCTAGGGGGGAAGGTAAGGACACTAATGTTTGGCCCTCTTATAAGGTTGCATGGTTACTTTTTCGGGGAACTAGAGGTATTGTCTAAGTTGCATTCCTAAAGGGCTTCCATCAGATGGAAAAATTCCACTGGCAACATTTTGCCGGAGACATTGGGCATGTGCAATAGAGATTTCAGAGAGTGGGCAGGTGCGATATCTTCAAAGAGGGGTGGGAGACTTGGTGATTCCACACAGGTCCCCGCCTCTGCTAAAACACCCCTGACATAGAGTTGAGTAATGGGGAAGGGGGAACGACGACTAAACACATGCGAACCCTGCAGAGGAAACACCAGGAAGGCGGACTCTGCAGAGAAAGCACTAGGAAAGCAGACCCTGCTTAGGAAGCACTAGGAGGGCGGACCCTCCAGAGGAAGCACTAGGAAGGCGGACCCTCCAGAGGAAGCACTATGAAGGCGGACCCTCCAGAGGAAAAACTAGGAAGGCAGATCCTGCAAAGGAAGCACCAGGAAGGCGGACCCTCCAGAGGAAGCACTAAGAAGGCAGATCCTGCAAAAGAAGCACTAGGAAGGCAGATCCGGCAAAAGAAGCACTAGGAAGGCAGATCCTGCAGAGGAAGCACTAGGAAGGCAGACCCTGCAGAGGAAGCACTAGAAAGACAGACCTTGCTTAGGAAACTCTAGGAAAGCAGACCCTGCTTAGGAAGCACTAGGAAGGCGGACCCTGCTTAGGAAGCCCTAGGAAGGCGGACCCTCCAGAGGAAGCACTAGAAAGATGGATTCTCCAGAGGAAGCACTGGGAAGGCAGATCCTGCAGAGGAAGCACTAGGAAGGCAAACCCTGCTTACGAAGCACTAGGAAGACAGACCCTCCAAAGGAAGCACTAGGAAGGTGGACCCTCCAGAGGAAGCACTAGCAAGGCAGACCCTGCAGAGGAAACACTGAGAAAGCAGAGCCTGCAGAGGAAGCACTGGGAAGGCAGAGCCTGCAGAGGAAGCACTAAGAAGGCAGATCCTGCAGAGGAAGCACTGGGAAGGCGGACCCTCCAGAGGAAGCACTAGGAAGACGGATCCTCCAGAGGAAGCGCTAGGAAGATGGACCCTCCAGAGGAAGGACTAGGAAGTCAGATCCTGCAGAGGAAGCACTAGGAAGGCAGACCCTGCAGAGGAAGGACTAGGAAGGCAGACCCTGCAGAGGAAGCACTAGGAAGGCAGACCATGCAGATGAAGCACTAGGAAGGCAGACCCTGCAGACGAAACACCTGGAAGTAGGCTGTCTCTCTTAAGCTGGGTACACACTAGACCAGGGCTGGCCAAACCGGTCCTCGAGATCTACCAACAGTTCATATTTTCTAGGCCTCCTGGAGATCTGTAGAATTGTCAGTTAGGAATGAATGCAGCACATCTTAATTAGTAATGACTACACCTGTGCACCAGCTAGGTGGTCTGGAAAATGTGAACTGTTGGTAGATCTCGAGGACTGGTTTGGCCAGCTCTGCACTAGACGATACAGTCCATGAGCGACATCGTCAGTGTTTCCCCTTGACATCCCGATCAAACAAGGTAGTGCATACACATTGAACGATATTGCTAATGATATCGCTCAGTGACATCATCCTGCCTCCATGCTGTACATGCATTGTCAAAGACATAGTCATAATTGACCTCCATGTACAGACGACATAACAACCTGTGGGAGCGCGCATCATTCATTGCATAGTGCATACAACTGGGCGATATCACAGACGATATCGATCAGAAAAGTGAAAATGAGCGGTATTGTTTAAAATATTGCCTAGTGTGTACCTAGCTTTAGCAATGGTGTATGGGTCCGTGAATTATGGCTGTCCTGCCTAATTGGGGACAGTTAGGAAGTATACAACACTAGGAGAGAAATAATAATACAATATTTAGGGGTCTATGTAGGAAGCCTTTTAGATAGATACATTGACTGGTGATAAAGTACCAGCCAATCAGCTCCTAACTGCCACGTTACAGGCTGTGTTTGAAAAATTACAGGAGCTGATTGGCTGGTACTTTATCACCAGCCAATTTATCTCTCTACAAGGCTTCGTACATAGACCCCTTAGCCCCACTAATATGTAGGGAAAATAGAATGACACCAACATACAGAGATGCTCTCACCTGAGAAGAATGTTCGGTGGGTATTCAGAGATCTTGGAGAGAGTATATGCTTCCTCTACCACGGCAAAAATATGACTGAGGGAAAGTACAAGAACACTCATTTCTTAATTTAGTGCTTATACAGAAATGCCTCATAGTCTTCCTGCAATAGCTGAAATCAGTCCAGTCTATTAGCCAATATCAAGTCAGAGAAATGCATCATGAGGTGCGCTGTAAACCGTTCTGATATCTCCTCACTAACAAACAAGAAGAACTGTATGTAAACAGCTAGGATGCTGCACTTCCATGTAAGTTTTAGAATGACACATACTGTACAATGTAATTCCTAATGACTTTTCTGCTTCTCAATGTTACTTTGAAGAGGAGACAATGGGGTATATGCAATTCTGGACGAATTTTTAAATTCGACACAATTCGACCGTCGAATCCTGGCCGGCGGGTGCCGGAATTCGACATATTCAATTAAATCGGATTCGACAGCCCCGGCATGGATTCTACTTGGAGAAGTGGACAGAGGTCGGCGTGTGAACATAGGTAAGTATGTGTGTGTCAGCATGTATGTAATAAAGTTTTACTTTCACGGTGTGCGTGTCCTGTTTTTATTTGGTTATTTTTGTTGCAGTAGAACTACAGGTACCAGCGGGCCCGTTTTACCCCCGCATGCTGGTACTTGTGGTTCTCCAAGTACCAGCTTGCGGGGGAGGCTTGCTGGGACTTGTAGTTCTGCTGCAAAAAACAATATTCTTTTATTTGTCACAAGGCTATCAGCCCCCCATCCGCAGCCCATGGATGAGGGGGACAGCCTCGGGCTTCACCCCTGGCCCTTGGGTGGCTGGAGGGGGGGGGACCCCTTGATTTAAGGGGTCCCACTCCTCCAGGGTACCCCGGACAGGGGTGACTAGTTGGGGATTTAATGCCACGGCCGCAGGGACCGATATAAAAGTGTCCCCCGGCTGTGGCATTATCTCTCCAGCTAGTGGAGCCCGGTGCTGGTGTTAAAAATCCGGGGGACCCCTACGTCTTTTGTCCCCCGTATTTTTTGCACCAGGACCGGACGCAGAGCCCAGTGCTGGTTCTAAAAATACGGGGGAGCCCCTGTCAATTTCCCCCCTGTATTTTTACAACCAGGACCGTCCCAAAGAGCCCGAGGCTGGTTATGCTAAGGAGGGGGGACCCCACGCATTTTTTTTTCAGGATTTTAACCCATTCCCACTGAAAACCATGCTCTATTAGTCAGTTAAAAAAAAAAAATTTAAAAAAATATATAAATAATACTTGTGTCTCCTAATAGACAAACCAAGTAGATAATCCCTTCTAATATAAATAGATATGCTGTTAGCAATAAAAAAAAACACAAAAAAAACATGTTTTTACATTTTTTTTTATTAGATTCCGCCAGCAAAGTGAGGCGGAATGAAATTGACGAAATTACTGTCGATAAGCACTGTTGTCGAATCGACATTCTTCAATTGAATATACTTTTGCCGAAAAGCCGCATTTTTACCACTGCAGACATGTCGAATTTTAAAAATGTCGAATTGCAAAAAGTCGAATCTGAAACGTCCGTTTTTTTGTCGAAAAGTACTGTATTGCATTGTCGAATCCAATTCGACATGTTTTTTTGTCGAAAATGCCCCGTTTTTCGACTTTTGCGGCAATTCGACCGCAATTGCATATACCCCTATAGAGGGGTGGTATTCATTATGCCAGCTGTTGGGATCCCGGCGCTCAGTAATCCCGACACCCGGCATACCGACAACTATTCTCCCTCTAAGAGGTCCACGACTTTCCCCCCCCCCCTCCCCCCCTGGAGGGAGAATTAATAGCGTGGCGCATGTAGCGTGCCATCGTGCCCGCAGCAAGCCCGCAAGGGGCTCATTTGCGCTCACCCAGCTGTCGGTATGCTGGCGGTCGGGATTCCCTACCCTACTACACCCCTATAGAGTACAAGAGGAGGAGTACACTGGGAAAAAAATTATAATGAAGGTGAACCTATTTGATATGCACTGTGTACTACACACTTCACAATAACATGCAAAGATTATCAAAGGTACAGTACAGTAGGTTTAGATTGTTCTCTTGGCAATAAAGTTGCAAATGAAAATCAATCCATAACTATGCATTTGCTCTCTCTCTCTCTAATGTATATATATATATATATATATATATATATATAGTTACACACACATATATATATATATATATATATATATACAGTATACATATATAAATAAATTGTACTTGCAAAATTAAATGACATTAGGGAATTAATTATTGGGAAAAAAATGCTGGTGTGATATTACAGATTAACATAAATACTGAATTGAAACAAAGGGCCTGACTCACTATTGCCCTTATAGCTGCGATCCCGTACGCATGGTAATATATGCTAATGTCTGGAAATAGATTGAGGCGCCCGACGGCGACCTCGCGAATCTCAGCATCTGTTCACACATACACAGTGTTGGTCATATATGTTTCGATAATTCACTCAGTTTCCAAATGTTTAACTCAAATGTAGGTTTCATACCAATGTATAGAAAGCTCAAGGCAGAAGTTTTCATATCTACTGCTCTAATGCCCGCATTGTAGTCCACCAGTCCCCTAATGCCAGAGGGTACTACTAATGCCATCTTCCAATGCCGTTAGCCCGCTGAGCCTCACTACATCCTATGGGAAGAGTGTACAGATTGTGAAAATAACTCCCTTTGTATTCCTCCTCCAGTCCTTACAGTGTGCATGTTTAACCTAAGCTTGCTCATGTACAGTAACACAGCCAGGATGGAACCTAAAAGCACAAAAGGGCTCATTTGAAAAATTACAGGAGCTGATTGGATGGAGCACCATTTATCATACGGAACGAGTTTTATCATTCACAATGAGTTTATCACTCTTTGATACAGTAAATGGTCCCCAAAGTATTTTGCAAATGCGAAAGTAAATGGCCCTTTTCTTTTTCACAGGTACACCATGTTCTTGCAAGCACCTTCCCTGCTAAACCTGTTTCAAACATAGAAAAGATCAATAAATAAACAACACTAATAAAGGCGCCGACTTGGATGAAAACTAATTGCAGTACCACTGCAATTATAAATGCATAAACCCCTAAATTATAAAAAATTTAAAAATAAAATAAAAAATTAGACAACATAAATACAGAATATCTTTTAGAGCATAAATACCTAAATAAATGTGATTATGAAGCTAGGTTGTTTGTACGTAATGATGCTCTGCGTCTAACATTAACAGACTATAATGTGGCAGGTACTAATATACAATATGATGGAAAAATATCTACAGTATTACGAATATTTTACACTTGGGAACACTCATACTCACGGTGGTCTCTCAACACTTTTGTTATCTTGGTAAATTTTAGCCATTTCTAAGCTGTAAATATTCAGAGGTTTAAAAGGATTCACAGACAGCAGCATGTGACGAATCGATGTCTGGAACATAAAGAAATTAATATAATCATGCTATATAAATAAGTAAATAAGGCAGAAATGAGGCCATATATAGCGGCATTTATCCCGAGTTTATAAATTCTTTTTTTCCAGAACATAGACCATGTACAGTGGATTTTACACATATCATTTCCAAAAGCAGAGATTAAATATACTGCATAAGTGTGTGTAATTAACCCATATACACAGTAAACTGATATCTCAGAAAAATCAGTAATAACTGAACCATATCAAGGGATAGCAAACAAGAACATGTTCATAAAAGATGAGAAAGTGAGATAACATAAGAGTAGAAAAGAGAAGAATAGGAAGAACAAGCTAAACAGAATCCTATGTCGTTGGAGTTAGAGGCACCAGGGCCAAATAAGACGGAGACATCTTAAACTCCAACCAACTATGCCATAGAGTTACATATATACCGGGGGGTAAATTTACTAAGTTGGGAGTCCTATTTAAGATGGGATGTTGCCCATAGCAACCATACCTCCCAACATGACCCTCTCCAGGAGGGACAAAATGCTCTGCTCCTGGACTTTTCTCTTAATGTATGATTGCCAGCACCTGTTTTGAACAGGTAAATGGATAAGAAAGGTGTTTCAGCACAGGTGAGGGCATTCATACATTAAGAGGGAAGTACAGGAACAGAACATTCTGTCCCTCCTGGAGAGGGTCATGTTGGGAGGTATGTAGCAACCAATCAGATTCCAGGTATTATCTTCTAGAAGGTGCTAGATCAGAGGTTCCCAAACGCGGTCCTCAAGGCACCCCAACGGTCCTGGTTTTAAATGTATCCATGGCTTGGCCACGGGGTACTTAATTAGCACCTTAGTCAATTTGATTTAACCATCTGTGCTGAGCCATGGATATACCTAAAACCTGGACTGTTGGGGAGCCTTGAGGATCACATTTGGGAACCTCTGTGCTAGATAAATGAGAAGTAGAATCTGATTGGTTGCTACAGGCAACATCCCATCTTAGAAAAAATTACCCCTGTGTTTCCCAGGTATAGAATAATATATTTTGTCCATACTCCTATAAAAATCCATGCGTTGACACCAGTCCCACAAAGTAGGCGGAGAACAAAGGAAAAATGTGATAACATCTATTACAATTATTATAAACAGCGACCATTAATATCCATGTTTCTGTGTGAACCCCATTAAACATCAAGCCATTAGCCCTCTTTTTGTCCCCCCTTCTTAGGAGGATATATATGGTTTATTTTATGTGTTGTTAGGGTCTAGAATCTTTTAAAGCATTTGACCCCAGTAAGGAGAGAAAGAGAAAAAAAAATATTTCTGTAGTGTACAAAAAAATTTTTTTCCTCCTTATATATTTTATACTAATAATAAATAAAGGTTACGTTTTAATCATATACACCATATCTTTACATTATATTTTCTTACATTTATTAAAAAGAGTGCTCCAAAAAGGAATTCTCTATGGGGCTAGTCCCCAAAAAAGCATATTCATGTGAATTTTTTTCATAATTCCAGGAGCACCTCCAGCCCAAATAAATTATATACAGGATCTTCCTGTAGAACCCTTTTCTAGCTGGTTATAACTTGATATTCTCAATACTCATAGTCTGGTGCAGGAATCAACCTTAGCCTTAGGAGATGGTGAACGCCAGCGTACTGGGAGCAGTGCTCTAGCAGCATTGTTTATATGTCGCAAAAGGGATTTCTTATACTTAGAAATTGGGATATTTGAGTGAGCGAGCAACCAAGTACAGGGAAACTCAGTGGGTGGAATTCAATTGTTTGAAAACTCTATTGGGTGTCTGTTTTTTTTCCTGTCTATTAGATAGGAAAAAACCTACACACAACCGACTTTTCAAACCATTGAATACCCCCTAATATCTCTGCAGCTAGCTTTTGCACTCCATCCAAAAACTGCATAATTGGCAAGCAATCCCACCATATATTTACCCCGACTTTACAAAGACTAGCAGTCCACATTATTATTATTTCACATAATGGGGTCTGGATTGGAGAGGCCCTATGACCTTTTATCTCTGCACCTGGTGGCGATTCAGGTGCGGTGGTAGAAAGCATAGCTGCTGTTTCTTTGGAAATGGTTTTGTGAACCTGAGCACTTCGCTGCCCCCTCCCCGCTCCCAACAGATGCAGATTGTGAAACTATTTATGTCTGCAGGCTTACTGCGTCTGAGGTTGCACGACCCATACTTCACATGCGCAATGTACCCCATCATCAGTAACTGGCAACTTTAACCTTGCAGAGATGGGACCTGAATCTGGCCCCTGGTGTACTATAAAGAAGTCCCCTCTCACAACTGAAGTGGAAGTTCTAAGCTTATAATTATAACACCAAACCTTGCGTTGCTCTATGAGTTTGTGATATATTTTGTCAACATGAGAATGTTGGCATGGTTGTAATGTGCATGGTATAGACCACAGGTTCTCAAACTCTGTCCTCAGGACCCCACACGGTGCATGTTTTGCAGGTCTCCTCACAGAATCACAAGTGACATAATTAGCTCCACCTGCAGACCTTTTAAAATGTGTCAGTGAGTAATTAATACATCTGTGCACTAGCTGGGTTACCTGCAAAACATGCACTGTGTGGGGTCCTGAGGACCGAGTTTGAGAACCACTGGTATAGACATTAACAGTGTCAACACTGATGTAATGTCGACATTGTGTTTAGTCAAATTCTAATCAGGGGCCGGATGTAATGACGCCCGAGATCGCTAGAGGTGTGAGATGCCAGCCGATCTCTGACGTTTTTTTTTTAAAGGTGCAAACACTTACAAAACACGGTTTTGCCTTGTAAGTGATTGCCCCTATAAAAACAAACATCTGAGATCGCCTGGCATCTTGCACCTCATTACATCCGGACCTATATGTCTATTCCTAGCCCTAATGGAAATGTCAATATTATGACAATGTTGACATTTCCAATGTCGACATTCTGTCAATGTTGACATTTTGTAGGTGTTGACATAAATGATGCTGATACTATCAATGTCGACAATATGATGTCAGCATTGACAATGTTCACATTCAGGCTGCATGCCCTCTGTCACATTCGCTATTAGCCCATGTCCTGCTGTAAATACATTGTAGACCTAGGGGGTCTATTTATTAATGGCTGCTATATTGCCTCATTATTTGTGAAAACCTAGAATTGTTATTGTCTGACCCTTGCTAATCTGCTTACACCATGTACTAGACCACAGAACATAATATAACTAAGCCCTATTCAACTCCCTCTGATATTGACCTTTCTGGATGCCAGACCCAGGAAATGGACTTCACTGCTATAGTATCTTATCTATATGTACAGTATAGTTTATGTGATTATCAAGCAGCAGTAATACATAATTACTTAGTTTGCTGCGCCCTCCTCTGGGAGGGGGCAGCGTGATAGGCGCATAGGGGGCGTGGCTGGAGGGAAGGTGGGCTGTCTGGGAGCATCCAGGCCATTCCGGGAGGGTAGTCAAGTATGCAGTAATATGAGGTAATGTAACTTTAAGAATCCATCAGCATAGAAGGACATGTGACTGGCAGGGCTGGCTCCAGGCCTACTAGCAGCGTGAGCGAGAAAATTTAGAAGCCCCCCCATGTGCGCGCCGAAGGTGCACGCTCTCCTGGAAATGTGGGCGAGGCCTTACAACTTTATATTATCAAACTAAAAATAAATACATTTTCACACCCCCTCTATACACACAATTATCAGCCTTACGCATAACGCACACAGTAGCGTTCCTTACAGATATTGTCTCCAGTATAGTGTCAGATACACATACGCCTCCAATAGTGCCAGATACACATACGAGTATGCCTCCAATAGTGCCAGATACGCATACGCCTCCAATAGTGCTAAATACACATACGCCCCCAATAGTGCAGGATACACATATGCCCCCAGCAGTGCAGTGCCAGATACATATTATATGCCCTCTGCAGTGCCAGATACACATTATATGCCCCCAGCAGTGCCAGATACACATTATATGCCCCCCAGCATTGCCAGATACACATTATACGCCTCAGCAGTGCCAGATACACATTATATGCCCCCACAGTGTCAGATACATGTGTTCCCCCACAGTGACAGATACACATAATATGCCCCCACAGTGCCAGATACACGTGCCCCCACAGTGCCAGATACACATACAACCCCTGTAGTGGTGCTCAACACCGCCAGCCTCTCCTGCTGCTGCTGTGTGAGGGGAGGAGAGCAGTCTCCAGTCCAATCTCCAGTGGCCCCCTGCCCTGCATCTGAAATCAGATGCCGGTTCATCAGTCAAAGCTCGCGATACGGTAGCTAATCAAGAGTCGCCGCTGCCAGTCTGTGAGCACTGATTGGCTGATGGACCACTAGCTGATATAAAATTGCGGCCGGCTACCGGCCGCCCTTAGGAGTCGGCTCCCACTACAACACCCAGACACGCCCTGCCCACTACAACGCCCAGACCCCCAATACACTACAATGCCCAGACACATCCCCTCATACACTACAACACCCAGACCCCCCCATTCACTACAATGCCCAAACCCCACTACAACACCCAAACACCCTCCTGATGCACTACAACACCCCCCTCCCTTCATACACTACAACACCTCCCTCCATACACTACAACACACACACCCCTCATACACTACAACACCCAGGCCATCCCCTTCACTACAAGTCACCAGTTGTTGCTGAATATGGAGCAGGCATTCTCTGGCTGCAGTCTGCAGCTCCATACAGTTGGTGCACACCCTGCTCCCGCCATCCAGAGCAGAAAGCACAGGTCCCGCCTTGTGTGTGAGAGGGTTGGTGGGAGGAGGAGCAGATAGAGAAGCTACAACAGGGGGTGTGCTGCAGTCAGTGACAAGTTACCTGCCTCTTTTGAGCATTAGCTCTGCCTGGCACTGGCAGCATGGACCAGGAGGGGAGGAGGAGCTGCAGGATGGGACAGGGTCTGGGTCAGATGGAGCGAGACAGACAGCCCCTGCTGCAGGATCAAACTTAGGAGGGGAGGTGGAGCATGGGATGAACTGGGGGTGGAGTAGTGGAGGGGAGGAAGCTGCATGGCCACAGAGCACACAGCACAGCCACAGACAGAACAGAGTCCTAGCAGTGGCTGTGCCGACGAGGGGGGTGTAGTGTGTGGGCCAAAGCTAAACTATGTGCGCGTCCACAGCACTCCCCTCATCGTCACACAGCCACTGCTAGGAGGCCAGGAGGCTGGCCGCAGGATGGACGCTGCTGCTGTAGGAACCTGGCTCCAGGCTCCAATATGGCGGCGAGAGCTAGTGGTGCCCAATAAGTGTGGCGCCCTGTTCGGCTGCTCTCTTGGAATGTGCTTGGAGCCGGCCCTGGTGACTGGGTAGGAGAGAGAAAGACTCTGGGGTCTATTCATGAAGCAGTGAAAAGAGTGGAGAAAAGGACCAGTGGAGAAGTTGTCCACAGCAACCAATCAGCTTTGAAAGAAGCCTTTATCAAGTACATTCTATAAAATGTAAGGGAGATGCTGATTGGTTGCCATGGGCAACTTCTCCACTGATCTGTTTCTCCACTCTTTTCACTGCTTCATGAATAGACGAGAGAGAGAGAGAGTGAGAGAGAGGGGGGGGGGGGGGAGGGACAGTAATGGAGATATGATGGTGTCTGTATCTACAGTACCTGTAATAATGCAAGTATTGCCACATAGAAATCTAGATATAAAAAACATAATAATCAACATACTAGATGCTTCATTGCTATAAGATAAGATAACAACTATAATATTGCTTAGACCTTGTCTGCCATTACCTAAGCCTGTATGCGTACCAAATCTAGGACTGTATAGACCTCGAGCTAGCTGAGCTCTCTCTCCTGATGAAAATGTCCCTGACGTATACATTCTCATCAGGTAAAGTAACATACTGTATTTTTTAGGTATATAAGTAATTTAAAAAAATTACATCATAGAGCCCGATTCAGACCTGATCGCTGCTGTGTGTTTTCGCACAGCGGGCGATTATCGAACTACTGCGTATGCAACACAATGCGCACACACGTCGCCAAACAGCAACAGGAGGGTGCAAATATTTTGATCGCATGGCTGTTTGCAAGGTGATTGACAGGAAGAGGACATTTATGGGTGGTAACTGGTCATTTTCAGGGAGTGTCTGGAAAAACGCAGGCATTCCCAAACGTTTTCAAGGCGGGTATGTGACATCAGCTGCGGCTCCGACCAGCCTGATTTCTTTGCACTGGAGGAGTAAGTATTGAGCTACAGACAGACTGCACACACTGCGAAAAACATTCAATGGTAAGTGTGTTATGAACGGTTTTGCAGCTGCCCACTGACTGAGGGGAATTTTCGCACAGCGTACACATGCAATCGCACACTTGCACAGGGCGAGTTTTCACACACCCTGGGCAGCGACTATCTGATCGCAGGAGAGTGTAATTTGCGGCACAGCAATCAGGTCTGAATTAGGCTCATAGTCACATAGGTGGTGTACGCATTACTCACATAAATAGCATCACGATGAAACCTCTTCTTCAGACACAATAGGACAGCGCTTTCACAAACGTCTCTAGGAGTAGTATAATTACATATTATACATTCTGGTTTTTTAGCTCACATTTTTTATTACAGTATATACAACAAGACAGATATAAGGGTAGACTTTGACTATCAAGACAGGTTACATTATAGATAAATTGTTGCACTGATCACCCAGCATGCTACATTTTACACATCAACACATTTCATTACTTAAATATTCCATTTCTTTACTACGTATTTGCTGGTTATTTTGCCAACAGGTAGTAATGGCATATTTGACAACTATGTGGGTAATTCCAAGTTGATCGCAGCAGGAATTTTGTTAGCAGTTGGGCAAAACCATGTGCACTGCAGGGGAGGCAGTTATAACATGTGCAGAAAGAGTTAGATTTGGGTGGGTTATTTTATTTCTGTTCAGGGTAATACTGGCTGCTTTATTTTTACACTGCAAATTAGATTGCAGATTGAACACACCACACCCAAATCTAACTCTCTCTGCACATGTTATATCTGCCTCCCCTGCAGTGCACATGGTTTTGCCCAACTGCTAACAAAATTCCTGCTGCGATCAGCTTGGAATTACCCCCTATAGGTGCCCATATAAACCCTTATTCAGCTCAAATCAAGTTACTTAAAGCTTGCTCACATACTTACTCTAATAAGCTTAAGTCAGACAATTCCTCCACCTCTGTGCTCGCCTCCCCATCCCGAATCTGAACCACACAAAGAAAGGTCATAACCAGATTGTACTCTCTGTAAATTACACTTCCATATTGGTGAATGTTGAAATATATGCATTTTATAATGGCTAGACAATGTACATTACAGTATGCACAGTGCTCATTAGAAGCAATAAGTTTCCATCCTTGGTATATGACATGTACTTTTGTGAGTTTGTGAGTTCTCATTGCATCTTTGCACTTCCCACCTCTCTCCTCCTCTTTGTTTTTGTATATATTTTATATTTATTTTCCCTCCCATTCCTTTCACATCAAATATGACATTTCATTATATGACTACGAGTTTACATTTTCTACTCTGCCTGAATTTTATTCCAAACTGTTCTTGTTTCTGTTTTTTTCATATGTACCCCTTTTTATTTCCTGATCCATATTTGCCCTTTTTATTTCCTGATCCATATTTGACAATGTCATGGCATTGTACTCATTTCAAATGTCTTGATAAAACATTATTTTAAAATAAATAAATAAATGAACAAAAAGAGGTGAATCCGCATAAGACAATGGGGTTTATTTGTGAAGCAGTGAAAAGAGTGGAGAAGTGAGCCAATAGAGAAGTTGCCCACAGCAACCAAAACATTTATCAAGTGCATTCTATAAATGTGTATATAGCAGCTGATTGGTTGTCATGGGCAACTTCTCCACTGACACACTTCTCCACTCTTTTCACTGCTTCATGAATAGACCCCATTGTCATAAAAGCAAATCTGCCACCGTGAATTTTAAAACCCCTCTAGATTGATATAGCTAGGCATTTGTTCCCATGTTTTAACTCTGCTTAATTATCTATGAGCAAAATAATGAAAGATAAAAAAAAAAGAAAATCTGTTTGTGACATACCTGAGCTACCAACATTAAGCAAATTTGCAGTAAACTGTAGCAACTAATTACCAGTGTTATACTTAATATATTGTATTACAGTAGCTGTTTTAGTTACTGCACATTTGCGCCTTCTTGGTAAATCTTAAGGTGGGTACACACTAGTAGATATATATCTGCAGATCAATTGATCTGCAGATATATCTATGGACGGATCGGGCAGTGTGCTGTGCATACACACTGCCCGATCCGTCGGGGACTGACGTCATGAACTTGGCGGGCGTGTGTACACGCCCGCCCAGTTCAGCTGTGAATCACCGCCGGCCGCCGCAGCATGTGTACGGGCGGTCGGCCGACCGCCCCGTACACACACAGCGAAGCGCCAATATATCGGTAGATATATTGGCTGTCGGCTGTGCTGCGCGGCCGACGCGATACGTCTGTGAACGACGAAGTTCACAGACGTATCGGCCGTACACACTGGCCGACAGTCCCGTGATATATCGGCCGTTCAAGAGAACGGTCGATATATCAACCAGTGTGTACAGGCCTTTAGTCTTCTCAAATATCCCCAATGAGACGTATTCATATTTATGCCACATAGGAGAACATGTTACACATTGTTCTAAATAAGTACTGAAACCGTTATTTACAATAAATGTTATGACCAACCTCCCTTATTATCAACACCCACTCCGTTAACGGCAGTATCTTTGTTTTGTAAACCCGTAGATCTAGTGGTGGTTGAATAAAGAACAATGATCAGATATTGAAGTTGAGTCTGCAAACTGCTTATTTCCCTGCGGAGTAATGGATGCACCGTATGATGCAGGGTAATGGATGCACCGTATGATGCGGGGTAATGGATGCACCGTATGATGCGGGGTAATGGATGCACCGTATGATGCGGGGTAATGGATGCACCGTATGATGCGGGGTAATGGATGCACCGTATGATGCGGGGTAATGGATGCACCGTATGATGCGGGGTAATGGATGCACTGTATGATGCGAAGTTGGCAGGAGAGCTCCATGGTAACTGTATGCAGTCTACAGACTCTTCACACTCATTACCATACGGTCATGACTGCAGGAAGAGGATGGTGTGAGGTGAAAGTCCCAGGAATAGGTGGGCGCCACCAGCTGAAAGAAAAGGAGGAGCTAGAGGTGTATTATGGTCTTGACCGAGGATTACATGCTTGCATTGCCTTGAGCAGGGATATCTATCTATCTATCTATCTATCTATCTATCTATCTACATATATAGATCAATGCAAAAGTCCTCACTCACTCACTGACTCACTCATCACTAAGGGGGGAGATGTACTAAGCAGTGAAAAGAGTGGAGAAGTGAGCCAGTGGAGAAGTTCCCCATGGTAACCAATCAGCTTCTCTGTATAATGTTATAGTATGCAAATTATAAATGTTACTTCAATGCTGATTGGTTGCCATGGGCAACTTCTCCACTGGCTCACTTCTCCCCTCTTATCACTGCTTAGTACAGCTCCCCCTAATTCTCTTACTTCCCGATATGTTAGGAAGATTAAATTTAACATAGGTATTTTTCAGGTGGGAAATAGGGAAACTACGTAATTAGAGTAAAAAAAAAACTCCCATAAGGGGATGAAAAGGGTGTTGACATAATTACGTCTACACCGATGCGTGGCTTGTGTTGTGGGATCGATAATGCCCATACGGACAATCAGATCTGCACCTCCAGTGTGTAGAATTTAATAAACTACAAAAATATGAAAGCCCTCCTTCACTCTTGGCTTGCGTTGCTGGAACGATAACGCCCAAATGGACATCAGATCAAAATTTGGATTGTACCTCCAGTGTGTAGAATTTATAAACTGCAAAAATGGTTCTGTCACTTTTTACCACATCTGCTACGTGTGCTCCTAATGCCAAGAACCATGGATTAATATTTACTTACATTATGACATCTCAAATTTACAGCTCTATAGATTTACTACATTTTTAACACTCAAATTTATATTTACGTGAAAATCAGAAACTCCCATGCGAATAATGGTTAGAACAGCTAGTTAGTGTGTTTGTAGCATGCAGGTCAATCAGAGTTGGATTACAGAACAGAAATGTTTAAAAATAAAATGCCATAGATAGGGCTAGCACTACTATTATACAAGCCTAGGTGGTTACTGGAGAGCTAATGTCCAAACAATACGATTCCACTTCAGATTTCGTTAGAAATTGAGTTGATGAAAGATAATATATAACATGAGATTATGGCAAGGATTCTTAGGCCAAATGCTTTGAAGCAGGGTAATTAGAGGTTTTTTTCTTATTGTGTACAACTATCTATAATTTTAATGATACCTGTATTATGTTTAACAATCTAATTTACAGTCATTAAAAGAAAATAATGACAGTATATATGCAAATTTTAGTGAACAGTAGAGTTGTTTAAAGTAAACACATTATTTATTCACAGCCATTCAACCATAGATCCTAAAGGCCATAAGTAATCTGGGTTCAATATGAAATAAATGATACACGTCCCTGTGATTGAAAAGAATATAGCCCATTCTCGTATTTAAATACAATTATGTAACAAAAAATACCTGCTTCTTGTTCATTGCCATTTGCAGAAGGTCTTCTGTGGAATCTTCAGCCTCCCACCTGTCCTTGAGGGGTTGGATGGATTGTGAAGCTTTGGTATGAGGTAATGCCTGGTAAATTGTCCATTTACTGAGGTTTTCTATTGTAAGGTGTGGTAGTAGTGTCTCTGAGCTCAACCAACTGATGGGATCACCCCTACCAGATACACTTTGTGCCCAGTGTACCTGTGTTGTAGCTGCATAAGAAGAACTGTGCTCCCCCACATCCTCAACATCTGGTGTAGAATTCAAATAGGAAGAGCCTTCATCACTGTTAGTAAGTGATGTTCCATTCAATGATGGAATTTGAATTTGGTTGCTGCACTGTTCCTGACCTTGATTGCTAGGTTTGACTTCTGAAGAAGCACCTGAACCCCGTGATTCTTCATTAGATTCTAATACCTGTTCAGTGTTGGCTCTACACTCCACCACCTGTAAGGGTCGGTGTCTGTGTGTGTTTTCTGAATGCTTCTGAGTGTCATTCACTACTCCTTCTGAGCTCCTATTGGTTGTGGCAGGTTGTACAGATACAATTAGTCTCTGCCCAGTGCTGACTGAAGACCTCTGGACTGTAGGAGTAATCTTTATAGTCTTTGCAAGGTTGTGTATCCTTGGAAAAACAATAGCATACTTTGCATCTACTATACTATTGGTTTCTTCAGCTTCATGGGCTTCCTTAATACCTACTGGTGAGTCAAGATTTTTATCAACCTTGCTATGTTTCCTATTAATTTTTTTTAGTGTACCTTCATCTACATTTTCTTGTGTAGTATTATCAATACTGGGCCTTCTTACGGGGTATTGATTGAATTGATTCACAAGTCTAGATTTACTCAGTAACCCCATGGCTGTTCTTCTTTTCAGTTCACACTGTCTTCGCTTTTTACAATTTCTGAATGTCTTGAACAGCCAGTCTGTAATGCCAATAGCTCGTGCAACACTAGCCAGACGCTCTTTCAAGTTTGACTTCTTGGGTGGAATTCTTTTTAGCCACTTAGTAACTCTGCGAAAAGCTGTCAGAGAACAGGCTGTTTTGGCATCTTTGCTTATTCCAGGAGATGTCTCTGTTTCCTGATCAACATCTTCATTTTCCTCAGTACTCAAGTCTTTATTTGCAGATGATTCTTGGACATTTTGATACTTTTTCTGTACTAATGTGCCCATAGCTTGCGCTATTTTATGCTCTCCCTGACTTGTGTTACCTTGAGCCTTGGCTCTTGAATTACTAGACAGCGGCTCCTCCAATATATGATCCTCATCTGGGAAACTCTTAACATTAAACTTATCATCTGATGTCAGATGCTGGGCCTCCTTCCCCCTACTCAGTATCTTTTCCTTGGCCTCTCTTTGTCTCCTCCTGAGATTTGTAATTATGTGATACTGTGCAGTTAAATTGTGATTTGCCCTCGTAGATAACTCTGTTTTCAATTCTTCTCTAACGTTCAAATATGAAGGGGACTGCAGACCTTTTTTCCTTACACTTATCTGCTCCTTTACAAATACTGTTTTCTTGGATTCTGCTTTCATTTGGTTGGAATGCTTAATTAGGCTCATAAATCCTCGATCACATTTAGGATTATGTTCCACCTCCTCCAATGGTGTCCCTAGTTTGATGTGTAGAAGTTTGGCTTTCACACCACTTGGAAGTGGTTTTCTCTTGGGCAATGACACCTTTGTGTTTACTATCGTTTCTTCTTCAGACTCTTTGTCTGATTCAGAATCTGGGTAGGTTGCTTCTTTAAGAATTTCTTCTGTTAAATGTTGCTTTGTCTCATGTTCACCTAATCCATTTTCTTGATTTTTTAACGAACTTACATCCTTCAACTCATCATCATCATCACTATCACTGTTTTCTCTTCCCTCCATTCCCATTTCTTCATTTCCTTCAACTTCCTGAGTAAGTACAGCTTCTTTCTCATCATCCACATTTTGCTTCATATCTTCCTCTTCACTTACTAGGTCATTATTTTCTTCATTTGCAGACTGATCCTTAATGCCATCTTTCTTAGATTCATCACTGTCTGAGTCTTCACTGGAAGTCTCACTCTCATCTTCATCACTCCCACCACAAGACATCTGTTCTCTACTGCTTGTACTTTTAATACTCTTCTTCTCCTCAGTTCCACCTGATGCTTTAGAGGAGTCAGATGAGCTGTCCTCCTCTTCACTCTCAAGTCCATCACTTGTTGTGCTCTCACTCTGTACCTGAGGTATAGCTGAGATTTGTCCTTTTATGCTCACTATTTCATCTTCTGAGCTACTTTCTGAAGATGTTTTTTTCTCACTTACAAACTTTACTTGTTGAGTTTCTTCAGTTGAGTCATAATTACTTCTTTGGTTGGAAATATTTTTTCCATTCTCTCTGTCCTGGGTAGTGAACTTGCTTTTTTGTTTTAATATACTACAATTTGTTTTTTCTTTGTATTTGCTTGTTTTTGTACCTCCCACATTTTGTTGATACACAACAGATGACTGCACATTGTTTACTGTATCTTTAATGACTTTTGTTTTTGACAATAAAGTTGGAGCATCTTCTCTTTTGCTGGTGGGTGACCGGGGTTCCATTTTTGTTTTTTTGCTGCATGCAGTAATTGGCTCCACTCTGCCAGAAACATAATATTTTCTCTCATTCTGTAAAGCAGCTGATACTACTTTTACTGTTGTAGATGATGTTTTCTTCCCTGTTTTGGTGGTACACTGGACTTCCTCTCCATCCTTATTATTCAGTGGAGTATCTATTGGAGTGCTGATGGATTGAACTCTGTTATCCCTAATTTTTGGTGATTTTTCTTTTTTTCTCTCCATATTGGCTATTGTTTTCTTTTTATTTGTTGAAACATCTTGATTTATATTCATGCCAATTTCAGTTTCCTCAAAAATCTTGACATTATATGGTTTTCCTTCTTCTGTCTTAAGTATGGATGACGATTTATTGCTGTTTTCTGAAGCAAGTACCATGTCTTTATTTCTGTTGGCATCACATACAATCTCATTAGATAATGAGGTAGATTGCATTTCTCTTTGAGCATTGTAGTTTGATGTTCCTTCCTTAGCCTCAGATCTGTGTGGTGATATCTTTTTTAGTTTGTTAACTTCAGCCTTTGTTTTTGGTTCATTTGACACTTGTGTCCTTACAATTAGATTTGCTGATGTTTCTACCTTTTCTTTCTTTAATTTAGTATTTGATAAAACTTCCACCACTACTTTGGGATTGAGGTGGTTTACTTTCAATGTTTTGCTGTGGGATAGAGAGTCCCGAACAGCTATGGTTCTGAGTTCAGCTTCTCTTTCTATTTTGGTTTTAGATTGATAATAATTTTCTGTACTCATGTTATGTGATATTTCTTGCTCTTCTTTGACATTTTGAGTTTTTATACTTAATTTGATGTTGGATGACTTGCTTCTCTGGGTGCTTGAAGATGATGTTTTGGAAGTGGATGTAATTTTACTATCTGTTTTTAAAATAGGTGACTCTTTATCTGATTTTTTGGCCAATGGAGTTTTACTTTCTGATTTTTTGATTGTTGCAGATTGTTTATTAGATTTGGCAAGTTGGGGTTCTATGTCTATTTTTACATCTATTGGATCTCGTTTTTTTACTTTGGGACTTGATGGAATTACCATGCTAGCTTCACAGTTTATTTTAGCTGGTTCTTCTTTATCAACTGAGGGTGTATCCAAACCACCATTCTTTGAATTCAGTGGCGTCTTAGAGGACTCTTCTTTTCTACTCTTGCTGTTGACTTGAGGGCTTTGATCTCTTTTCTTATGTTTGTTTATGAGTCTATCCCTCTTGTGTCCAGTACTTGGTCCAGGTTGCTCCACATCACAGGTGTTTCGTTTTCTACCAGTGGAATACAATGTATTATCTCTGCCAAGACTTTCTCTGTCCTCGGAGCTTTCACCACATTTCTTTAATGATCTTCCTCTCATCTCCCTATTTCTCTTATTTAAATCTCTCTCAGGTATTTTATCCTCCTGTCCCAATTGCTCATCACTGCTTTGTTCTAGTAGGCTTCCTCTTCTACTGGTGTTGCTATCATTTAGTCTAATTTTTGACTCGTATCTTCTACTTTTCCCATGCGATTGAGGGTGTCTCTTATCTTTCTTAAGATTATTCTCATTAGTTCTGTTCTTCCCTCGATTCTTGGTTTTCTTTTTAAGTCCAGTTTGTGAACGATGCATCGAAACTAAATTTTGGGCTTTTATTATGAATTAACCTGGAAAAGAATTGAAAAATACACTGTAGGGCAGTTTATACTGTAGTCTTAACATTTTTTTAATTCTCTAAGTATTCTCTTTTCCAAACTCCAAAATGTTTAAAAATCAAATGTTTCCCAGCAGTAAAAGTAACTGAGGTTACTAGTTAAATGTTTTTCTGTTAAATTTATTTGTTTGATAGTATAATTATATATATATATATATATATATATACACACACACACACACACACACACACACACACACAGAAAGAGAGAGAGTGTACCAGTCAAAAGTTTGGACACACCTTCTCATTCAATGGTTTTTATTTATTTTTATTATTTTCTATATTGTAGATTAATACTGAAGACATCAAAACTATGAAAGAACACATATGGAGTTATGTTGTAAACAAAAAAAGTGTTAAACAAATCAAAATATGTTTTATATTTTAAATTCCTCTAAGCAGCCCCCTTTTGCTTTTGTGACAGCTTTGCACACTCTTGGCATTCTCTCAGCTTCATGAGGTAGTCTCCTGGAGTGGTTTTGAATTAACAGGTGTGCCTTGTCAGGAGTCAATCTGTGGAATTACTTGCCTTCTTAATGTTTTTGAGACCATCAGTTGTGTTGTGCAGAGGTTGGGCTAGTACATAGTGGACACCCCTATTTGTCTACTGTTGTAATCCATATTATGTGGCACAAATCACTCAACTCAGCAAAGAGAAACGACAGTCCATCATTACTTTAATACATGAAGGTCAAAATTTCAAAAACTTTGAATGTATCCTCAAGTGCAGTTGCAAAAACCATCAAACACTATGATGACACTGGCTCTCATGAGAACCGCCCCAGGAACGGAAGACCAAGAGTAACCTCTGCTGCAGAGGATAAGTTCATTAGAATTACCAGCCTCAGAAACCGCTACTTAACAGCACCTCAGATTAGAGTCCACATAAATTCTTCACAGAGTTCAAGTAGCAGACAAATCTCAACATCAACTGTTCAGAGGAGACTGCGTGAATCAGGCCTTCATGGTGGAATTGCTGCGAAGAAGCCACTAGTGAGGATGAACAACAAGAAGAAGATAATTGTTTGGGCCAAAGAAGAATTGATCTTCAATCTCTCAAGCCATTTGTTTAACATCAGCAGAGATTTCATTGTTGAGCAAAGGCTTAAGTTATGTACCCACTTGTGGCCTTGACCCCTTTGGTTGGTCGGTTGATCACTACAAGTTGGCTAGAAAACAGAGATTGAAAGAATTCTTTGATAATACAGAGAATAATAATACCAAACAGACTGCAGAGGTCTTTAAAGAGACCTGGGAAATTTGACCCTACTTCAAATAACCCAAGTATAAAAACATTCCTGAGGAAGTTTTGAAGGAAAATAATATAGTTGGTTCCAAGTTTGATAACTTGAGTGGTCCAGAAAGACAAGCCTTAAAAGCCCTTCATGAGAATCAATCAATTGTGATAAGAAAAAAAAACAAGGGTGGAGCGGTGGTTCTGCAGGATAAAGAAAAGTATGATCGTGAGGTCAGACACCAGCTCAGTGATGATCTAACCTATAAAAAGATCCCTTTTAGCCCAGTTGTTAGAATAAAGAGGAAAGTTGATCCGTTGATTGACTTAGCAACTGGAAGTGATTGGATTGATGAAATACTGGCTAGATTCCTCAGAGTTGAACATCCACTGTGCCCAACACTATACACACTACCAAAGGTGCAGAAATCTGTCATTATTTCGGCTAAGGGTTCACAGTTGGTGAATTATTACCGGCAACTGTGTGTTAAAAGTATCGACAGCTATGTTAGAGATACTGGAGACTTTCTTGATGGTATAAGAACACTGAGTGATTTGCCAGATGACTATTATCTGGCAACCATGGATGTTAGCTCGCTTTATACTGTGATTCCATACCAAGGAGGTATAGAGTCTATAAGAGTGTCCCTTATTAAGGGCCCCTATGATGGCCCACCTATCAAATTTGTTGTGGCTTTTCTTGAGAAGGTGTTGTTACTGAACCACTTTATGTATCAGGATGATTATTATATGCAGGTGTCAGGGAGAGCTATGTGCTCTAACCTGGCACCTGCATATGCTAATATCTATATGGATCATTATGAAAAGCATCATATCATGGCAAACTATGGGCAGGACATTGCCTACTATCGACGTTTTATTGATGATATATTTATTGTTTGGTAAACAGGTGCTAATACATTTTTGGAGATGGTTGATTCATTAAACACCCTGGATACCCCTATCCATTTTACAGCTTTCATTGACAATGCACAAATTAACTTTTTGGATGTTAGGATCTTTAAAAAGGATGGTAGGCTGGCATATAATCTCTACTGGAAAGATACAGACCGCAATAAATTATTACAGACAACTAGTCATCACCCTTCAAAACAGAAATTGATAACAGCCTTGCGCTTGTTAATTGCTGCTAGTTCTCAGGTAATGGAGGAAACACCCAATACCTCCTGTTTTACACGGATTTGCACAAAAAGAAAAATACCCAGAACTAGCGCTCTATACACATGGAATAAAAGTGACAGGTATTGACACGTAGAAATCCCCTGTGTGGTCTCTCTCCTGGAAAAACACTTACAGATTGTTTCTTTCACGTGTGTCCATAAAGGTATCTTTAAACAGCTTACGGATTTCACCCACTTGGACCACAGTGCTCTTTCACTACTAGCTGACAGTTAAACAACTTACATTGAATTTCTGTCCCGCGTTCCCACAAAGGTATCTTTATCCTCTCTGTGTGTTGATATCCAATAGGAATTCCTGGTAGGACACACTTGCTTCCAAAAGGATTTTATTAAAATACAAAAAGTCATAAAAACAGGTCCGCATACATCAATTGGAACTGGGTATCGGCAGTTGATGGAAAACCCCGTGGAAGAACGCACCGGCTGCAGACAGGTAAGCGCACCACACGGAGTCCGAGTCACCGATCTCCAGGACCTTCCGAATACAGACACAGGACGGCTTCAACGCGTTTCAGGGAGTCCACTCCCCTTTTTCAAGAAGTGCCGTCCCCTTCCTCTAATCCGATATTTATACTCTTAATACTCATACAGCTGACTACAATCATTGACAATTCAAGTAATCATTAAAAAAAAAAAAAAAAAACAGTTTAAAACATTAATAATACATTTAAACATTTTATCTCCTGGGTATTAATATTATTCGCTGTCTGCTGAATTATTGAAATAGGCTGTCCTGTCTCAGTGAGGTCATAGAGCACTTTCAGTTAAACCGGCCCGGTGCCGGTCAATTGATCGGGTCAGAAAGAAAGGCATTTTAAACAGCTTTATAAATCAATTTTTTGGTTGTTGCGTCACCTATGGGGGAGGAATATCTATATCTCCATTTTATATAACTGTAAATAGGTAATGCGGGGAAGCCCGTTTGTGGGATGCCTCCGTATGCATCGTATCTGTTTTAGGCTCCACTGGGTTTTTTCCGTCCGGGCATACACCGATCACGGGGTCGGATGTAATAATTTATGCTGGTCTGCATACGGAGTTAGCTCACATATCAGGGATGTCCTCCCGTTTTTGTGTTTCATTGTGTCTTTTGTTATGCATGTATATTGTATTAAAGAGGGACGTTTTGGTTAGGCCATGGAGTAATTTTACAATACGGGAAAGCCTATTTCAATAATGATTAATCATTTGGATAATGAGTACTTTGGGATGAAGTTTATATAATCACAGTATTTAGCGCTAATACATGTGTAAATTTGGATTCAGCAGACAGCGAATAATATTAATACCCAGGAGATAAAATGTTTAAATGTATTATTAATGTTTTAAACTGTTTTTTTTTTTGTTTTTTTTTTAATGATTACTTGAATTGTTAATGATTGTAGTCAGCTGTATGAGTATTAAGAGTATAAATATCGGATTAGAGGAAGGGGACGGCACTTCTTGAAAAAGGGGAGTGGACTCCCTGAAACGCGTTGAAGCCGTCCTGTGTCTGTATTCGGAAGGTCCTGGAGATCGGTGACTCGGACTCCGTGTGGTGCGCTTACCTGTCTGCAGCCGGTGCGTTCTTCCACGGGGTTTTCCATCAACTGCCGATACCCAGTTCCAATTGATGTATGCGGACCTGTTTTTATGACTTTTTGTATTTTAATAAAATCCTTTTGGAAGCAAGTGTGTCCTACCGGGAATTCCTATTGGATATCAACACACAGAGAGGATAAAGATACCTTTGTGGGAACGCGGGACAGAAATTCAATGTAAGTTGTTTAACTGTCAGCTAGTAGTGAAAGAGCACTGTGGTCCAAGTGGGTGAAATCCGTAAGCTGTTTAAAGATACTTTTATGGACACACGTGAAAGAAACAACCTGTAAGTGTTTTTCCAGGAGAGAGACCACACAGGGGATTTCTACGTGTCAATACCTATCACTTTTATTCCATGTGTATAGAGCGCTAGTTCTGGGTATTTTTCTTTTTGTGCAAGTCATCACCCTTATGAATTAAAAAATGGACTTCCAGTACCTCAGTTTATGCGTGTACTACGAAATAATTCAGAAATCGATCTGAGTCTCAACTGTTGGAGGTCAAGCAAAGATTTTTAGATCGCGGTTATAAAGCTGTCTGTTAATAAGTGCCTCACCAGGGCAAGAAGACTCTTTGAAAAAAGGTAAAAATCTTGCAGGAGCAACTAAGAATGAATGAATGGTGATTAGTGTGAAATGTGACACTAGATTGCGTACAGTGAAAAAATCCATTAAGAAACATTGGCTGCTGTTACATACAGATCCAAAGATGAGTGCTGTGAACTCTAAACCTCTATTTGGGGTCCGGAGAGGGCGGAATCTGAAAGATCTGCTCTACTGCACAAATTCAAGTCTGTCAAGACCAGAAGCAGGTGGCTGGCTGTCAACTCAGAAGGGTTGCTACCGTTGCTTGGGTTGTACGACTTGTACATCAATTATTACGGGACTAACATTCCTACACCCACACAGTGGGGAGAGAATCATCCTAGCATGTACATTAACACATACAATGGACCATGTGGTTTATTTTCTGCAATGCCCTTACGGCCTGACCTATGTAGGCAAAACCACAAGGACTTTCCGTGAATGAATGTCTCAACATCGGTCAGATATCCGGCTAGCTTATGCCAAACAAAGCACAGACAAACCAGTGGCGGCCCACGTTTTGAAAATGGGACATCAAATAGCTTCATTGAAATATATGATGATTGATAAGGTACCACCTTTAAAAAGAGGAGGCAATCGGGGATTGATCCTCCTTAAAAAAGAATCAAGGTGGATCCACAGGTTGGATATGGTGGCCCATAGGGGGTTAAATTAATACAACCATCTCTGTATTTTTTTTATAAAAAGTTTTTTCACTGTGCTTTAAAAGATCATATTTGGTTTTTCTTGTATTAATCTCTGATGCCTCTTTTATGGAAATTGTAAATGTTATTTGTATGTTTGTCTTAGTATTGTATATATGTATTTTATTGTGTACCAGCTCCTCTGGATATACCTGGTGATCTAGTATGACCACTTGGTATCTATTATTGTTAGCTATGTGTAGCGTGGATTATGGACGGACTGAGAATAATATTGATAATGTTCTCGTATAATAAATATTTGTAAACAGGGAGCCAAATAGCGCCGATATCGGTCATTCAGCCGCGTTGAAATGCAATAGGCTGAACTTCTGGCTGCGGTGGAACACAGACCGGAAGTCCGGTCAACAGGGATATTGAAACGTGGCTTTATATGTTGTTTTTGTGGCCTCACTGTTAGCGATATTAACAGCAGTAATGAGGCTGATGTCTTGGTGTCCATGTCTATGTTTCTATTGTAATTGTAAAGCCGTTTTTGATACAGTTTGGTACATTTCCAGCCACAATGAATTGATGTGGAAAGAAATATGTGACCAGAATTTTTTAAATAAGTATATAATCATCCTAAATTATACTAAATCTTCCAAGGATGATATTAGAGTAATATTGTTATGTCTGGTGGTGCTCCCCAAGAGTCATAATATGTCAGAGATAGAGAAAAAGGGAAAGAAGACTTTTTTGTTTGGGGGGCACTCTTAAATTCATATAAAATTTTACTGTTATTAAATCCTTTCATAAAAACCATAATTCATAATACAGTAAATGTACGTTAAAACACAATTCATAAATATTGAGAACTATGGGATAATTCCAAGTGACAAAGATGAGTCCAAATAATGTTTATGACATTTCCAAGTACAAAAATTGAGCTCCTCAGTGCAAAACAGCTGAAAAGGATTTGTAATATATGCTGTTCAGATGTCTCTTAGCACCACATCACTACCCAATAGTCAATAACATATATCAAAGGTAGACAAAATATGTATATCCAAATATAAGCTGTACAGTTCTCTCTTAGCACCACATTACTACCCCATAATCAAAAACAAATATCAAAGGTAGACAGAATATGTAGATCCAAAGAGGCAGCGATTAAACACAGGCTGACAGGGGTTGGTGAAAGATACACAAACAATCCGTGATTCCATGCCCCTTTAAACTGTCAATGTCAAGAGCATGAAATCATGGACAGTAATAACAAGTTGACACTGATGTGCAAAAAATTCATGATAAATATAGGTGTCAATTATTGTACACTCCCATAACTTTCAACATCCGAAACATGAAGTCATAAACAGTTGAACATAAACTGTAACACAAAAACAGCAATTTCTTTAGATGTTGTATAATGAATTGGAAAGAAAGAAAGAAAGAAAGAAAGAAAGAAAGAAAGAAAGAAAGAAAGAAAGAAAGAAAGAAAGAAAGAAAGAAAGAAATCGCTGCCAAAAGGCTAGTAGTAGTGCAGAAAAGCACATGCATTTGAGTCAGAATACAGATCTGCTTTTGACCATGTGCTCGTCAGCAGAGAATGGCCAATGAGAGTCAGTTAAAACCGATGCACCTGATTACAAAGTATCCCCTGCATCTGATGTCAGCCCTAAGAAATAGGGCTGATGAGAGTACAGAAAGCTAGGATAGATAGGAACGTAATACTCTATAGGACTCTAGTATAAAACAAAATATTTTGTATGTCCCTGGTTTAGGGTGATCATTTAATGATAATATATTAGCGTGTAAACAAGTGTATACACACAAAGTAGCAGTTGCTTTTGTCCCTTTATGTAACAGTCTATTTATTATGGTATTAGTATTTTTAATATTCTGCAGCGTTTCTGACCCCTGTAGATAGAAGGTGAAAAGGAAATGGTCTCTGTTCCCAAACATTAATTGCACTTAAAGGGCATGTGCCAAATGCTCTTATGATTGCAAAAATGCTGTATTTAGAGACACTAGATATATACCCCTAAGTGGAGGTAGGGTACAAAGATACCAAATGAGGAAATCCTCACTACCCCTTTGGGGATATAGTGAAGGAAGGAAAAGAGAGTTGTTACCTTTGTGTATGAATGCTGCAAATAGGGCTGCTGCCAAGTATGAGGTAGGGACCCGGTGTCTGCACAACCGGAGTCCCTGACTTCCTACACGTGATTTACACTGTGGGCTTGGTCACGGTCAGTGGGGATATTGAAACGTGGCTTTATATGTTGTTTTTGTTGCCTCACAGTTAGCGATATGAACAGCAGTAATGAGGCTGATGTCTTGGTGTCCATGTCTATGTTTCTATTGTAATTGTAAAGCCGTTTTTGATACAGTTTGGTACATTTCCGGCCATGTTAGGCAGAAATGGGTGGAGCCAAGGGATCACTGATTTCTACGGGTATTTAAGGAGGAACTGGGTGCTTGGTCTTGAGGAAGGTCACGTTTAGTGACCAAAACGTTGACTGCTGCTATGGATTCCACTTTGTGAGTAATAAATTGTTGGTTATTATGCAGCAAAGTCCCTTGTGAGTGTCTTTATTTTTGAAAAATAAAAGAATGGATTCAATTGGAATACACTGAAGATGCGCCCCAGGCAGATGTACTGAGGATTTAGAGAGTGCCAACCTACCAGAAACACACACACATATACAATTATATATATATATATATATATATATATATATATATATACACATATACATATACAGTTGTGCTCATTAATTTACATACCCTAGCAGAATTTGTGATTTTCTGGCCATTTGTCAGAGAATATGAATGATACCTCACAAACTTTTCTTTCACTCATGGTTAGTGGTTGGGTGAAGCCATTTATTGTCAAACAACTGTGTTTACTCTTTTTAAATCATACTGACAACAGAAACTACCCAAATGACCCTGATCAAAAGTTTACATACCCTGGAGATTTTGGCCTGATAACATGCACACAAGTTGACACAAACGGGTTTGAATGGCTACTAAAGGTAACCATCCTCACCTGTGATCTGTTTGCTTGTAATCAGTGTGTGTGTATAAAAGGTCAGTGAGTTTCTGGACTCCTGAAAGACCCTTGCATCTTTCATCCAGTGCTGCACTGACGTGTCTGGATTCTGAGTCATGGGGAAAGCCAAAGAATTGTCAAAGGATCTGTGGGAAAAGGTAATTGAACTGTATAAAACAGGAAAGGGATATAAAAAGATATCCAAGCAATTGAGCATGCCAATCAGCAGTGTTCAAACGCTAATTAAGAAGTGGAAAAATAGGGATTCTGTGGAAACCAAATCACGGTCAGGTAGACCAACAAAAATTTGTGACTATATCATATAGCCTACCGAGAAACTCTGCAATCTGGCTGGACCATTATGTAATAGATAGCGCCTAACCTTGTGTATCAAAATCAATGCCTGTTTTATCACTGTTGTTTCCAATTGTGAAGCGCAATGGAATATTCTGCGCTATATAAGAAACTGTTAATAACAGTAACCACACTATTTTTTTACCAAGTGAACTTGTGTAATAAGCATAGAATTTACTTTTTCTTTCTGAATGCAGCTGTGATATGAGAATAGTAGTAGACTGACAGGGGTGTGGGTTGATAGATAGACAGTGTCTAGTTAGACAGTCAATAGATAGACACCATATGTTAGACAGACATTAGGTCAACAGGGTCAAAAGGTCGACATGAAGATGGTTGACACAAAAAAAGGTAGACATCTTGTTTTTTGCATTTTTGCGATTTGTGTGGATAGTTTTGTCATCTGGGACCCTCAATTGTAGAAAGGCATACCCTCGCGGGGCACGCTTCAGGCTCGGTGTGCTCGCTGCGCTCACCACAAGGTTTTTATCCAATTCTATGCTGACATGGATAGAGATGGTATGAAACATGTAAAAAAAAAGTGTCTATCTTTTATATGTCGACCATTTTCATGTCGACCTTTTGACCCTGTCGACCCAATGTCTGTCTAACATATTGTGTCTATCTATTGAATATCTAGACACTGTCTATCTATCAACCGTATACCACTCAGATGTTCAACCATTACGGCAGGGAATAAGATTATGCTGTTAGAAATATTAGCAAGGATCATCTGCAAATAATAATGCAAGTTTGCGATCTATCTCCCCAACTTAGATTCCATAGATATAATTGTTGACTCTCATTGCTCTTCTTTGGTCCTCCATAGAGAGAACCAAGATAAATGGTAAGAGTGGGCACCGTGCCTGGTTCCATTATAAATGGGGAAAGACTAGTGTGATTATTCATGCGGCAGTGAAAAGAGCATTATCAGTGACAAAAAGACTTTTCACAGCTGCACTCCTTTGAGAGGAGGGGTTACAGTGGAGAATTCTTAGATTCTTCAGCGGTGCCCCTGATTGGTGTAGCTATAAATTCCCCATACACTAGTATGGGGAGAGTGATTCAGAGAAGCATGAAAAGCACTTTCCATTTGCATCTCCCAAAAAAAGAAAATGTTGCCTTCTTGCCGTCTCATAGCCTACAAACATGATGAAGTAAATACATTACTATAATAGCATTTCCTTCACTTATCTACTAAGTACAAAGCCACCTCATCTAGATGACTCAAATCCAGGAGAAAATCATTTTAAAAGTAATTTCAAACTATAAATCTGTGGCTAATTCTTTTGTAGTAATTGTTGACGATACAAAGCATGACTCCAATCATTACACAAGTCAATGCAGATATTAAAGCAGGTCATTGTAAACAGTCAGATCAATATAATAATGTACTGATAAATGGACCCATCTATTCTGATGTGCCAGAGTTAAAAAGTTTACCAAGTTCTATGGCAGATAATATATAATTTATAGGGTAAGCTTAGAATGCTTCCTTAATAAAATAGAAACATCTTCTCCTGTAATATCACTAACATAATGGGGAGTGACTAGTGTTTTGTATTTCTGTACACAAATCACTATAGTGGCTATATAACAATAGTTTGAATAGTGGAATAATAATACACACATGTAATTTGCCAAATGATTAAAACAGTATACTGTGCAGAAGCAAAACTGCCATTGGGGCAGCAGGTGCATTGCACCGGGGCCCCTGAAGTCAAAGGGACCCACTGCCGTCCAGACCAGCAATGAGTTATCTTCCTCACCTTCCCGCAGACCATTTTGAGCAGTGTCCGATCAGGGCCGATTCTAAACCTTGTGGCGCCCAGGGTGAAAGTTTACTTTGGCGCCCCCCCCCCGACAGGTAAAACACAGTTTTAGGGGCATGGCTTCATGGGGAAGGGGCATGGCCACAGTTATGGCCCCAGTAGTTGTGCTATCTGTAGCTGTGCCTCCAGTAGATTTGCCCCCTGTAGATGTGCCCCCAGTAGATTTGCCCCCTGTAGCGCTGCTTACAAACACACAAAAAAAAAAACCAAATACTTACCAGCCCCGCTCCTGCTTCCCGACCGCTGTTGCCGCTGCCCTCCATCTCTGGCCGCCCGCTCTTCTCTATGGTAGAGACGTCATGACATCTCTTTTATTCAATTATGACCTCTAGCATCTGAACGTGGCGCCGGCTGCAGTGCCCACACAGCCCATGGTGCCCGATGCAGCCAGGGAGCGGGATGTGGGTGGGCACCTGCGGGGTGAGTGCGGCCACACCCGCGGGCCACAGCACCCTGGGCGCCCGCCCTGCTTGCCCATGCCTAGAACCGCTCCTGTGTCCGATGAATGGCCCAGTGCAGAAAGTAGGATGGGCCTGCCCCTAACCTTAGGGATGCAGGGCTGAACTTGTGTGTGCCAGACTGATAGAGGAGTCCTGCCACTTATCAACGCTGATGATCACAGCCAGTTACTGTCTCTAATTAACAGACAGCTGTACATTATTTCTCATTCACTGCTGTCTGTGAATTAAAGGCGGACACAACTGGTGTAACTGGCACTGTCAGAGCCTGCCTGGCCAAGTGAGGAAAGCATAAGGGGTGGAGCTCCCCATCACAGACACAGCAAAGGCCGCTGTGTTCCTGCCCCCACCAAGCTACATGCCCCTGATCTCAACTCCGCACAGGACATTATGCTTGTACCCTTGTCTCTGTCACACACTGCTTTCTCTGTCACCCACTGCCTTACCCTGCCCTTCAGGAGGGGGGGGGGGGGGGGGGGGGATTGTGTTGTCTCTACCATCGATGGTGGAGAACCATTGGTTCTCTGCCATTGATGACAAAACTATTTGACATTGGCCATTAACCATTGATGATTTGTAATCATCGATAGTCGATGGCCATCCCTAGTCACTGCAGTGCTGGATGGATCCCAGTGAAGCAGTGGGAATGGAGATGGCGGGTGGAAGAACATACTCCGGAGGCTACCTCCTATTCCATCTATGTTGAAGCCCTGAAGGACAGTCACAGTGCTGCAGGTTGGCTCCTGTCCTGTTGCAATCTGGACTCCTCATGCTGGCTGCGGGACCAGAAGGATAAATCCCCCCACTCTGCCGCTCTCGATATGACAGAAAGGGGTCCTGAATCTGCCACTACTCTGATTGGCTGGGTGGGACTGGGCTGGGGTGACAGACAAATATATGCTGGGCAGCACCAACAAGCCCCCCCCCCCCTCTTTCCGTGCAGTCATGGCCAACATAGCTCCGCCCCATCGCAGAAAGGTGGCCCAGTCCGAGCCTGCCTGGAAGTGATTCATAATTGATAAATGGGCTCCATACAAACAGAACAATGTATTTTATATAAGTGTCTTATCACAGAATTGCTGACAGATATGCTTAAAATAAGACTACACACTTAAAAAATACATTTGTGTTTGTCCCTGCTATCATTTGCTTCTTAAGGGGGTGTGATACTAAATGCCAGTGGCCGGGATGTCGGCAGTCACATGACCGACAGCGGTATCCCGACTTTTAGAATGTCGACAGGAGACGGGGTAATTAATTTACCCTGCACGCCAGGGGTGGCAACTAGGGCTAAGGACACAGGGGGTGTCGGCTACGGATAATCACAGGGAGTAGCAGCTAGGGCTAAGGGCACGGGGTGGCGGCTTGGGCTAACTCCCCCCATGGTGCTTAACCCTAACCCCCTTCCCCAGGCCCTGACCTCACCTCAATACTCACCATCAGGATGCCATCGATCGAGAGTTCCCAGTGCCGGGATTCTGTATGGTGTCAGGATTCTGGGGTCGGTCACTTGACCGCCGCCATCCACCACGCCGGATGCTACCTGCTTCCCTCTTAGGGGTCTATTAACTGACCCTTAAGAGATATGGGGGGAGATGTACTATACTAATAAGTGATAAAAGTGGAGAAGTGAGCCAGTAGACAAGTTGCCCATGGCAACCAATCAGCATTGACGTAACATTTATAATTTGCATACTATAAAAGTATACAGAGCAGCTGATTGGTTGCCATGGGCAACTTCTCCACTGGCCCACTTCTCTACTTTTATCACTGTATAGTACATCTCCTCCAAAGTGAAGAGAGAAAACGTGCCAACCAACCAGCTCCTATCTGTCATTTTTCAAACAACCTATATAACATGGCATTTAGGAACTGACTGTCTGGTACTTTATCTCCCTTTACTTTATCTCCCAATACTTAGTAACGTGAGAAAAACACCCACTCAGTCCTCTGTCCAAGTTGTAAAGTACGGATGTTTCGCCAGAAGGGATTTTCATATTCATAGCAAATAGATTGCACTCACAAATGTTTCTGCATCTCCCACAGTGGATTAGTACTGAAAGCAGTATGATTAATATGCACATGCAATATGAATAAGAAATAAGTTGCAAGTTTACAGTATGTATATACTGTTCATCTGACTTCTGTTACTGTATGAACTATGCAGTCTACTCCATTGAGAACAATTTGGAACCAGCAATTATAGTCAGAATAAAATTAATCTACACACGATATCACATGGACATATTTATGAAAATTAGGCAATAAGAAATATTATCTCAGCAATAGAAATTTTTCTTCCCTCTCCTGGTGATGCTGTCTGTCAGCATAGCAGTAAGATTACTTTACTACTTCACCAGTAAGTCAGGGTCCCCGACCCTCTATATGTGTGACCCAGCTTTGCCAAGTCATACAAGTGTACTACTCTGAAAGCCTGGATGTTGGCTTTACGGTGGTAGAAATTATGCTTTTTTTGGTATGCATTCACAGTATGAGAATACACTAATAAACAGGACATTAGAAATTAATAGCACACACACACACACACACACACACACACACACACACACACACACACACACACACACACACACACACATTAAAACAAGCATTGATAAAGCATATTAAATCAAACACTAATATTGGGCATTCACTCAAGAAAGGATAGTCAATACAATATGCCTTGCAGTTTGCACATAGTAAAATAAGCATTGATAACCAGCTTAAGACCAGTATTAGAACTGCACAGTAACAGTATAGGCTCACATTAATCCTTTCATTTTCAGTGTTCAAAATATATATCAGCAGACACTTTTCACTATCAATCACCTTGCCTACTGTACATTTCTCCTTTTTTCTAAACCACTACATTAATAACCCCTGTGTTTACCATGGCCAGGGCTGCCATCAGAAATTGTGGGGCACAGGACTGACAAAATAGACAGCCCCCCCCCCCCCCCCCCGAAAAAAAAGATTCTGCCGCACTGCTCCACCCCTATGTGATGTCACACATCATGACGTTACATATAGGTGGAACATTGCAGACCTGCAGGAACGATTCACAGAGCTGATGCACAGAAAAGGCTTGTTTTAAGTCCTCCAGCCCACTGTTGTTGTGCAGTTCTCCAGGTTTTGGCAGAAGAAGCCAGGGGTGGGCCCCTCTCTCTATAAGGGCCCGGGACTCCAGTCCCCGCAGTCCCCCCCTGATGGCTGCCCTGAGCATGGCTTTGACATTACCTGCAGTGGAGTAACTCCCAGAGACAACGGAGTCATTTGCCGCTGGGCTCCAGCTGTCAGAGGGGTCCTAAGAAGGAAAGAAAGAAAGAAAGAAAGAAAGACCGAGGGGGCTTCTGAACTAGAAAATCTCTCTCTCCACTCATTTCATAGTGACTTGCTGCAGTCACTGCTGACTGCTGTCCAAGCTCAGAAACATCCTTCGAAGAACCCTTCAGCTGAAAAGGCTGGAATGTGGCTGATAACAGATCAAAGTATGTACAGTGATCTACAGCTCTGCTGCTGTGTCTTATGTGAGGAAAGAAAGGAAAGCAGAAGTTGGTTTTAAGAAAATGCACTAATTATTATAATAAAACTTTTAAGGGTGGTATTTATCAAAGCTTGGAGAGAAATAAAATTGTGAGAGATAAAGTACCAACCAATCAGCTCCTGTTATTTTTTAAACACAGCCTGTAAAATGTAAGGCAGAAGCTGATTGCCTGTTACTTTATCTTTCACAATTTTATCTCTCTCCGAGCTTTGGTAAAATCTCCCATCAGGGCTCTATTATCATTTGCAGGCAGTACATGAAAATAAAGATTCCTTATAACCACAATTAGCTTTAAATAAGGAATCTTTAGTCTCCCAGATGTACCACTGGCAAATCACTGGACGTTAGCACATGTGCAAGCTGGAACCACTGGGAGGACACAACCTTCTATTTCGCCTCCGGGCACCTGGCATGAACTTACACCCCTGAGTACCTGCCACAGGAAGGTGGCACATACCTGTGCAGCAGGCCTCAAGCCTGACTGGCAAAGTGGCAAAGGTCCTTTTACAGATGCCAGCCAGTACAGATGCTCTGCTGTCCTGACAAACTTTTTTTGGTAAATTGGACAGAAAATATTATCTAGAAAATATTTCCTATTGGCCAATATTGATAAATAGGCTAGTTAATGTGGCCATCATTACAGTTCGGCAGAAAGTCTACCGGCAGCAGGCCCGCCGCAGCTTATCCCTCTTTTCTTACAATTTCACTGTAGTAACTATTGTTATTTTATGACATGTGGAACTTTTACTGTTTGACTTAAATAAAGGACACAAAAATGGTCTGTACTTATGAATAAAGTGCCTGAGTCAGAGATGTACACAAAAGCTGTCAATTGTGATTCTGGGGGTCATTCTGACCCGTTCGCACACAGCGGTTCATCGATGCGGTGCGAATGGGTTGAAAATGCGCATGTGCGGTGCTCGCAATGCGCACGCGCATCATTGCCCAGGGACAGCAGTCGCTGGGCAACGACCAGAAGAAAGAAGAAAGTGATCGCTAGTGCGATCGCAAGAAGATTGACAGCGGGGATGCATTCCGGGCGGATACTCACCGTTTTCCGGGCTTGGAGATCTGAACGCAGGCATGTCCAGGGACCTTCATCGCTGGATCCATCGCACAGGGTAACTGCAGGGCTGGTCTTGTTCTGCATAAATCTTTTTTAGCATAGCAGGGCTGCACAAGCGATCGCAGCCCTGCTATGCTAAAGTACACTCCCCCATAGGCGGCGTCTAGTTGATCGAACGAGCAGCAAAAAGTTGCTACGTGCGATCAACTCGGAATAACCCCCTTAGTATATAGTGGTTGTGCAAATATATGCAAATGTCGCAGCTGACAGGTTCTGTATTGAGAAGCCCACTGGAGGTGTCGGAGATGTGCTGCTTGTGTACAAATACGCAGACATCGGATGCCTATTGGTCCATAATAGACAGTCTATGTAGCCCTATGGTCAGGCAGCATGGCTGCTGGAGACATTGTAACTACATACAGGATCGTGCATTTTCTTGAAACTGTCGCAATATGCCCGCGTTTGGGTCTCCACTCCCTCAGTTACCTTCCACAAATACTCTCTGCCTTGTGAATAAATCCTCACTAAGGGGGTAATTCCAAGTTGATCGCAGCAGGAATTCTGTTAGCAATTGGGCAAAACCATGTGCACTGCAGGGGAGGCAGATATAACATGTGCAGAGAGAGTTAGATTTGGGTGTGGTGTGTTCAATCTGCAATCTAATTTGCAGTGTAAAAATAAAGCAGCCAGTATTTACCCTGCACAGAAACAAAATAACCCACCCAAATCTAACTCTCTCTGCAAATGTTATATCTGCCACACCTGCAGTGCACATGGTTTTGCCCAACTGCTAAAAAAAATTCTGCTGCGATCAATTTGGAATTACCCCCTAAGAGCGCAATCGCAAGACCATCGTAGCAGAAGCGAAGTGCGACTTATATGCATACACAGTGGCAATAATAATTTGCTCCACAACATACACCATCGATATTGTGTCCATCTCTAAATCAGACCCACAGTATTCACAACAGACACCATAGGCCAAATGTAATGACGCCCGAGTTCAGCAGCCGTGCAGGATGCCGTCCGAACTCAGACATTTTTTTAAAGCTGCAATCACTTACGATGCAAAACCATGTCTTGAAAGTGAGTGTCCCTTTAAAAAAGTCCGAGTTCACCAGCATCCCGCACGGCCGCCGAGTGAATAATTTCAAATTATGCTGAAAATCCATTATCTGTATTATGTACATTAGCTTTATTCTATAAACACTTTCCTAATATACAAAATAACTGGACGTCAGAATTCAGTTACTTACCATAAAAGCAGCAAAGTCTGCCTTAGATCTGCAAAGGATCGGAGTGATCTGCAATACAGTCATTCCCAGGTCCACAGTCCACCTTGGTGTAGTGATTACCACATACAGGCGCATGCATCGCCCCCCCTTTCCGCAATAAATGGCTCTGAACTAGACTACAAATAAACATACAAATTGGCATATTTATCAACATTTTTACTGAAATAATGTGAAAAGGTGTTTAAATACCCCTTTCACATTTGTTTAGTGTCACCTGAATGTATGGGCAATTGGAGGAGAAATTCTCTTCCAATGCCTTAAATTTGCATTTTTCTTTAGTAACCAGTCGCAATTCCCAAATCTGTAATGGGAAATGTGATCTGTTTGAATTTACTAAAATTAAATTGAAAAAACAAAAAACAATACCCAAGGGAGCCCTGTGATAATAACGTGAGGGGGGAGGGGTAGCCAGCAGAGCATATGCAGTCACGTGATCAGAGTATTTTTCACGGAAATTACCCTGAGAAGTGCGGGGAGAGAATTCACAGGGACAGAGCTTTTTCACAAGCACTGTCCCTGCATGTGATATTTGATACATCCTTGCGATGAATTCAAATATCGCATTGTGGAGTTGAGCGAATTTCTGTGGACTGTGATAAACATGCCCAAAGAGAGACATCTGCCCCATATAGTGCATTAAACAACCTACTTATTGCAGCAATGTAAATGCAATTGTGAACATTTATAAACTATTACTTAGATCATCTTGTAAAATAGAAACTCATCTTTGTAGCCTAAATAGTATTTTTTCCCCTAATCCCTACACACATTCCTCAGCTAGAGTTACTACAGGAAACATCAAATTCTTTTTGCCTCATTATTGGCATTCTCTGTATGCAAGAAAGATTACAGCCCCCCAAATCAGGGCTGGTCTGGCATTCAAGTTTTACTTTCTATTTAGATGAACCCAGCCACATAATAAAGTCAAAGTGCCCAAATCCAGTGACCCACGCACAGGAACTCACCTGCAGCCGCATCCAGCAATTGTTCCCAGCTGAATCCTCTCCTGTTCTACTCCAAACATGGAGCACATTAATAATTTACTTTCCTATGGCAGCTGAAACAGAGGCAAAGACCTGTGGTCAGAAAGGAAAGCCATGCACAAATCAAATATCAATACATTAATAATGCCGCTTTCAGACATGTGGCCAGGGAATCTAATATCAATACATTAATAATGCCGCTTTCAATTCAGACATGTGGCTAGGGAATTTGCTGAGTCTCTGCTCCTTGACCCTGGTTGGGAGCAGGGTCGTGGACCCGGAATTTAGTCCCGGATTGTTTCCTTTCACACGTTGAGAATTCCTGTGGAACAGAAAAACTATGTAAAATAAGGGGCAAAAATGCCCAACATCTCTAAAAACTATAGTGACATTTTTTAAAATGTTCCCTAAATGGCTTTATGCCTTTATACTATGCCAGCTTAGCCATGACTTAAGAAAAAAAGTAAGTTTTTTGTTGCGTGTCACATTTTTACAAATATAGTGGCGGAAATTGATCTGAAAACTCAGGCCCTCTAACGAGCAGGGGTGGATTGGCCATAGGGCTCAACAGGATGATTCCCGGTAGGCCGACGTGTCGGTTGAGCCTGTTTTGTATGTTGTCATGTAGCTCCACCCCCCACATGACAGGCAGCCCACTGTACTCAGTACACTGCATTGTCCCCATTCATTCTGTTATTCCATCTCTGCAGTACAGCAACTCTGCCATCCAGTGATGCTGCCATGGCTACACGGAATGTTATACCTCTTGTGCTGCCCATGTCGGGCCTCTTCTACAGAATTTTACAGGGTCACTTTTAGTTCCCAATCCGCCCCTGCTACAGAGCACCTTGATTGACAATTATTTGAATACTGACATAATTGTCATGTCTTACATATTATGTAACAGAAGGGCAAACAGTGGTCTAGAAATCCCGAAAAACAAGATTTATAGAACATGAACAGCAGTCCAGTTCATTCAGAATCTCCAGGCTGTCTCCTTACATTGGGGGTCATTCCGAGTTGATCGCTCGCTGCCCTTTTTTGCAGCACAGCGAACAGGTTACTACTGCGCATGCGTATGCACCGCAATGCGCAGGCGCGTCGTACGGCTACAAAGCAGATCATTGCTGAGCGATGGATTTAACAAAGAATCCATTCGCACAGCCGATTGCAAGGAGATTGACAGGAAGAGGGCACTTGTGGGTGTCAACTGACCATTTTCTGGGAGTGGATAATTAAATTAAAAGTGGATAAATCAATGGGACCAGATGGGATACACCCAAGGATACTCAAAGAGCTAAAAGATGTGCTGGTTACACCTTTAAAAGAATTATTTAACCAGTCACTAAATACAGGTGCTATTCCAGACGACTGGAAAAGAGCAAATGTAGTTCCACTGCACAAAAGTGGAAGCAAGGAAGAAGCAAGTAACTACAGACCAGTAAGCCTTACATCAGTAGTAGGGAAAGTAATGAAAAAACTATTAAAAGAAAGAGTTGTGGAATATCTTAAATCAAACAACTTACAGGATCCAAAACAGCATGGATTTACTGGTGGGAAATCATGCCAAAAAAATCTTATTGACTTTTTTGACTCTGTGACAAAAATAATAGATCAAGGGGGAGCTGTAGATGTAGAATATCTAGACTTTAGTAAGGCATTTGACACTGTCCCACATCGCAGACTGCTAAATAAACTTGAAAGCATGAGGGTGGATTATAAAACAGTTAAATGGATAAGAACCTGGTTGCAGGATAGGAAACAGACAGTTGTAGTTAATGGAGTGCAATCTATGGAGGGAAATATTACCAGTGGAGTACCCCAGGGATCTGTACTTGGTCCAGTTCTCTTTAATATCTTTGTTGGTGACATTGCAGATGGTATTGAAGGGAAGGTATGCCTTTCTGCAGATGATACAAAGATATGCAACAGGGCAGACACACCGGGTGGGGTAAAACAAATGATTGATGACCTAGGTAGGCTTGAGAAATGGTCAAGAACATGGCAACTACAGTTTAATGCTAAAAAATGCAAAATCATGCACTTGGGTCTCAAAAACCCAAAGGCTAAATATAGTATCAAGGGTACTATAATGGAAACTACTGAGGAGGAAAGGGATTTAGGAGTCACTATTTCAAGTGACTTGAAGGCAGGAAAGCAATGCAACAAAGCAATGAGAAAGGCAAGTCAGATGCTTGGTTGCATAGGGAGAGGAATCAGTAGCAGGAAAAAAGAAGTGATAATGCCACTGTATAGGTTATTGGTCTGGTCCCATCTGGAATACTGTGTCCAGTTCTGGAGACCATATCTCCAGAAGGATATAAATACATTAGAGAGTGTACAAAGACGGGCAACTAAAATGGTGCATGGCCTACATCACAAAACTTACCCGTAAAGGCTAAAAGATCTTAACATGAATAGTTTGGAGGAGAGAAGGGAAAGGGGGGACATGACAGAAACTTTCAAATATATCAAGGGTCTTAACAAAGTTCAGGAGGGAAAAATTCTTCAAAGAAAGAGAAGTATTAGAACTCGAGGACATACAACTGAGACTGGAGGGGGGGGGGAGGTTCAGGGGAAATGTAAGGAAAATTTACTTCACAGAAAGGGTAGTGGATAAGTGGAATAGCCTCCCATCAGAGGTGGTAGAGGCTCAAACTGTAGAGCAATTTAAACATGCTTGGGATAGGCATATGAATATCCTTACAAAGAATTAAGGTTCAAAAAGGGTTGAGATTGCCTAAAGGATAAAAAAAAGGGGCAGACTAGATGGGCCAAGTGCTTCTTATCTGCCGTCAAATTCTATGTTTCTAGGCTTAAAAATACAACATTTTGGGATAAACGTAATATTTTAGCGCTAAACTCTCATATGTAATAGGATGCGGAAACATGCACGTCTTCTTGCATTCCAGCAACTTGCACCCAGATATTTTCCTATGGAAAACATACAACTTGGTCAATATGATAGGTTGAGAGTTCTAAACCTGCACACAAAACCTTACTAAGAACTCGTCAAAAACAAAATAGATCAGCTTCTGAAAGGAGAGTTTGACAGAAGCATGCACAGATTAGTGAGAGCCGTGCATGCTGCTATATGTAAAAGATAAGAAATAGTAAAAAAAAAAAAACATGGCGTGGGGCTCCCCCCATCCCCTCTAAATCATAACCAGGCGAGGCTTCTCTGAGAAATTAGGGACCCCCTTCCGGGGAACCCAAGGCCCAAGGTGAAGCCTGCGGCTATCCCCAGGCTGTGGGTGCCAAGTCGATAGCATTCAGTTTGAGTTTTGGAAAATATAATTTTTACATGAGGACTACAGGTCCCAGCAAGCCTACCCTGCATGCCGGTACTTGGAGAACCACAAGTACCAGCATAAGAAGTCACCCTGTAAAAAAAATAATAATAATGTCAGGACATACACATACACACACACACACACACACACACACACACCGCAAAAGTACATTTTGTATTTGAGACTGAATAACAAACATTCACCTACAGACAGAACAAGCAATTTTTTTGCGCAATGGGTTCTGCCATGGCACTGGCGTATGCAAATACATATATGTTTGCCGTAGAGGATGAGATCTTCTTTAAAAAAACTGAAATCATGTCTAAAGTTTTCTTTTACACCCGCTTTATAGATGATTTGCTAATTTTTTGGAGTGGTAGTAGACAAGAATTTATGGATTTAATTGAGGAACAGAATAATTCAGACTCTCCTGTTAAATTCACATTTTACATGAGTAAATCCTCTATTAATTTCCTTGATGTCTGTATTATGAATGAGGATGGTAAGATTTCCACCACTGTCCATGTTAAAGACACTGACCGTAATTCAATCCTTCATTACAGTAGCTGTCATCCAAAGCCACTTAAAATGGGATTACCTTATTCCCAAATGATTAGGATATACAGAATTAATTCTAATAAAGAAGCAGCCATCATTCAGATGGACCAACTAATTGAGAAGTTTTTAGCGCGGGGGTATACACGCAAATTACTTTTAGACACAAAAAGAAAAATTCTCACATTAAATCGTGATGATCTCTTAAAAAAGAAAGAGAACAAAGATAAATCTAATAAAGTAATTTGGGTCAATAAGTATAATGTAACATCTTCAGATATTAACCACACTGCTAAAAAATTATGGCCGATAGTAAGGAGTGATGGCGAAGTGGGGATCCCTGATCACTCGTTATTGAGCTGTTATTCTCGGGGCCTAAACCTTAGGGATTTGTTAGTTAAAACTGATCTCCCAAATGTGAAATCAACTACATTACACACCTTCTGGCCCCAATCCAAAAGAGGCTGTTTTAAATGTCCCTGCACCACATGCGGCTTTATGCTACCAGGTGACTCCTTTTTCCATCCATATTCCGGGAAAAAGTTTTCCATTAGATATCACTTAGCTTGTGATAGCACATATGTAATCTACCAATTAATCTGCCCATGTGGGCTATCATATGTGGGGAAAACAATTAGGAAATTTAAGGAGCGTATGACTTTACACCGTTTGGTTATCAGGGCAGCAGGGAACAACCAGTGGCAAGGCATTTTGCGGAGGCAAAACATAGCCTTGCCAGTTTAAAATATTGCATGATTGATCATGTCCCACCTCTGCGTAGAGGTGGTGATCGGGGCAAATTACTCCTTAGAAAATAATCTTTTTGGATCAATAAGTTGGATGTTCTAGCTCCCAGGGGGCTCAACGAAATGCTCCCGCTCTCTTGTTTCAATTGATTGGGTATGTTATTAATCAATGGGTGTTTTAGGTTCATATACATTAGCTATTGTAACCATGTATATATACTTATTGTTGATGCAGGGATCTACTGTTAATGTTCTGTGATTATATGTGCTTCTGCACATTGATTACTGAATATTCTTTATGCCATGTGCTGATATTTAGTATTATATATTCACACTGAGTATCACTTTTGAAAGTTGTACATTGTGACCATAATTTTTGAAGCTGCTGCTCATTGCTCTGTGTACATCTTTTTCCCAGCTTGTATTGTCACTATGGTGTTTCTGTTGCCCTGGTAACGTCCACACGCTGGTGTGATGACGTCATCGACGGGCGCCGAGCTCCGGAAGCTGCATGCAGCGCCAACGAGCGGGCTCTCTCCTCGTGTGTGGTGGCGGGTATATAGGTAAGTCACTTGATTGTTTGTTTATGTCTCTGTATCCTGATGACAAACCAATAAAGGTTTGAAACGTTGATCTACATCCCGTTGTCACTGTGCATGTGCCGCTTTCAAGTTTTGCCTACATACTGCTGCCATGCAGTTTTGAGGGCACCGGACCACGTTATTATTATTCCTGGGAGTGCCGAGTCCTGTGCATTTATATATATATATATATATATATATATATATATATAACTAAAACAAACTAAAAGAGACCCTTAATGCCCTATGCATCCCCTATATATACTGATCCCTCCCCTACCTATAATTGGCTGTAACCTGTCATGCCATTTTGGTCCACACCCATAACAGGAGGTTTAACTCTCTCCATTCCCATGTCTGTCATTCTGTTCTCCTGACAGTTTTCATGGTATTTTACATTTGGGTGGGTCCCTCATTAGTCTTTGTCCTGGGCTGAATTTCATGTACACTGCTCAAAAAAATAAATAAAGGGAACACTAAAATAACACATCCTAGATCTGAATGAATTAAATATTCTTATTAAATACTTTGTTCTTTACATAGTTGAATGTGCTGACAACAAAATCACACAAAAATTATCAATGGAAATCAATTTTATTAACCCATGGAGGTCTGGATTTGGAGTCACCCTCAAAATTAAAGTGGCACTTTAATTTTGAGGGTGACTCCAAATCCAGACCTCCATGGGTTAATAAATTTGATTTCCATTGATAATTTTTGTGTGATTTTGTTGTCAGCACATTCAACTATGTAAAGAACAAAGTATTTAATAAGAATATTTCATTCATTCAGATCTAGGATGTGTTATTTAAGTGTTCCCTTTATTTTTTTGAGCAGTGTATAATCAGTCTAAGTAAATCCAACCAACCTGTAGTATGCTGGACACATTCTGGTTAGAACAGTAATCTATCTTGGAACCTGTGCGCATTCTAATCCAGTGGACCCCTCAGAATCTGTGATATAATCATTTACTAGGATACCATGCTTAGGCAGGGGCATATTAAGATTTCCCGCAAAGAAAGGTGAGCTGTGCAGATAATTCATCGTAACAAAATGACAAGAGTTGCTAACAGCAGTCATGAATTAATTAGGGGCTTTTAGTCCTGTAAATGGCCAGATCCATCTTGGATTACCTCACTAATTAACCAAGTAAGTGTGAGAGCTCAGTAACCCTTTTACAACAAATTCCCTGGAGGCCAAGTTGAACAAGAGTCCTCAATGTCTTTCATGGATAATGTTACATAAGAGATAGGTCATACTCACATAGATACATACACTGTATATTGGCACATTCTCATTTATTTTTTGTGTGTGTGTGATATGTATATAATATGTATATACATACATACACACACTCACCATATAAATGAGATTGTACCGATTATGATAAGGTTTTTCTCACCCTTGTGTAGGTAATTTCCCCATGCCGGCTTTAGGCTAAGTATCACCACGATTGCGGGTGGGGCTCAGGGTCATACTGGCCCACAGGGGTACAGGAGAAACACCCAGCGGGCCCCAAGGGCTCACCTCCTTTCATTATATTGCACAAGACTATGGTATATATTCTACACTGCATACCTGTTATTAACCTGGTAGTTTATCATGCATACACTAGCAGTTTTTTATATATCAATTTATATTTATTTAGCAAGCGGCCCAGATCTATGCACTCTTTAATAGTTAGCCAGACCCCTCTGGAGACGCCCCTAAGCATGGGCCCCTACAATGGCATTCCTCCGGTGGGCCCCTCATGCCCCAGTCCGACACTGGCAGGGCTTCATGGGAAGGTGTCCCCTGCACTTCTCTCAGCAAGTTGACAGTAACAGGCGTATGTGCCTCAATAGCGACAGATCAGATCATCGTGGCACGTACTGACTTATACCTGAAAACCCTAAGTATCAGAGTTCAGTTATCACAGACTTCCACCTGAGTGGATCTGGGTACTGCAGCTCAGTGATGTGCGGTGGGGTGAGCCAGGTGAGGCAGAGCCTTTCCTGTCATACTAACATACACGCCAGAGTTTTGACTGTGTAAAGTATATAAAAAATACAGAGAATAAATTAGAAGTATCTGAAATATCCTCTATTATTTGAATCATGTTTATAGTCAAAACTCTGGAGTACCATGCCTCCCCTGCCTACCTTTTCCAAACATCTCTGATCATAACTCCCAAATTTCCAGCAATATATACTGCTGCACCTTTGTGTAACGCCCACATGTACCCTTGGGCAGTACGGATGGTGTAATGGTTAGCATTACTGCCTCACAGCACTGAGGTCATGGGTTCAATTCCCACCATGGCTCTACCTGTGCGGAGCTTGTATATTCTTCCCGTACTTGCGTGGGTTTCCTCCAGGTACTCCGGTTTCCTTCACAATCCAAAAATATACCAGTAGATCAATTGGATCCCAACACAAATTAACCCTAGTATGAATGTGTACATGTGGTAGGGAATATAGATTGTAAGCTCCACTGGGGCAGGGACCAATGTGTATGGCCAAAATATTCTCTGAAAATCGCTGCGGAATGTGTGTACACTATATAAATAAATAATATATTGTGTGTAGCGCTGGTATTAGCCAGTGCCTCCTGAACCACTTACCTCACCACACGTCCCTGCACAGCTAGTAATATATATATATATATATATATATATATATATCATACATGTTCCACAATCAGAACTGTTCTCCATTTAAACATAGGTAATGTTTGTTTCACTTAACACTTTTAAGCATGCCCAATGCGTCAAAGTCTTCCACCTGGCTAGTCCTATACAGTAGACAAATACACAGAAAGTGCCTGAAGAGCATGGCACTAGACTCTCATAGGGGGAGCACTTAAACTGATCTTTGTTATATTGAGAACAAGGGTCAGTTCAGAGAGAATTAGTAAAACTTTACTTTTAATGTTAAATCATAAAAGTGAGATAGGGATACTCACAAGAATTTAAAAGGTGAAATATTTGACACACAACATTTAACACACAATGTAAAAGAATCACAGGTTCCAAAAAAGTGTAATATAATAATGCTCTATCACAGGTGCACCTTATTTTTAGCATAATAATGTTATACAGTATCACAAGTATCTATCTGTGCACCTTATATATGGAGAACAGAATGACAGACATGGGAATGGAGAGAGTTAAACCTCCTGTGATGGGTGTGGACCAAAATGACATGACAGGTTACAGCCAATTATAGGTAGGGGAGGGACCAGTATATATAGGGGATGTATAGGTCATTAGGTTAGGGGTCTCTTTTAGTTTTCCTTGCGGTGAGTGTATGCTGTCCTGATTAGGACAGTTTTATTTCTCTTGCTTAGTGCTTTGAGTTTAGAATAGTTTAGCAGGTTCAATCCCAACTAAGGGATGCAATTATATTTATTTAAAATAGCTTAGCTTTTAGGGGATTTATTGATCTGTTCACCTCCCCCTCCTTGTCCCTTCTCTTGTCATGGCTGCCGCAGCCCGACCCCAGCGTACCCCCCGGGCCCCTGCTCGCTACCACTCAGAGGGTGGTGGAGAGGGAGCCATTGTGGGGCCTGTAGTCTCGCCCGCCCGATCGGCCTCCTCGCCCGCCGGCGCGCGGGCGCGTGTGGTGGTGGTAGGTCGGGATCTGTCTCCGCAGTTGGCAGAACTGTTTTTCCGGTCCAGTATCAGGCGGCAGGGGGGACGCCAGTATGAGGAGAGCGAGGGAGTTGTGGCTGGGGCTCGGCCTGCGGCTCCCTCCGTCGCTGGACTTTTTTTGTGGGCCCGCGGGCGCGCACGCCGGGGAGGGCCTACGCGCCTTCCTTTAGTGGGATTCGTGCCACCTCCGCCGCCCATAGCTAGGCCGCAGTCATCTGCCGGCCGTAGGCGGCAGGGTGCGCGGCGGGCGCCGGAAAGGTGGAGAGAGGCTGTAGCCGGACCTCGGTCGGCGGCTCTCTCCCCTGCAGGCCTGGATTCCACTCGGCGCGGGGGGAAGCACGCTCAGCAAGGGACACGCGCGTCCGTCCCTGCTGCTGGCCCCGCTCGCGCACGTGTGTGCGCAGCAGTGGCTTTTGATTGTCAGTCACTCACCCCTGCTGCCTCCCTCAGTGCCGGAGTCCGGCCGGGGATGGCGGAGGGGGCGGGGGGTGGACACCATTAGGTATTATGTTAATTATGCAGTTACTGATGGTAACTTGGCTGTGGGGACTGCCTTCCCTTTAGCTGAGGGGAGCTCCAGGCTTCAGGAACCTGGAGCCTCCTGGCTGGGGACAGGTGAGGAAACGCAGGGCAGGGCTGGCAGTGGTGGCCGGACACTGCTGGACGGGAGGAGTGAGTGGGGCGGGGTACAGAGGGTAGGGCAGGGGGTCAGAGGGGGGACCAGCAGGTCACCCAGGCAATCTGACCATTTAGTGGCAGGGCCCTCCTCGGCAACCTCTGTGGGCCAGGGTAGGGGACAGAGTGGGGCACTGGATGCCCCGGAAGTCTCGCCTGGTGGGGCCGGGAGGATAGGGGTGAGCAGGAGGCAACTGGGGCCCTGGCATCTGCGCTGTCATCAGTGGCGTCGGCTTTGGCCCCATTGGTGGCAGCTGCCTCCCTGGGTTCGGTGAGTCATGCGGGCACGCGGGAGGGTCAGGGGGGCTTCTGCCGCGCCGGCGGGAACGGCGGTGCGGCAGATAGCGCGCGCTTGCCAGGAGTTGGAAGAGGCCGCGGCGCAGTTGGGCAATCCTCCAACAGGGGTGAGGCGCTCGCGTGTTGAGCAGGCGGGAGCATCTCGGATCGGACTGCCGGTCCCGGCAGGGGTTTCCGGGTCCTGTGCTTTGTTTTCTTTTTCAGGAGGGCTTGGCGAGATGGAGGATGATGGGGACGAGGATTTTGAGATTCACACAGCAGTGGCGTCTGAGTCTGAGCGGTCGTCAACGTCAGGTGAGGTGGAAGTTTCGGCATCGGGCTCCTCCGCGCGCACTAGTTCTGTCAGTTTCTCCTCTTCTTCATCCTTATCGTCACAAGCGTCCGAGGTTAGTAGCACGTCTAGAGCGAAGAAGCGGGCTGCCAGGTACGGCAAAAAGGGCGGCAGGGCAGCGGGAGAAGCAGAAGAGGCGCAAGCGGCTTAGCGAGAGCGATCGCAGGGCCAAGAAGCGCCATAATTTGCCGGGATTAGTTTGCTGCGATCGTACGGCAGTGTTAAGGGGGCTGCGGGATAGCTACTGGAAGAAAATCGGTAGAGGCGATTATGTGGATTTGTTCGTGCTTATACTAAGGATGCTAAGAAAGAGTATAAGGCAGCTAAGGCTAAGAAGGGCATAGGAGCTGAGGCGTTCCGGTCGTTTGAAAATTGGTTGGCTGGATTCTGCGTCTTTGCGGCGTGTTATTTGGAGGATAGGCCGGACGAGCACATGAACATCATCCGGTACTTGCAACTGATACACGATATGCAGCGAACGTCAACAGGGGTGGAATGGCGCGCGTATGACGAGAAGTTCCGGGAGAAGCAGGATTGCTTGCATATAATTGATTTTGGGTGCAAAGACGTGTAGGTATGGCTTCAGGTCACTCGAACTTCTCACGCTGCGAAGGAGCCCCAGAATCCGGGGACGGATGGACAGCACGCTGGGTCATCCACCCAGGGAGCTAGTGCAGAGGCGGGGTCAAGCAGAAAAGGAAGGGCTGCTAATCGCGGGGGCGGGCAGGTGCCCACGAAGGGTAAATGCTTTGCATATAATAACGCAATCTGTTCCTTTGGCAGGCAGTGTCGTTTTTGACACTCCTGCTTGCAATGCAGCGGTTTTCACCAGGCCTCCAACTGTTTTAAGGGGAATCGGCAGGGCCCTAGAGGGGATAAGCATGGCTATGATAAAGCCCCTGGGAGCGGGAGCGCTCAGCGGGGCTCCAACGCCAATTAAGTTGGATGCCATGTCCAAGTGGCTTGGCTGGTATCCAAATAGGCAAGTCGCTAATTTTTTGCTTCAAGGGTTCAAGTTTGGTTTCCGCCTGCCGGTTGCGGGCGACGTGAGAGTCAGGGCTCTCAAGAATCTTCAATCCGCTCGCACTTTCCCTGTCAGTTTTGCGCGAAGAAGTGGAGAAAGAAGTGCGACTGGGTAGGATGGTAGGCCCATTTCACCTGCCCCCATTGGATGAATTGGTTATTTCTCCAGTGGGGGTGGTCCCTAAGATGACTCCTGGTACCTTTAGGCTCATTCAGCATCTTTCTTACCCGTCGGGGTCGTCAGTCATCGACGCGATACCGCCGGAACAGTGTTCAGTGGTGTACGAGTCATTTGACGAGGCAATGGGGATCGTTCGGGCTTATGGCCCAGGAGCTCTGATGGCTAAGATTGATGTTTAATCCGCATTTAGGTTGCTTCCGCTGCATCCGGACTCATTCAGTTTTATGGGTTTTCGGATCGGAGCGGAATATTTCGTTGACAAATGTTTGCCAATGGGGTGTTCCGTTTCCTGCTCATTCTTCGAAAAGTTTAGCACGTTTTTGCACTGGTGTGTGGAGTCTTCTACAGGAGGTCATGGGGTAGCACATTACCTTGATGATTTCCTCTGCGTGGGACTGGCGGATTCATCGCGCTGCACCGATTTGTTGTTTAGTATCCGAGCCCTTTTTATCACTCTGGCGTTCCTGTGGCCAAAGATAAAACAGAGGGGCCAGTCTCCTGTCTGTCGTTTTTGGGTATTGAAATCGACACGGTGGTAGGCTCATGCCGCCTCCCTCAAGCCAAGGTTGCCAAGCTTCGCGAGGTTATCGGGCAGTTCTTGGCGTCGCACAAGGTTACGCTGCGGCAGGCGCAGTCTTTGTTGGGCCTCTTGAACTTTGCTTGTCGGGTCATCCTGATGGGCAGGGTTTTTTGCCGAAAGTTGGAAAGGTCGACGGTGGGGTGTGCCAGACCGCATCATTTAATTCGCTTGTCCTCTGAGATTAAGAGGGATTTGGCCGTTTGGGCCTCGTTCCTGGAGGACTTCAATGGGGTGCGTATCTGGTTGCCCCTATGGTCGACAATGCTGGATTACAGCTATTTACCAATGCTGTGGGTTCCTCTGGGTTTGGATGCTACCTAGAGGGCTCTTGGTGTGTGGCCCCTTGGCCAGAAGAATGGTCTTGCGAAGTTTTCACTAAGGACCTTTTGCTGCTTGAGCTTTTCCCCATTATGATGGCCTTGGAGGTTTGGGGTGAGCGTCTGGCCGATCGCAGCATTTCGTTCAGATGCGACAATCTGGGCGTGGTGCATGCCATTAATAATCAGAGGTATTGAGAGTGCTTGCGTAGCTGTTGCTGACTTGCTTGCGTCGGAATGTATGGTTTCATGCGCAGCATGTTCCGGGAATTGAGAACGGAATTGCCGACGCGTTGTCCCGCGGGCAGTGGGACAGATTTCGGCTGTTAGCACCTGAGGCCGATGCGCGGGGGTTTCAATGTCCTGATTATGTCTGGCAGGTGATCGGTCCGGACTGGAGAGCTTAGCGATGCGATCTGTAGCTCCGAACATGCACAAGTCAAGCTTGGAGTGAGTGGGAAGAGTTTGTCCAAGGGCGGGGGCAAGAAGGTAAGAGCAGGCATCGGTTGATGTTTTCTTTCATTTGGCAGCTTTTTGTCACGGGTAGGTCTAGAGCCGTGGTGTCCCGGTATCTAGCAGGGATTTCATTTTTTAATAAACTGAAGGGCTTTCCTGACGTGACAAAGAGCGGCCTCCTTGCAAAGGCGATGAAAGGGTGGGCGCGTGTGGCGCCAGATAGGCGGCGCCCGATCGATGCGGCCCTGCTGCCAGCTGTCATCAATGCGGTAGCCAGGGTCGCGTCTTCACATTTTGAGCCGCTGTTGTTTGAGTTGGCGTTCTCCATGGCTTATCATGGAGCCTTTCGGGTTTCGGAATTGGTGGCGCCATCTAAATGGACAGATTCGCACATGCTCCGAGATGATGTGGTGGTGGGTGAGAGGTCTTTGCTGTGTAGACTTCAGGTGGTGGGGCGCTGGAAGTCTTTCAGTTACAAGCGATATATTCGCCCGGTTTTATGAGTTACTGTTTTAGCAAATGTTAAGAGGTTTACTGTTGGTTTTGTTAAGTCCGTCATTGTACAGTTTGTGTCCGTTTGCCTCCCCTGTTCATCCTACTCAGGGATTAGCTACTCGCCGCTGTTGGCAGTGGGGGTCTGGAGTTCTTTTGCACTTTTTGCCTGACCTGATGGACTGAATTTCAATTTTACCACAATTCAGCTGATTGGTTCCAATTAAAAGTCCCTCAGCAAGTTTTTTAAGCTTTCACCTCCAGCTGAGTTCTTCTATGTTTTCCCATTTCCTCCCCCCCTTTTACTTTTGCTTTGTTTTATTTTGATCTTTCCCTTTGTGCCTTTATGTTATGCTTCGATTGGCTTGAAGCATGTTTAGCACGGCTAGGCCGTGACTCAATAAGAAATGAACACCTTTTTTCTTTTGGCAGATCCTTCAGGTTAATTCATGTTTTAAGCTCATGTTAGGACATTTACTAACCTACTTTTTATTCCTTTCCTTCACTTTTGGTTGGGTGGAAGACGAGTTGTCAGTATGGGTAGTCGGTCACTCTTTTGTTTACTTGGCAGCCAGGTTTTTGGCCTCGGAAGGGGCGCAGTTTTTCCCCCAGTCTCATAGTGTTCGTTGGCTTGGAATGATGTGGCAGGATTTGAAGGGTAGGTTGGTCAGTCAAGTCAGGGAGCATGGAGTCTCTAGGCTCCTGGTTGTACATTTGGGTGGTAACGATCTGGGTAAGAGGACATCTTTAGATTTGAGATGGTACATGGTAGAAGATTTGTCAAGTATTGCCACAGCTTGGCCTAGCTGTGTTTTAGTGTTCTCAATGATTGTGCCAAGGTTGCATTGGCAAGGAGTTGCCTATTGATGAGGCCAGGCAAAAGGTGAATGCAGCGGCAGCAAAGCGGGTATCGGCTCACGGAGGGACAGTGGTACACCACGATAGGATTCTGTTCCATGACACTCCTCTTTTTCGGCCAGATGGTGTACAATTTTCCAAGGAAGGGATTATGTTTTTCCTGGTGGATCTGTTTGAGGGGGTGCAGGAGTTAGGTTGAGGGTATGGTGGTGGTGTGAAGCCTCTGTAGAAGAGTATTTCACTGTTGGCGGAAAAGAATGGCAAGTTCTGGTTTGGCTTGTTAGTCACAGTTTTTACGGTGTTGGTGTGGTTTAGGTGCACTCGCCTCCATTGACTTTTAAGGCCGCTAGATCACCCGACAGGGGGCAGCGTCATCACCCATCAGGGTGGGTAGTCAGCGTGGAGGTCTGAGTTGGTTACCTATGTATGGTTTTTGTGGTCGTTTAGGATTGTTTTAGTTTTAATGTCTTTGAAGTTATCTTCAGTGGGTTTTTAGCCGTTTTTTTTTTTCTGCCACCATATTCAGTTAATATTATATTCTAATTTAATATTTCCTTTTACAGGTTTTTCTAGTGATTAGGGTCACAATAAATAACTAACAATTTTCTGCCAAATTCAAGTCTCTGTGTCTTTATTCTTAGTAGAAGGGTATAGAATGTTTTACTGTTAGAATGGAGGCACACATCAGCCATTAGGAGGTTTATAGACATTTAATATGGAAAAAGAGCAGGCATGGCTTTGAGAAAGTGGCTTCCAGATTCTATACAGTCCCTCAAATTACACAGTCCTATACAGTCACTGTTTCCTACCACATAGGATCACATAGATTTTAAACAAACTATGCTCTTTTTTTCTGGGTTATCATCCATAGGCTCAAAGCACTAGCAGATCTGGGGAGGCAGTGTGGCAGTTAGAGCAATTGCACCCTGAACACACAACTGTTTCCCAGAGGTTACAGCAGAGGTGATGGAGCCATTGCCTTGGGGCAATTACTCTGATCACCCCCTTCCCCTCCTGTATCAACCACTGGTGGAATTGGCTGACAAAAATAAACTGCAACACACCAATTAGATTTCAGTAATAAAAAGATTACATGAAACATTGATGAGTTACATATTTGCTAATCTTAGCAGAGGTGGAACTAGCGGTGATGCAGCTGGTGCATTGCCATTGTGCAGCTCAGTGAAGGGGCCTACAGCATTATGGGTGTGGTACAGACGATAGACATTAAAAAGATAGACAGTCATTAGGTCTACACTATAAGGTCGATAGTCAAGAGTTAGACAGGGTCAAAATGTATTGACCATATGTTTATCAGCCTTTTTCATGTTGACCTTTTGGCACTGTCTATTGGCGGTCAACCTATTGACTGTCTATCTATACATTGGAACCCCAGCATTACAATGAGTCAGACTGACTACTGCCAGTCTGTCCTTGCTCTGAGGGCCGCAAGTTCCATAATAACAGATTGAGTAGCTGTGGAGTATGCTGCAGCCGCCAAATGAGGGGGGTGCTCGAGGATCTGACCTCATGAACACGTGACCAACGTTAAAAACCCAAGGAGGAACCGCCCTCCACAAACTACAGTTCTGGGCCTAGGCAAATGAATAGTATATTGGTCACCCACTGCCTATCAACCTATGCCCCTGTTCATCACTCACTACCCATCACCTACTCCCTGTAATCCACTGCCCGTCACCCACCACCTCTCTCCGTCAGCCTGACTCTCCCCATCACCCGCTACCCGTCACCTTTTCCCTGTGACCCACTGTCTCACCCTATAACTCTCCCTGGCAGCACCCACTGCCTCTCTGTCATCCACCCCTCTGCCTCTCCCTGGCATCACCACTGCCAAACTCGACCCATCATGAACTGAAAGTGCAGTGTAATGCAGTGTGGGGTGTTAGTGCTGCTATATGCACGTGTGTGTGTGTGTGTGTGTGTGTGTGTGTGTGTGTGTGTGTGTGTGTGTGTGTGTGTGTGTGTGTGTGTGTGTGTGTGTGTGTGTGTGAGAGGTGGGGGTGGGTCAGTGTAGGGATATTGTATGGGTAGGTAGTCAGTAGCGTAACTAGAAATTTTTCTCCCCCAAGCCAAAACATTCTCTGGCACCCCCCCAGCCTTAATTGCCACTAGTAAAGTGATAAATCTGCACGCGCCTCAAAAATGGGGCATGGTCTTACTGGAATGGGTGTGGCTTTGCTTAAAGGGGCGTGGTATTGCAAGAAAAGACTACCTTATACCCCAGTTTTGCAACCCGCACGCCCAGACGTTGGCCACCACAGGAAAAAAAATTATCCTGATTCATGCCCCTTGCATTATTTGTCATTTTTCTCCTTATAGTAATGCCCAGTATACATTATGCCACATACTGCAATGGCCCTTAGACATTATGCCACACACTGTAATGCCCCTGACACATGATGCCACACACCGTACTGCCTGTGACACTTAATGCCACGCATCGCAATGCCCGTTATACATTATGCTACACATTGCAATGCCCATTGAGACATTATAGCACATACAATGCCTGTGATACAGTACACACCGTCATGCCTGTGACACATTATGACACACACCGCAATGCCCCTGATACATTATGCCACACACTTCAATACCCCTGAGACATTATATCACATACCACAATGCCCGATATATAGTATACCACACACTAAAATGCCTGTGACACATTATGACACACACCGCAATGTCCGTGATACATTATGCCACACACCGCAATGTCCGTGATACATTATGCCACACACTGCAATGTCCGTGATACTTTGCCACACACCGCAATGTCCGTGATACTTTATGCCACACACCGCAATGTCCGTGATACTTTATGCCACACACCACAATGCCCATTACACATTAAGCCCTACAGTAAGGCTTCTAATTACTTTGAAATGACCTGCTCGTTGCCAGGGGTTTCATGCTCTTGGTTCCATGCATGGTGCCAGGGGTTTTCATGCTTAGGGTGTCATGCTCATTGCCAGGGGTTTCATGCACCAGGTGTTATGCTTGTTGCCAGGGGTATCATGTGCTGGGTGTCAAGCTTGTTGCCAGGGGGTAATATTAGTTGCCAGGGATTTCATGCACTGGGTGTCATGCTTGTTGCTAGGGGGTAATGCTTGTTGCCAGAGATTTCATTAGCTGGGTGTCGTGCTTGTTACCAAGGGGTAATGTTTGTTGCTAGGGCTGTGCCACATATGTCCCCACAGTACCAGATACACATATGCCCCCAGTGCAAAATATACCCCCCATGCCAGATACACATATGGCCCCATATCCCCCCAGTGCCAGCTACACATGCCCCCAGTGCCAAATATGCCCCCCCAGTACCAGCTACACACCCTCCCCACGCTGCTGTGCGGGAAGGAGGGTAGAGGTACAGTCCGGGAAGGAGACGGAGGGCACAGCATGCACCTCTCCTGTGTCTCTGGCGGCGTGTCTGTCAAATGAAGTGCCGGTTCGTGAGCCAATAAGAGCTCACGGATCGGCAGCTGCGGCTCCTGATTTGCTGCCGGTTCGCAAGCTCTGATTGGCTTACGAACCGGCACTCCATTTGACAGACACGCCGCTGCCTCCGGAGACCCAAGAGGGACACAGGAGAGGCGGGCGCTGCGCCCTCCAGCTCCTTCCCGGACTCACAGCATAGCAGCAATCAGTCGTGGCAGCCATGCGCCTCAAAGCCTCCGCAGTGGCTGCAGGGGTGGTAGTTACGCCACTGTAGGTAGTGTTGGGTCAGTGTAGTGATGTTCTGTGGGGAGGCAGTAAAGTAGTATGGGGATGTAATGATAGTGTGTGGAGAGGTAGTGCAGTAATGTGTTGGGGCGTAGCCTAGTAACATGGTATGGGAAGGTAGCGCAGTACACTGGGGTGGGCAGGTAGATGTAGTGCGGGAATGTAGTCTGGAGAGGTAGTGAAATAGTGTAGCGATGTAGTGTGGATAAGTAGCAGGGTGACATATGGAAGTGATGCAGTATGGATAAGGATCATAGGGCCTAATTCAGATCTGATTGCAGCAGCAAATTTATTAGCTAATGGTCAAAACCATGTGCACTGCAAGGATTTGGGGGGGGGGGGGCGACAAATAGAACATGTGAAGAGAGTTAGATTTGGGTGGGGAGAGTTTCAACTGAAATCTAAATTGCAGTGTAAAAATAAAGCAGCCAGTATTTAGCCTGCACAAACACACAAAAACCACCCAGATCTAACTCTGCACATGTTATATCTGTCCATTAGCTAACAATTTTGCTGCTGCAATCAGACCTGAATTAGGCCCATAGTAATGTAGTGTGGGGAAGTAGTTCAGTAATGTAGTGTGGGGAAGTAGTTCAGTAATGTAATGTAGAAAGGTATCTTTGTGATATAGTATGTCACCTTTACCCACTAGGGAGAACTTCTCTACGGGGCTGAACACTCCCAGTGACAGCACATAATAGGCCCTTCCAAAATCTCAGCTCCAGACCCATGTGGACTGTGAGGAAATGAGAGGTCTGTGATAACTATATTAAATTATGCCTTATTTCCCCATGTCAAATATGTACTTTTTATACCCATATCGATTCAATTCTTCTGTTTGTTCTTTCTCCATAACATGTCCATTACTGCTCACACAATAGTGTTTAAATTAACATTATTAATCTATGCAATTGTGTTGTTTTCCGTTAGATAATGTAGTCATGTTAACCTTAGTTTCCTATTGCTTTCTTACACCACAGTGGACACTCAAAGGGTGAGTCCATTGTCCCTTTTTGTTTACTCCCTATTGTCCAACAGTGATTCTCTGCTCCTTGCCTAAGAAGTAAAGTTCTGTCAGGAGTTTGTGATAGGAACGGTCATGTGGAATTGGATTACAGAGGTGTGCTGAACTGTTTATAACCCATTCTGTTCAATATACCACTGTTGGTTTTTCATCTACCACTGTGCTTGAGTGATTTGGAACCCAGTAGCTTCACATGGACCTTAATCTGGTACTGTCTCTCTCTCTCCAATGCCTAGTACATATGCCTTGTAGGAAGAGACACACAATATTACGTAATCATTTGTAAGTTATTTTGCTCAAAGTCTTTATTTAGACACATAGATTCCTGCGCTAATTAACTCTACAGAATGATATGGCTCAGAGTTTGCTTGACTCAATAAAAACAAAAAGGATAATTAAATATACTTTATATGATTCTTTTTTTTTTTTATCACACATACATACATGTATGTATGTGTGATAAAAATAAAAAAGAATCATATAAAGTATATTTAATTATCCTTTTTGTTTTGTTTTTATTGAGTCAAGCAAACTCTGAGCCATATCATTCTGTAGAGTTAATTAGCGCAGGAATCTATGTGTCTGTTGTTTCCAAGTTACCAGGGACTTTAAAGTGCCGGTTTCTCTCTGTTTGACTTGATTTACCCCAAGTCAATTTTTTCTTGCAGCTTGAACATATATTGTATTGGTTTAAATATTGATATTAAACATTGTATTAACACAACCATTTTAGTTGGGTTGTGGTATATTAGCGCCTGGTTAATTTTTGCATGGTAGTTCAAAGTCTTTATTTATTGTTCTTTATTAATACATTTACTACACAAGGATTATCATCTAATTTTTGTGTTAGCAGTAGAAATGTTGGTACTCCATGCAGAAACCTCTGATACACCCTTCTTAACTGACAATTTCTCTTCAAAACCATTTATAACATTGTTGGGCTTTTGTTTTTGTTTGTTTTTACTTTCAGGAAGATTTTTTTTTTTTTTTTATATTATACTATGCATATCTAGAGCAGACCTTCTTGAGAAACCGGAGGACACAGTTGGGTGCGTGGTCGCCTATAATCTGACCATGCCAGTTAAGTAGTAAATAAACAATCATTCACTCGGATGCATTTAATTAGCAGAATTCGGCCAATAAATACATGCTATTTTTTTTTTATGTGACAATGGGGCATATGCAGACACTTGTAAAGAGAAAGTAGATAAAAATTACAGTACCTGCCAATAAGTTCCTGTCATTATTTAAACATGGCCAACAACACGCATTTAGGAGCCAGTTGGTTGGTACTTTATCTTTCTCCTAGTGTTGATGCATATTCTCCTATGGCAGAGGTTCTCAAACTCTGTCCTCGGGGGCACACACAGTGCATGTTTTGCAGGTCTCCTCACAGAATCTCAAGTGAAATAATTAGCTCCACCTGTGGACCTTTTAAAATGTGTCTGAGTAATTAATACACCTGTGCACCTGCTGGGTTACCTGCAAAACATGCACTGTGTGTGCCCCCGAGGACAGAGTTTGAGAACCTCTGTCCTACGGGGTCCGTGTACTAAGCCTTGGAGAACAAGAAATTGGATGGAGCCATAAATTCCTAACTGTAATTCCTCAAACAGTCTGTAACATGGTAGTCAGGAGGTGATTGGTTTGTACTTTATCTCCCACCAAGGCTTAGTACATAGGGGGTCATTCCAAGTTGATTGTAGCTGTGCTAGCCTTTGACCAATCTCCCCTTTTCCACCAGACTTCCAGGTCCAACTCAGGATTTGGAAGGAAGTTCCAATCCTGGTCAGATCCTGTTACCACTGCGACTCCAACCCAGGTTATTCCTGTCTCAGCACTGCTTATACTGCACATGGGTACAGTCTCTGTTCTGCCACCACTTGGAGGTAACGTTACCTCCAAGTTCTGGGAAATCCATCTCTCCACACAATGTAAATGGAACCTGGATTGGATGACCCAGATTACACCGTTACATTACCCCAGTCATGCCAGGTCCAACCCTGGAATGAAGAGAGACTACTACCAAAGTCATTGCAAACCCACATACATATTACCAGACTATATCAAAAACAGGGAACATCGAGGCTATGGGTAGGCTTATAGTTATGCAACCTGGACACAGCAATAGACAATAACGCCATGTTTTTCTTTGCACATACAAGCTCGCAGCTGATGGCCGTTTCCTGGGCATGCATTTGCCATGGCACACCTGCATTTAATTGGGATGACTGAACACATGTGCACTTAAATCTTTGCTCAAAAGATCAGCATGGCATTTCCATGCTGTGTATGCACCGCTATTAATCACAGATGTGAAACCCAACAGGCAACAGAAGCTTCTCAAACCACTACCCGAGCCCATACATAGCCACTGAGCACCCCTCCATGTCTGTATGTCTGTGGCAGCGGGAGCATCCTCTTCCCACTGCCTGCGGCCACTTTCTGGCTGTGTGTATTGGGAGCCACAGTGTGACAGAATTTTATTCGCTTACGATGCATTCACATCACAGGCAAAGATGTATAAGGACACATCTGTAGCTCATTCACATTTTCAGCTCTTCCGATATTCAGTGGCAGAAAACCTTCCTATGTTCTTTCCTTTGGGGTCTTTATCTCAGGAGGTTAATTACTTACTGTATAATTTAAAGGGGAATAAATCAGATATGAAAATATCACTATAGACTGTTTCCTTAATGAAAAATAAGCCAATCCTGTACCACCATAGTAAAAATAAAGACATTGTCTCATTCAGTTTGGTTTTGTTTTTATTTCAGTCTTATACAAGTTTATGTTCATGGCATGTCTTCTGTGGGTAAAAGAGGTCTTCCCCGATCCTGAAACAAGGCAAATTGTGTTATGAAAAGGTATACATTGCAATGAACAGAGTTTACAGTCTCTAACACACATACAACTCAAATACTTAAAGTGGGTTAATACTGGTATTAAGCATTGCCAGTAACAGTTTCCCATGCTTTTGCCCATTTCCAAACAGATTGATGGCATCAACCGGAGGAAGGAAAAACTAGGTACGATGTTCGGCAAGTGCTCTGCATCTGTTGCATGTTCAGGGGCACTAGGCAGAAGTTTTGCCTAGGGTGCAGAGTAATCTTGCACTGGCCCTGGAAGCAGCTATGGAGTGCAGGGGTTTGACGACACTAGCTTTTAAACAAACACAACATACTAAAGTGATGAGGAGGGGGTGGGGGAATAGGCAATAATCAAAAAAACATTCCAATAATCAGAAGTCATCCTACACCAAAGATAACATTTGATGCCATTAGATATTTACATACTCAAAATCCACCCATGTAATAACAAATAGGATGTGTATTAAGTTTGTGTACCCACATTTATTCTATGAGGCTTCATTCAATGAGTAGTACTGTACAGCAAAGTGTAATTGGAGGAGGTGTTCAGTAGATGGGAAGTGATCAGACATTTCCACCATTTGCTTGGACAACCACAGAAGGTGCATCCCAATTACTTTTGGCCATTCCTAGAAGTGGATGTTGCTTGGCAGCTACATGTGTATTAGTCAAACAAATAAACCTATTGTGCATAAAGTCGTTAAACATTCCATTGTAGCATAGTATTAACGTAATACTGATGATCCTTCGAATGCAATGATTTTGAACAAAATAGATTAACTGCTAGTAATGCCTATAAGAGGATAGGAGGCATGGCTGCATGTCACTATTATTACTCAAAGAGGATGAGATGGGCAAATTCCTTTTACCTGGTGGCTTTCCAGTTATCTTCTTCTACTGTAGCCTCAGATCTCAACAACCACATGGTTCTCAGGACAGGGCACTTCCATGTCTGGAAACACTGGCCAACCCAAGCAGTGACAGAACCTGTAATGAGCAGACTAGAGTTACTACAAAACATTCTGCAGCATCAAAGGAGGGTTCTGTCATAAGTTTAGTGCAAGACTTGCCATTAAGGCACAGCTTATCCCAACCCACATTGGACGTTGAACTCAGATGTCAGACCATCTAACCAATTCTGCATGGTCATCTGACAAAACATCTCCTGTCATATCTTGCCAACTGACCAGAGTGCCAATACTATCCTCTCAGGTTTGCCACATATGTAGTTATGTTGACATTCAACTTCTTGGACCAACTTAATATCAGGATACACACCCTTAACACTGCAACATGTAGGGCCTGTTGACAGCTACCTATCTAGACTTATACCAAGACACTCATGTCATTATGCCAATACTTGCCTGGACATTGTATGGCAGACTGATCTGCAGTTATCAGTATTTTACTTATGTTGTACACACCTTAGATTAGGTTCTCATAGCTTGTATCTAGTATTTGTATTACTGCTCATCTCCATTTTCCTTAGGACAGCAATTTCAAATGCGTCTCCACTAATACCTATACAAGGCCTGTGGACATCTGAACACCAGTGAACATGTTCATGTTAACTGCCTCTTGGGGTATCAAAATACTTTCAGAATATTAAGTCCTCCCCCACAACTAGATTAAACTGAAATGGAAGATCCCAAAGACTTTAAGCACTGTGTCTATTCAACATCTTATGCAGGTGCTCAGATGTAATGGTCACTCAGTTTCCCCACTGAATTGCTCCACTGCATGGTAAGTTAACCTAAAATTGCAATATCAGGTTACAATAAGTACCATATTTTGGCATTTATGAACACTGCATGTAGCCCAACTGGTTACCATAATTAGTCTAGAGGTGGTCACTTTGTTATGGTGTATTGAGAGAAGTCTTTATAAACAGTATTCTTTCAATTTACTGCAGTCAAGTTTGAGTACATATTGTACTAGATGCGCTTTATGGCAGGTAAACCAGATGTTTTTACGGGGAAGTTTTGATACAGTTTGTTTTGTTTTAAAACAAGCTACAGCATACATTGTTCTGTAGAAGCTATGACAAGTCATTGGGGGAAGTTTATTAAGCCTTGCAGAGATACAGGGGGTACATTTACTAAGCAGTGATAAAAGTGGAGAAGTTGCCCATGGCAACCAATCAGCATTGACGCAACATTTATAGTTTGCATACTATAAACATATACAGAGCATCCGATTGGTTGCCATGGGCAACTTCTTCACTTTTATCACTGCTTAGTACATGTCCCAAACAGGGTTCTATTTGCCAAGTCTTTACTCTTTATGGAGCTAAAGACAGTACCGGACAATCAACTCCTAACTGTCCTTGTTCAAATGCAGCCTGTAACATAGCAGTTAGGAGATGATTGGCTGGTACTTTTTCTCCATTCAATGCTTAGTAAACAGACCCCAAAGTGGAGAAGTTGACCAAAGCAACAAGAATCGGTTTATTTCAAAGACTGCTACATAATGTACAGTTGCTTTGGGCAACTTCTCCACTCTGAGGCTTTATACCTCTCCCACAAGGTGGGGGGGGGGGAATCCACACAGCAACATCGAGCTACATAAACATTTGTTGATAGATGTCTGAACATAGCAGCACCCAAAATACACATTAGAATTTCAGTGGAACAGTTGGACTGCAGCCAAATCATGACAAACTTCCCTTCTCACATTCAGCATCTCACCTCCACTCCATCTCACAGACATGGTGAAGGTTGCTTGGGTCCCTCGTCCTAGAACTCCCACCAACTGCCCAGTCATCTCATCGCCTGCACCTCCATGGGATACCTCCACAGATGTGCGCAGAGAGCCACTGAGGTGAAGACCTTCTGCATGAAGGGAGAGAATGGATCCCAGGGTATTTACCCACACACCAGTCACATTGCAGTGTGCCCCCTGCTGGTATAAAAACTACATTGTTAAGCCTGCAGGCAAGCCAGTATCCAGCATGTTGCACGTAGATAACAGACAGATTTATTGTATAATGCAAGGCTTTGGAATTACAGACTACTATAGCTCTGCATCCTATTCACAGTCCAGAAAGCCGTTTATATTACACAGAATATTTACGTGAACACTCCAAGACCATTAATACTATGAGGATTGTATAAACCAAATCATAAATACGGGTCAGATCGTATTTGCCATTAATAATGGGAGCAGATCTGCATGGCCACAACTTGGTGTGTGAGCCGCCCCACGCCACTGCACAGGGTTCTGCAGGTAGCCCAGTCACTGCCCCATGGTCCCTGTATCAGACTAGCATGGTGCCTAGAATGGCACTCTGTAGCTGGTGTCCTTTATATACTCCAAGCAGCCTGTCCAGCCCCCTCTGTCATCATTGAGTGGGAGGGATGGCCACCAAAATGACAGCACTCACATTCCAGGTAAAAACCAGGATTTAGGGAGTTCTATGTGAAAGTGGTATAAGTTAGAATACTAATTTTTCTCAAGGGAGCAGTACAACACTGACTGCAATAAGTGGTGTTGACAACCATCAGCTCTTTTCTAATATACATATAGGAGGTACTATGTAGCTTGCCTATGCCATAAAATACAGAAAGGAGAATCACTTGTTAAATTAGGACTATGGAAAGGTTCAAACAGCAATTCAGTATACAATATCCACATCCCAACCCCAGCTAATGAGAGGCTTTACAGTTGGTTGGTAGAAGTTCTGTTGCTTCTGATAAGGAAAAGTCATTTTGTTGTGTTACCCATTACATACAATGAGAAGCAGCACAATCTTCTACGTAACAATAGTACCATATGAAAAATATAGTTTTGTATCTGCCTGCACTCCTATTCAGTATATTAGAGTTTGGCAGGGATTTACAACTACATTACAGATTAGGACTAGATACATACAGTGTGTGTTCAGCACACACTTACTGTATGTCAGTTTGCATTTCATGGGATGGCCTGTTAACCCAAGACAGCTGTGGTGATAACAGTGTGGCTTGGGACAGCCTGGTAATACGGGTGTAGTATGGTATGCCGGCAGCCGGGCTCCTGGCAACCAGCATACCGGCGCCGGGAGCCCGATCGCCGGCATACCAACAGCGTGGTGAGCGCAAATGAGCCCCTTGCGGACTACGCTATTTATTCTCCCTCCAGGGAGAATATCTGTCAGTATGCCGGGTGTCAGGATTCCGGCGCCGGTATACTGTGCGCCGAGATCCAGACATTCGGCAACCTGAAGACCACCCGGTAATATACGTGCCATATTCCACCAGCACAATGTGAGAGTTATTGAGACAGTTAAAGTGCTTAAATCCACAAGCATGTTGTGCTCATTCATTTAGAGTGACCATATTATCCCTTTTACCTGGGATGCTCATGGATTACACAGGTTCTGTGGCCGATTGAAACCAGCTGAAATGTAGGCTTGAAGTCAGCCAGCCACAGAACCTGTGTAAGCCACGAGCATCCCAGGTAAAAGGGAAAATATGGTCACTCTACTGATTCATTCACATAATCATCTGCATTAATATGGTCCAGGCAGTAAGTAGGTGTATGTACCAGCAACCAGTGGGCCACAGATATGCATTTTATCATCCCCAGTACAAGCACAGTATTATAAACAATCATATTCCAGAAGAACCTTTTTTCAAAACAAAGTTCACTAGAGCAAAGTACATTTTTGACTATGAGTGAAAGGAGAGGATTGTATAAGGAAACCACTTACCACAGCACTGCAGTAACTACTCAGCACAAACATAACTAAAACAGCCCCTTGACCTCCTACCAAAAACATTCTTAATTTAGTTGTAGATCTCCTCCTCAGCAGGACACCTGGTGGCTTATAAATGATGCAGGGGTGCAGCTGTCTATAAGTTTAATTATTTCTTTAATTGAATAATTGTTAGTTTTGAAAAACATCAGAACAAGAAAAATAACAACCTTGTAGCAGTTTTTAAAAACTATGCCTAGAATCTGCTTATCTTATAGGGGATGCATGTATATTCTTTAGCTCAGAAAAAAGGTAAATTACTTCCATAATATATGGGCCAGGGAACATAAACAAATAAATTTAACCGAGACACTCCTGAATTACACAGGTTCTATGGCTGATTAAACCCTGATGAAATTCAGGTGTGAATTCAGCCAGCCACCGAACCTATCATACTTGCCTACCTGACCCTCTCCATGAGGGAGAAAATGCTCTGTTCCTGGACTTTCCTGGTAATGTATGATTGCCATCACCTGTGGTGAGCTAGTTAATTGATAAGAAAGTTGTTTCACCACAGGTGATGGCAATCTTACATTACCAGGAAAGTCCAGTAACAGAGCATTTTCTCCCTCATGGAGAGGGTCAGATAGGCAAGTATGAATATATATATATAAATATATATATATATATAGATAGATAGATAGATACAGGTTGAGCATCCCTTGTTCAAAATCATACATTCTTTTGGTTCTCCTACTGAGATAATGACACATATACATATATATTATATATCTATATAATGTGTCTATATATATATATATATATATATATATATATATAATAGACAGCGTGGGCCGCACAACACTAAAAAACTCCAAAAAAGGGGTGCTCGGTCAAAGACTTTTCAATATGGATACAACCACATCATGAGGCTCCAGCTGGGGCTATGTTGTAGATGAGACCAGCACTCCAAATATAATCCAACGTTTTTATGCCATTTTGAAACACATCACAAACGGGTTCTCTGTGCAAATTCAGCAATTTGTAACATCACAAACTGGTTCTCTGTGCAAATTCAACAATTTGTAAACATGACTTTTGTAATATCAAGTATCTCACACGTCCTGTGTATACTGGGGATATGCATCCTACCCAGAGAGTCTCCCAACAGCTGTTTCGGCTACCGCCGTCGTCAGGGGAGCTGTTACTATCAGTCAGCTAATCTTGTCACATTTATAACCCACAAAATATTCAAAACCGTGCTCACCTGTCACCTCGTTCTTAATTATCCCCGCCAGCTGGAGTTGAAAGGCGTGCTCGCCCGGCCGCACGGACACCGCGGCGCCCAGCTGTGACGTCATCCGGCTCGGTCCCATGCTAGCGGGCCACTCCCAGCTTTTCCTCCGTCGCCTAGGTAACGGGGATACCACCTCCCCGCGTCACATGATCGTGACGCGAGTCCAGCACCCCCCGCCCTGTCATCGAATGGAGGTAGGCTAATTGGTCCACTCCCGCAAGGGATCCGCCTGTCATGACGTCTATCACTGACCTCCTCGTCTCCCAGCAACCGGGCCGCATCGCCTCCCCACACCTGCAGCAGGGAATCAAAAAGAATATAGTGTATCTACATATGAAAGACCTAATCTATCACTAAACTGTACACCCCCCAAGAGACTGTCTATCTATAACGTATAACGGGTATTAGTAAATGATTCAACCATATTATGCGTTATAGTCAGAATTACATAAAATCCTATATAGGATTTTATGTAATTCTGACTATAACGCATAATATGGTTGAATCATTTACTAATACCCGTTATACGTTATAGATAGACAGTCTCTTGGGGGGTGTACAGTTTAGTGATAGATTAGGTCTTTCATATGTAGATACACTATATTCTTTTTGATTCCCTGCTGCAGGTGTGGGGAGGCGATGCGGCCCGGTTGCTGGGAGACGAGGAGGTCAGTGATAGACGTCATGACAGGCGGATCCCTTGCGGGAGTGGACCAATTAGCCTACCTCCATTCGATGACAGGGCGGGGGGTGCTGGACTCGCGTCACGATCATGTGACGCGGGGAGGTGGTATCCCCGTTACCTAGGCGACGGAGGAAACGCTGGGAGTGGCCCGCTAGTATGGGACCGAGCCGGATGACGTCACAGCTGGGCGCCGCGGTGTCCGTGCGGCCGGGCGAGCACGCCTTTCAACTCCAGCTGGCGGGGATAATTAAGAACGAGGTGACAGGTGAGCACGGTTTTGAATATTTTGTGGGTTATAAATGTGACAAGATTAGCTGACTGATGGTAACAGCTCCCCTGACGACGGCGGTAGCCGAAACAGCTGTTGGGAGACTCTCTGGGTAGGATGCATATCCCCAGTATACACAGGACGTGTGAGATACTTGATATTACAAATGTCATGTTTACAAATTGCTGAATTTGCACAGAGAACCCATTTGTGATGTTACAAATTGCTGAATTTGCACAGAGAACCCGTTTGTGATGTGTTTCAAAATGGCATAAAAACGTTGGATTATATTTGGAGTGCTGGTCTCATCTACAACATAGCCCCAGCTGGAGCCTCATGATGTGGTTGTATCCATATATATATATATATATATATACACATAATATATAATATATATGTCATCTTCTGCAGCGGGGTACACTGGGGTTCCACAGGGAATAAAATCGGGGTGTAGAATAGGATCTTGATCCGAGGCACCAACAGGCTAATAGCTTTGACTGTTCCCAAGATGATCAGCGCCGCCTCCTCTATAACCCCGCCTCCGTGCACAGGAGCTCAGTTTGTAAGTTGGTGCCCTGCAGGCAGGACACTAACAGCCCTGAAAAGAGCTTTTTTAAAAGAAGATAGAAGACTTCAAGGGCTGCAGCAAAGGCACTCTTAGTGCTAGATGTCATTCTGACATCTCCTGCTGCAGCTCCATAACCTCCCCCGGCGGCGCCAGAGCCTTCTTAACAGCAGTGCAGGCCCCTGGGCACAGCAATGCACTGGGGTCCCTACCCATCCTCCAGCGGTAGGGGCGGGGGGTGCTACCAGCGGTAGCTTTGATGTCCCGCGGGCGGTAGGGGGTGTTCTATCTTACGCTCAGCATGTATGACCTGGAGCAGTAATTTCTGCTAATTACTCCTTTACTGCACAGATGGGGCGGGAAGGAGAACCTAAACTGTAGAAGGGGGCATCGGTCTGAATGAAGGGGCCCCAGTACATGACTTCCAGGGTGGTAGGGGGTGTTTAATACACAGGGGAGGGGTGGATAGTGGAGTGGGCTCAATATTCATCATTTTCCGGGGGTCAGGGCAGCTTGCTTGACTGCAAATATCTCCAGTTCCTGGATATAGATTTCTTAGCTTTAATGGGATAAAAAAAGCTAGAAAGTCCCACCTTTCAGGGGGTACTGGGGACACCTTTCAGGAGGTACTGGGGACATTTTTCAGGAGATACTGGGGACACCTTTCAGGAGGTGCTGGGGACTTGGGGATCAGAGATCAGGAGCCAGAGCAATCTACCAACAAAAATATAAAAATGCACACTAGGCGTGTGGAGCTGGAGCAGAGACCATCTGCTTGAAGGCTGATATCTCAGGTTCTGGGCACAGTAGAGACAAGCTACCAGTGTCCACCAGAAGGGGAGAGTCACAGCTTTTGGAGAATAGTCTTAGAAAAACTCTAAGTCATACAGAACCCAAGATATCTGTCTGGGAAGAACAAGTAACAGGCTTGGATGGGTACCACTGCTTTGAAGTCGGATATCTCCGGTTCCCCAAGGCCGATTTTCAAAAATCTGGTACCCCTGGAAAGAGGGGACACTCAGCTATCAGCCTAGGGCCTCTTTACTCCTGGGGCCCTTGGGCAAGAGCCCATTGAGCCTATACGAAAAGATGGCCCTGGGCGGCGCTGTATACTCCCGTGTCCCTGGTTGCCGGGTACTTACAGCGGAGGCTCCGGTTCTTCACCTAGGGCACGCACACTTGCCGCAGCTCTCCAGGATCGCGTGGCCGCATCAAGGGAGGTGGTAAGAGGGTCCCCCAGGCCGGACCTGCCGAAAATGGCAATCCGGCGCTATCCATTAGGAGGTGGGCCGCGCGTGCTGGCATGGACACTGTGTTGGTACAGGGACCCCACTAGACCACCAGGGCAGGGGCACAGGTCGGTTATATATATAACAGTTTTATTATGGCCCACAGTACCCGGTGGTGAAGTCTAGCAAGGGGATAAGGCAAGGGGATAAGGGGAAGTAGAGCAATTTAAAAATGCATGGGATAGACATAAGGATATCCTTACAAAGAAATAAGGATCAAATAAGGTTAGAGATAAAAAATAATGTAAAAAAAAAAAAGGCCAAGTGGTTCTTATCTGCTGACAAATTCTACGTTTCTATGTTAAGGCTCTGACCTGTAGCCCCTCCCCCAGCCCCTGGGCGCCATTTAGAGTAAATGTTCCCACCCTGGAGCTGCATCTCTCTGTCTCCCTCACTCCCTGTCAGCGTTTGGGCGCCATTACACACATGCTACGCTGACTTTGGGACTGGTGAGCAATGCCTCCTCTGTAATGCCGCCTGCTTCATCAGTGCTGTGCATTTACAGGACACTTAAGTATTCTACATGTCGTCTAGACAGTGTTAGTTAAGAACAAGTGCATACATTCAGGGTTATTTAGTACAAGTGCCCTGTGATATACATCCAGTACTTACTGTGTATTGTTATATATATATATATATATATATATAGATCTATCTATCTGTCTATCTATCTATCTATATATATATATATATATATATATACACTGCTCAAAACAATAAAGGGAGCACTAAAACAACACATCCTAGATCTGAATGAATGAAATATTCTTATTAAATACTTTGTTCTTTACATAGTTGAATGTGCTGACAACAAAATCACACAAATATTATCAATGGAAATTAAATTTATTAACCCATGGAGGTCTGGATTTGGAGTCGCACTCAAAATTAAAGTGGAAAAACACAGTACAGGCTGATCCAACTTTGATGTAATGTCCTTAAAACAAGTCAAAATGAGGCTCAGTAATGTGTGTGGCCTCCACGTGCCTGTATGACCTCCCTACAACGCCTGGGCATGCTCCTGATGAGGTGGCGGATGGTCTCCTGAGGGATCTCCTCCCAGACCTGGACTAAAGCATCCGCTAACTCCTGGACAGTCTGTGGTGCAATATGGCATTGGTGGATGGAGCGAGACATGATGTCCCAGATGTGCTCAATTGGATTCAGGTCTGGGGAACGGGAGGGCCAGTCCATAGCATCAATGCCTTCGTCTTGCAGGAACTGCTGACACACTCCAGCCACATGAGGTCTAGCATTGTCTTGCATTAGGAGGAACCCAGGGCCAACCGCACCAGCATATGGTCTCACAGGGGGTCTGAGGATCTCATCTCGGTACCTTCCAATATATATTTTATTGAGGTTCACAACGTACAATAAGTATTAGCAGGAGAAAACATATGCCCCTGCCATTATACAAAACAGATTGAGTCATATAGCAATGAATCATATGAGTGGTGGGGCATGAAGAGGGACCTCATATTTTCCATTTTTTAACATAAAACATCATAATTATTAAAAACAATGGATTTACATAAGTTAAGCGAAAACTCTTCTTACAGTAATATCAAACGTAAATCCGGTATACAAAGAGACCAAAAACCTAAACAGTGTAACATACTAATGTGTTCATCCCGTCGGGGAACACAGAAACCAAAACAATAAACTAATATATAAAAAGAAAAAAAAATCTAATAGTACCTGCCTAGACTAGGGGACCACCAACCCATCCATGGAGACATCATCAGAGCTGAAGGAATTACATAGTAGACAGAGAGCCATAGAAATGAGATAGAACAGATAGAAGAGATAGAAGAGGGAGGCACGGAAAGCTAAGGCGGGCTTCAGAGATTAGTGCAATAAGGAGGAGAGGGAGGGAGAAGATACAGAAGAAATGAGGGGAGAAGGATCAGGCGGTAGTAGGAGAGAGAGGAATTGGAGGATTGTCAGCTAGGAGCTGTTGGATGTACCATGTGGTGCAAGAAAAACTCTGTTGAATGGCAAGTTTTGTTATATTGGGCAATCTGTGGATAAATCGTCCTCAACATTGAAACAACGCAGGGGTGAGTATTTCCTTAGTGAGAGATGTTTCCAGCCAGTCCATTGTGAATAGAAAGAGTAACCTGGAGGTCACCAGTGGCAATGTGGGGGGAGTATCAGAGATCCACTGCTGGAGTATGGCTTTCCTGCCTACCGCCGATAGGATCATCACTATTTTCGTGTCTTGTGAGGGAATATCGGGTTGATCAAGGATATGGCCGAAGAGAGCCCAAGAGGCAGTGCATTGAAAGTGCAAACCGAACTCGGAGATACCATAGTCCCTCACCTCAGCCCAAAAAGTTTGAACGGAGGGGCAATGCCAAAAGCAATGCAAAAGATCAGCTAAAGGTGCAGAGCACTTTTTACAATCAGCCGAGTCAGATAAGGCCATCAAGGAGCTAATCTTTGGAGAGATATAGGCTCTATGTAGAATTTCCTGATATAGGCTAGCCGGAATAAGTTTCAATGAGGCATGGAAACTGTTCATTACGGCCTCAGGGAACATTGAGGGAATTTGAGAGGACCATGTCTGAACTTGAGCAAGATCAGTAGTGGGTATATGTTCTGTGCGTATGCGGGCATAAATGGTCGAAATAGAATACGTCCCAGAACGCAGGAGCGTATCTAGAGAGTTAATAAAATCTGATGGATGAAGATGAGAGAGGACCGATTGTACATAGTGTGAGGCTTGAAAGAATTGAAATGTGTGGTGGGGATTAATGTTATATTTGGTTAGCAGTTCAGCAAAGGAGAGTATTTTTTTCCTAGAATCAATAAGATCACCAACTTGTCTAATCCCTGCCGTATGCCAATCAATGAAAGGAAAGGAGGCCTGACCTCTCTGGAATTGCAGGTTACCAACCAGAGGGAGAAAAAAAGAATATGTGTGTTGTAGATTTAGAGACTTTCTAGATAATCGCCACGCCGCAATGGTAGAGGTTAAAAGTAAATTGTCAAGATGAGGGGGCAACAATTCGGATCTATTTGCATGGAGGAGAAAGCTGAGGGATAAGGGGGCACAAAGCTGGGAATCAATCAACGAGTCGGTAAAGACTGACGTGCCTCTAAGCCAGTCCATGGCAAAGCGGAGAAGACATGCTCTATTGTATTGCTCTATGCCTGGCAGATTCATTCCCCCATTCTGTATCATCTGGGATAACTTGAAGCTTATTCTGAGTCGTTTATCGGCCCAGATAAATTTAGAAATAGATGAGTTAAGGGAGGATAAATCAGATTTTGAGAGCAGGACTGGAACCATCTGAAGGACATAGAGCAATTTGGGGAAACTAGCCATCTTAACTAGGTTGCAACGTCCCATTAAATTAAGGGCCAATTTTTGCCAGAGCGCTAATTCAGTCTGAATTTTAGCGAGGATAGGGCGTATATTATCTGAATAAATATGAGTAGGGTCGGAGGGGAGAAGGACTCCAAGATAAGTGATATGAGTGGGGGCCCATCGAAACGGGAAAGGGGTATCCCAACCTGCGGTGACCTGAGCAGATAAGGCCAAATCCTCCGATTTGTCATAATTAATGGAAAAACCGGCAAAGGAGGAGAAATTTTCAATAATGCTCTGTAGCGCAGGAATAGATTGTCTCGGGTTAGAAGTAAAAAGGAGAACATCGTCAGCAAATGCCATCAGTTTCACCTCCCTGTTGCCTATCCCAATACCCCGGAAGATGGATACATTAAGGATATATCGTAAGAAGGGTTCCAGAGCCAAATTGAAAAGAAGGGGGGAGAGAGGGCAGCCCTGCCTAGTGCCTCTTTCAAGAATAAAAGGGGACGAGGGAATATTATTGACTACTACCTGTGCAGAGGGATTGTTATAAAGGGAGTTGACAAGACCGCAGAAGTTCTCACCAAAGTGCTGATGATTCAAAACCCTTGTTAAGTGAGGCCAAGCGATCTTGTCAAAGGCCTTTTCCGCATCAAGGTTTATCAGGACGTTATCCGTGACGTTGTGAGAGCGTGAGTGAATGATGGCCGCTAAGGCGGTTCTAATACCCTGTACAGATTGACGGTTGTAATCTGTTGGCCATCAATTTCGTGAGAATTTTGAAGTCCCGATTAAGCAGGGAAATCGGCCTGTAAGAGCTGGGCAGGGAAGGGTCTTTGCCAGGTTTCGCCAGAACTATTATAGTTGCTTCATTGAATCTAAGTGGCGTGGTCTTGCAGATGAGAATGTGGTTGTAAAGAGATGTAAGAGTGGGAGCTAATTCGTCTTGGAGCATCTTATAAAATTCCGTGCCAAAGCCATCAGGACCCGGGCTTTTATTATTAGGTAAAGTCTTGATGATTTCAACAACCTCTTCAACCGTGACCGGACACTCCAGAAAGTCTCTCTCCTCCCGGGTCAGGGCTGGGAGGGCAGCCGCTTCCAGAAAGGAGCGATTAGCTTACGGGTCGTCAGGGCCCCTGGCGTATAGAGATTGATAAAAGCTCCTGAATTCGGTACATATAGTTTCAGGGTCAGTAGTCAATGTGCCCGAGCTATTAATGGTATTAACCCATGTGCGGGATTTAGGGCCTTTAGTGAGATTAGCTAGCAGTTTGCCTGACTTATTACCCCACCTGTGAAATCTGTTACGTTGATAGTCGTAGGACAATTGGGCTCGTTCCGTGAGGAATGTGTCATATATAAGTTTAGCAGGAAGATAAGCTTCTTTATGTGCGGGGGTGTCATGTTGGGTGTATCGTCTGTATGCGGAGGTGAGAGTAGTGCTTAAAATGTGTAATTGGGAAAAAAAACTTCTTCCGTTTAGAATGAGTGTAGGACATGATATGGCCTCGAAGAACGGCCTTTGCCTCCTAAAAAATTGGCGAATCTAGGGTCTGATCGCCATTATCCAGAACGTAATTGAGCCAGGACTGTTTAAGGTGGAGAAGAAAGTCCGCAGACTGGCGTAGATATGCAGGGAAATGCCATCTAGGCACACTACGGGGGGTAGGGTTAGACAGATGTGGAGAGAAACCGGGGCATGGTCAGATATAATAATATTCTCAATGGAGGTGTGAGAAACCTTGGGGAGGAGGTCAGTGATCGTAAAAATATAGTCTATTCGAGAGTGAGAAGAGTGAGGGTGGGAAAAGAAAGAGAAATCTTTCTGGGTAGGGTGAAGGATATGCCAGGGATCTAAAGGTCCAGTTGAGTGCAGAAGGAGGAAAGTAGCTGAGCAGAGGATGTATGAGTAGTGGAGCTTACCCCGGATCTGTCCATGGATGGGTCAGTTACCAAATTCAAATCCCCACCGACAACCAGGTTTTGGCTATCCCAATTAAGAAGAGTCGTTAAAAGATCTGCAAAGAAGGAGTCAGGTGAAACATTAGGAGTATAAACATTAAGAAGGGTATAGACGAGGGGCGTGGCCTAGCTACTATCCAGGGTGGACGTGCTTCTCTGTAGCTCCCGGCCGGCGCTGAATTATCCCCTTTTCCCTGCCCCCACCTGGAGACTTTAAGGGCACATTACCACCCCTGGAGGTCTGCGCTAGTCCCCTGATATGTGCTGCGGAGCCAGCGGACACTCTGTGTGTCCGTGCAGGTTGCGGCCTATGCGGGGAGCAAAGCCGGGACCTCGAGCCCAGACGGAGCCCGGACCGGAAGTCGCACGCGGCCGGCCCACGCTGCACTTGGTGCCCTTCTGACATCCTCCCCATCAGCCACCTGGCCCTACCCGCTTCCCCACGTCTCCCCGCCTACCCCCCTTGCTGCCGACGGAGTTGGGCCGCGAAGTCGGGGAGCGACGTGGAGGCTCCCGCGGATTGCGGCCTGCTCCCCCTGCTGAGACCGGGACCTCGCCGGACCTCCGGGCGCATAGCGGCGGCGACGCTCCCGTCCGGACTGGAACGCTCCCATCTACACAGCTAGACCTTGGCCTCACACAGCCCGCGGGCGGCCAGATAGTGGCGGGATCGCGGTGAAGAGCAGGCTAAAGTAGGCTGGAGACTGCTGAGGAGCTGCACAATCTGGCGGCCATCTTTGATTTCATACGGGGGGCTCCGGTGTGAAACGTTGAGCCCTGGAGAGAAGGCGTCGGCACTAAACACCATAAGGCCTTCTGGCAGTCTGGTAGGTCATCTCCTCCCTTATTACACAACATCCCCATCACTGGGCCTGACATTCGAAGGCCGCTGATACCTATTTCCTGACACTTAGTTCCACGGCTGTTATTATCGGGAAGCTCCTCACTACATATCTCTCGCTGATGCAAAGACCTGGAGATGCCCACATTATAAGTTACAGACCACCCACCCTGGCCTGAAAGCTCAGCTATGCCCTCCATCGGCTTTCAGATCTAGGCCCTCACTTCCGGTGGGCACACCGAACGATCCGGCTGCTCCCCCTGAGAGCTATCCCTCCGGGCATCCCTATAAGCCCAGACCAACGGCTCTCTCTGGACCAGTGACCCTGCAAACACACCGGCGGGTCCCGGGGATACCCCGGAGCAAAGTGGCATAGACCCCGGTTCGCTCCCCCCCCCCATCACACCCACCGGAATTTGAGAGGACCATGTCTGAACTTGAGCAAGATCAGTAGTGGGTATATGTTCTGTGCGTATGCGGGCATAAATGGTCGAAATAGAATACGTCCCAGAGCGCAGGAGCGTATCTAGAGAGTTAATAAAATCTGATGGATGAAGATGAGAGAGGAACGATTGTACATAGTGTGAGGCTTGAAAGAATTGAAATGTGTGGTGGGGATTAATGTTATATTTGGTTAGCACTTCAGCAAAGGAGAGTATTTTTTTCCTAGAATCAATAAGATCACCAACTTGTCTAATCCCTGCCGTATGCCAATCAATGAAAGGAAAGGAGGCCTGACCTCTCTGGAATTGCAGGTTACCAACCAGAGGGAGAAATAAAGAGTATGTGTGTTGTAGCTTTAGAGACTTTCTAGATCACAGGTTCTCAAACTCGGTCCTCAGGACCCCACACAGTGCATGTTTTGTAGGTCTCCTCACAGAATTACAAGTGAAATCATTTGCTCCACCTGTGGACCTTTTAAAATGTGTCAGTGAATAATGAATACATCTGTGCACCTGCTGGGTTACCTGCAAAACATGCACTGTGTGGGGTCCTGAGGACCGAGTTTGAGAACCACTGTTCTAGATAATCGCCACGCCGCAATGGTAGAGGTTAAAAGTAAATTGTCAAGATGAGGGGGCAACAATTCGGATCTATTTGCATGGAGGAGAAAGCTGAGGGATAAGGGGGCACAAAGCTGGGAATCAATCAACGAGTCGGTAAAGACTGACGTGCCTCTAAGCCAGTCCATGGCAAAGCGGAGAAGACATGCTCTATTGTATTGCTCTATGCCTGGCAGATTCATTCCCCCATTCTGTATCATCTGGGATAACTTGAAGCTTATTCTGGGTCGTTTATCGGCCCAGATAAATTTAGAAATAGATGAGTTAAGGGAGGATAAATTAGATTTTGAGAGCAGGACTGGAACCATCTGAAGGACATAGAGCAATTTGGGGAAACTAGCCATCTTAACTAGGTTGCAACGTCCCATTAAATTAAGGGCCAATTTTTGCCAGAGCGCTAATTCAGTCTGAATTTTAGCGAGGATAGGGCGTATATTATCTGAATTAATACGAGTAGGGTCGGAGGGGAGAAGGACTCCAAGATAAGTGATATGAGTGGGGGCCCATCGAAACGGGAAAGGGGTATCCCAACCTGCGGTGACCTGAGCAGATAAGGCCAAATCCTCCGATTTGTCATAATTGATGGAAAAACCGGCAAAGGAGGAGAAATTTTCAATAATGCTCTGTAGCGCAGGAATAGATTGTCTCGGGTTAGAAGTAAAAAGGAGAACATCGTCAGCAAATGCCATCAGTTTCACCTCCCTGTTGCCTATCCCAATACCCCGGAAGATGGATACATTAAGGATATATCGTAAGAAGGGTTCCAGAGCCAAATTGAAAAGAAGGGGGGAGAGAGGGCAGCCCTGCCTAGTGCCTCTTTCAAGAATAAAAGGGGACGAGGGAATATTATTGACTACTACCTGTGCAGAGGGATTGTTATAAAGGGAGTTGACAAGACCGCAGAAGTTCTCACCAAAGTGCTGATGATTCAAAACCCTTGTTAAGTGAGGCCAAGCGATCTTGTCAAAGGCCTTTTCCGCATCAAGGTTTATCAGGACGTTATCCGTGACGTTGTGAGAGCGTGAGTGAATGATGGCCGCTAAGGCGGTTCTAATACCCTGTACAGATTGACGGTTGTAATCTGTTGGCCACCAATTTCATGAGAATTTTGAAGTCCTGATTAAGCAGGGAAATCGGCCTGTAAGAGCTGGGCAGGGAAGGGTCTTTGCCAGGTTTCGCCAGAACTATTATAGTTGCTTCATTGAATCTAAGTGGCGTGGTCTTGCAGATGAGAATGTGGTTGTAAAGAGATGTAAGAGTGGGAGCTAATTCGTCTCGGAGCATCTTGTAAAATTCCACGCCAAAGCCATCAGGACCCGGGCTTTTATTATTAGGTAAAGTCTTTATGATTTCAACAACCTCTTCAACCGTGACCGGACACTCCAGAAAGTCTCTCTCCTCCCGGGTTAGGGCTGGGAGGGCAGCCGCTTCCAGAAAGGAGCGATTAGCTTCCGGGTCATCAGGGCCCCTGGCGTATAGAGATTGATAAAAGCTCCTGAATTCGGTACATTAGGTTTCAGGGTCAGTAGTCAATGTGCCCGAGCTATTAATGGTATTAACCCATGTGCGGGATTTAGGGCCTTTGGTGAGATTAGCTAGCAGTTTGCCTGACTTATTACCCCACCTGTGAAATCTGTTACGTTGATAGTCGTAGGACAATTGGGCTCGTTCCGTGAGGAATGTGTCATATATAAGTTTAGCAGAAAGATAAGCTTCTTTATGTGCGGGGGTGTCATGTTGGGTGTATCGTCTGTATGCGGAGGTGAGAGTAGTGCTTAAAATGTGTAATTGGGAAGAAAACTTCTTCCGTTTAGAATGAGTGTAGGACATGATATGGCCTCGAAGAACGGCCTTTGCCTCCTAAAAAATTGGCGAATCTAGGGTCTGATCGCCATTATCCAGAACGTAATTGAGCCAGGACTGTTTAAGGTGGAGAAGAAAGTCCGCAGACTGGCGTAGATATGCAGGGAAATGCCATCTAGGCACACTACGGGGGGGTAGGGTTAGACAGATGTGGAGAGAAACCGGGGCATGGTCAGATATAATAATATTCTCAATGGAGGTGTGAGAAACCTTGGGGAGGAGGTCAGTGATCGTAAAAATATAGTCTATTCGAGAGTGAGAGGAGTGAGGGTGGGAAAAGAAAGAGAAATCTTTCTGGGTAGGGTGAAGGATATGCCAGGTATCTAAAGGTCCAATTGAGTGCAGAAGGAGGAAAGTAGCTGAGCAGAGGATGTATGAGTAGTGGAGCTTACCCCGGATCTGTCCATGGATGGGTCGATTACCAAATTCAAATCCCCACCGACAACCAGGTTTTGGCTATCCCAATTAAGAAGAGTCGTTAAAAGATCTGCAAAGAAGGAGTCAGGTGAAACATTAGGTGTATACCTATTTCCTGACACTTAGTTCCACGGCTGTTATTATCGGGAAGCTCCTCACTACATATCTCTCGCTGATGCAAAGACCTGGAGATGCCCACATTATAAGTTACAGACCACCCACCCTGGCCTGAAAGCTCAGCTATCCCCTCCATCGGCTTTCAGATCTAGGCCCTCACTTCCGGTGGGCACACCGAACGATCCGGCTGCTCCCCCTGAGAGCTATCCCTCCGTTCATCCCTATTAGCCCAGACCAACGGCTCTCTCTGGACCAGTGACCCTGAAAACACACCGGCGGGTCCCGGGGATACCCCGGAGCAAAGTGGCATAGACCCCGGTTCGCTCCCCCCCCCCCATCACACCCACCGGAACTCACACAAGCAGTGTGCACCAGATGATGGCGGCCATCTTGGGTCTCGTGGAAGACGCTGACCCGGCTGCCTGAGGGATCCTTGGCCGCTCACAGCACCCCGATGTGCTCCCCTGCCAGCCCCTTGGATCCCATACCGCTGGCTGACAGTTCCCCTCAATACAGATATGTGAAGCCGAGCCCCACCTCGCCGCCGCAACGGCCGCGATTCCTTGCTCCCCTGACTGAAATCCTGGACTGTCTGGAGCCTCTTGCCCCCTTAGAGGATACGCAGGACTCAGACCTCATCTCCACTGCTCTACTGATCAGGACCATCACTCAGCTAATGCTGGTGGCGACGCTGCTGACCTGTCACCCTCCACCTGTGCCTCCATAAGCAACGATTTTACATCAACAGACCAAATTTAAAAAATCAAAACAAAAAAACAAACAGGAGATCTTCCGGGTACCGCGCTGGTCGCTGCCTGGGCCCAGACCTTGCTGTTATCACAGGTGGATCCTCCTCCCCCACCTCCCTCCACTTCTTACTGTACGTGTGCCTCCTTGAACTGCACCCTGATTGGACAAGCCTATACATATTCCTCATAGTGCTTTTCCCCCGGTCCCTTCCCCACTCCTCCGGGACCTACCTGCCATACTCCCGAGGGACTTGTAATCTCCCGCGATACATCTGCGCTCATTGTACCCCTTGAGTGACGCTATGATTGGACCAGATTCCCCACTATGGAAAAATACGTGGCCAAAACGCTCCGTGCGAATAAGAATTCTCAAAACAAAAATAAATCAACGGCCAAAGATAGGGAACAGAGCCCTATTCTGCAGGGGTCTCCATCCTCTCCAGGCAGACGAGTCACTGGCGACATGGTGCCTACTGACGTCCATACTAGTCCATCCTCAGTACAGAGGGCCAGAGAAATATCAGACATCATATCGCCTTTACTGGACGCAAAATTGGCGCTTCTGATGGAGGCAATTACATCAGCAGCAGCTCAACTGACCCAACACACTCAACGTCTGGCTGAGGCTGAGGACCGAATATCTACCTTGGAAGATGATTATCAAACGATTCAATCACAACAACAAACGCACGACAATACCCTAGTGGCCATGACCGATAAGATCGAAGATTTAGAAAATCGGAATCGCCGGAACAACTTACGCCTGATTGGTCTTCCAGAATCCGTCAGACAGACAGATCTGCTGGACTTGGTTACTCGCTGGCTCCCCACAACCCTTGATTTGCCCCCCTCCCCCACCTCTTACCTGGTAGAACGGGCCCACCGCATCGGCCCAGACAGGCAGTCTTCACAGTCCTCTCAGTCACGTCCTAGACCAGTAATTTTTAAGTTACTAAATTATTTTGACAAAGAGAAGATCATGGAAGCCTACCGCAAGCGCTCTGACCTACGCTACGAGGAATCCAAACTTCTTCTTTTTCAGGACTTTTCCTTTCAAGTTTCGACACAACGACGGGAGTTCTCCCCTGTATGCAAGGAGCTCTATGCTAAAAACATCAGATTTGCTCTCCTATACCCGGCAAAACTGAGAATCTACCATGCCGGCAAACCGCATTTCTTCGACACACCAGATTCTGCTCGGAACTTTCTCAAGTCTCTGTCATCATCACAGTCTGACTCTCGAATGGACGATGCTGATTGACTCTTCTAGACTTAAGTATCTCTCTATGTTATTTTCTCTCTCCTTCTTTCCTAATGGATAGCACACTGTTGATTGTTTCTATATGGTTATTGCATATAGGATTAAATGGGAATTCTCCACACCTGCCGCAGATGCAGGGATGGTGGGAATCCTTTATTCAATTTCTTCTGTCAACCTTTCCCTCCCCTTTTTCTAATCAAACTAGAGTTTCTGTTACAGATGGACGGTTATTATTAATGTCTTCTTGGGTTCAAAATTTTTAAAAATTTTATTACTGGTGGCCTATGATGCATTGGTTACTGTTTTCTACCTGCATTACATTGTTTTGTTACTGTATGTTTATTCTAACTCCGTTCGTTTGCCCGACACATAATTTTTGTCCTCCCCTTGCGTGCTGGGACGGGGGATTGGACTTTCGCTTGTGGCTTCTCTGCGTTCTACTAGACTGGGTATTGGATAATGCCAGCCCCTAGGGATGCTGGGGCCTCTACTGATGGCTCAAAGACGTCTCTTAAATTGGTCTCGTGGAACGTAGAGGGCCTGAACACGCCAGTCAAGAGGAAAACATTTTTGACCCACCTCAAAAAATTTCATCCTGATATAGTATTTCTGCAGGAGACGCACTGGCGTCTCAATGACCCCAATACACTTAGAGATACCTGGGTTGGAGACTTCAGAAGTGCCTCCTATACTACTAAAGCAAGGGGAGTACTTCTTCTGTTTCGTAGATCTTTGCACTATAAGATTAAGGATGATTGGGTGGACCCTGAGGGCAGGTTTTTGTTTCTAAAGGTAGAGGTCGAAGGAGAGCTTTTTACTTTAGCATGTATTTATGTCCCTACAGTACCGAATGCTTCCTTTTTCTCAGACATCTTTGTTAAATTACAGGGCTGAATGGAGGGAGTTTTGATTTTAGGGGGAGACCTTAATATTGTTCTAGACCCGCTATTAGATGTTTCTGGTGGCCCCAGACAGTTGAATTACAATAGATCCATGCCACCCTCCCTGTCCCTAAATGCAGGACTCTTTACAGCTTCTGGACCCATGGAGATTTCTCCACCCTGACTCTAGGGAGTATTCCTTCTTCTCACACCCCCACAAAATATTCTCCAGATTGGATTACTGGCTAATACCTGCCTCTTTGATTCATAGAATAGTGGACTCCACCATAGCTAATATTCTCATATCCGACCATGCCCCCATCACCCTGACAATAGCGTTAACCACACCCCGACAATACTCCTATGTCTGGCGGTTCCCTGAATACCGTGCCCATTCTGAGGACTTTAAACTCTTTTTGTCACAATCATATCTCAATTATACACACGATAACGCAGCACATGTCAATGACATAAATCTTTTCTGGCAGGCTTCTAAACCCATTCTTAGAGGACAGATTATTTCATATGTTGCCGCCAGAAAAAGGCAACTTCGAGAAAGGATGGCAGAGGCATTCCTCCAGGTTGCCTCGGCCTATTCTCAACTGTTGGCTGACCCGTCTGAGACTAACAGGAAATTATATAAAGACACCAAACTGATACACGATACCCTCTGTGCTGAACAGGCCAAGTTATTCCTCTCCTTCCAATCTAACAAATATTTTCGTTGGGGCAATCGCCCAGGAAAATTATTGGCAAACATGGTAAAAACTCATGCAACACCAAAACATATCTCCTCAATTAGAGACACATGTGGACCCCCCTCAGTGACACAGGAACAGATTAGCGACACCTTTCTGGCTTTCTTTGAGAAATTATACACCGCACCACCTGACCACCCTACTGCTGGCATGGACTTTTTGACACAGGCTAATCTCCTTACACTTTCTGAGGGCGATAGAGAATTTCTTACCAACCCCGTTACTGCAGCGGAATTGGAATCGACCATCAAATCCCTAGCAAATGAGAAATCCCCGGTGTTATGCACACCAGTGCCTGCAGGAATATACTGGTGTTTGAACTGTTATGCACACCAGTGCCTGCAGGAATGTACTGGTGTCTGAACAGAGAGGGATGCAAAACAAATGAACTCACAGACAGACTGGGAAATATGACATAACGTACACAGAAGGTGATAGGGTAACAAAACCAACACAGAGTGAACAGAGAAGCCCAGAGGCTAAGAAACTGGGTGTCTCCCTAGTATTAGAAATGCTCAGATGGGACTTCCGGTGGGCGGGCCGAACGGATCGGCTGCTTTTAGCAGAGAGCTCTCCGTGCACCTCGCCAATATAGCCCTTATCATCAGCTATATTTGGTCCAGGGGCCCCATTTTCACGACTACGGGGCGCGGAGATAATAGGGAGCAAAGAGGTGCTCTCCCCGGCTCGCTCCCCTCCTCCTTTGAGCCCACCGAAAGAGGCACACGTTTAGTGCCCGGCACACGTTTAGTGCCCGGCACAGCGGCGGCCATCTTGGGACTCGCGACCATCCGAGTCCGGCCCGCCTGACACGCGGAGCAGCCAGCAAGTGCCCCGGAGAGACAGACTGGTGACGTCTCCCCTCACCACCCCTCGCGGCAGCCGCTGCTTGAGCTCCGGTCTCACTCATCGCACCGCGGACCTCGGCCGAGGCCCGCGATCCCCCTCCTGGGAACACCCCACCTGCGTCACTCCTGGGACAGCTGAAGGAAACTACACAGCCAGCCAGCGTTACAGAGTCACAGGAGGGCCTAATTGACGGCACTTCCCTCCGTATCCCCGCTGTGTCCGCAGCACCCTGGCTGACTGAGGCCTACAACACCACACTCCCGGCAACTCCTGGCAAACTACAGGTGAGCGGTGCAGTCATACCTCCCCCCAACCCGAAACCACAAGGAAGTGAACCACCACCCCACGCTGTGGGTCCCACAGGTACCGCGCTGGTCGCTGCCTGTAACCCACGACACAGACAGGCGAGCCCTCAGTTTTGAGCCCAGACAAGTCTGACAAATCAACCTACATACAGGGCCCAGCTGATCCCCTTGCCCCCTCTTGGTATCCTGGGGTTTCCCTGACCGTTCTGTACCTTCTGCAACGCCTGAGTCACGCTCACACGGCATTACAACCTATAACTTTTGTTACACCTAGCCTGAAGACAAACTTATCATCATGGAAAAATACGTGGCTAAAACGCTCCGGGCAAATAAAAACTCTCAAAATAAAAACAAGCCGGCACCCAAAGAGCAAAGCCCACTTCAACAGAGGTCACCTTCCTCGCCGGGCGAAAGAGATGCAGACGACTCATCGTCGACTGACCTCAGGGCCAGCCCGTCCGCCGTACAGAGGGCCAGGGAGATTACGGAAATCATATCACCCTTGTTTGACGCGAAACTGGCACCCTTATTAGAGGCCATCAACTCAGCTGCGGCCCAAATATCACAACACACTCAACGATTAACAGAGGCTGAGGATCGTATCTCCACATTGGAAGACGACCAACACGCGATCCAATCACAATTAAAAACTCACGATAACACGCTAACAGCCATGAACGATAAAATTGAAGATTTGGAAAATCGCAACCGTCGAAACAATTTGCGCCTCGTTGGGCTTCCAGAGACGGTCAGGCAAAAGGATTTGATGGACTTAGTCACCCGCTGGCTGCCCTCAACTTTAGATCTCCCTTCCTCACCGACCTCATATCTAGTGGAACGAGTTCACCGCATCGGCCCCGAAAGACAACCCTCCCAATCTGCTCAATCACGCCCCAGACCGGTAATTTTCAAACTGCTAAATTACCTGGACAAGGTAAAAATTATGGAACAATACCGCAAGAGTTCCGGTCTTTGCTATGAGGGCTCCAAGATCCTCCTCTTCCAGGACTTCTCCTTCCAGGTCTCCTCGCAACGAAGGGAATTCTCCCCAATATGCAAGGAACTATTCTCTTGGAACATTAGATTCGCACTCTTATACCCCGCTAAATTGAGAATCTTCCACGCAGGAAAACCAAATTATTTTGATTCCCCAGAACCGGCACGGAACTTTCTCAAATCACTTGACACCCATGGATCAAACTCCTGTATGGATGACGCGGACTGAGTGCCCTGGAGTAGCAAGTATCCCTTTGTTATAAATAATCTTCTATATTTTTCTAATGGCTAACACACTACTAAATTCAGACAGTCGATTAGTCTGGTTGCAGATAAATCTGTTGTTTTCATGTATGATGTTGGGACAGGGAAGGGGGGAGACTGCTTACCCACCCTCTCTGTCTATGCCTACCTTTTCCCCTTTGTCTAATCTTTTCACAGTTTCAGTTAAACACAAATGGTTCCTAGAACCATTCTCTTGGGTTCAGATATTTCAAAAATGTTTTGACCGATGGCTCATATTGTTTTTGTTATCACAGTTTACATGTATTACAGTGCATCATGGTTATCTAAGTACTCCCCTACATGCTGCCATATTACACTCCTCTTGCCCTACCTCCGCTCGCTGGGACGGGGGGCCGGGCCTTTGCTTGTGGCTTCTTTCCCCAAGTTCCGTTAGACTGGGTATTGGATAATGATAGACCCACGAGCAGCTGAGACATCTGTAGATGGCTCAAAGACATCACTCAAATTAGTCTCATGGAACGTGGAGGGCTTGAACACACCGATTAAGAGGAAGAAAATCCTAAATCATCTTAAAAAATTTCACCCAGATGTGGTGTTTCTACAGGAGACACACTGGCGTAGTTCAGATCCAAATAAATTGAGAGATGCTTGGGTGGGTGATTTTAGAAGCGTCTCATATAGCACCAAGACACGAGGGGTCTTAATACTCTTTCGTAAATCATTACACTATGAAATAAGGGAGGAGTGGATAGACCCGGAAGGTCGATTCTTATTATTGAAGATGGATATTGAAGGTGAACGATTTACCTTAGCATGTATCTATGCCCCTACAGGTTCAAACACATGCTTCTTCTCAAGCATATTTGTTAACCTGCAGGGCTGGATTGAGGGCTCATTAATTTTGGGAGGTGACCTTAATGTAGTCCTGGACCCTCAGTTAGATGCATCAGGAAGTCCTAAACAATCAGGTTCCAATAGGCCAATACCACCCACACTTTCCTTGATGCTAGACTCCCTACAACTTCTTGATCCCTGGAGGTTTACACACCCCGACGCCAGGGAATACTCCTTCTTCTCTCACCCGCACAAAACATTCTCTAGATTGGATTATTGGCTGGTATCGGCCTCTCTAATACACAGTAGAAGATTCAACCATAGCTAGTATCCTACTATCTGACCACGCTCCTATCTCATTAACAATCACGTTGGCCACACCTCGCACAATCTCTTACAATTGGCGCTTCCCAGAATACTTAGCCACCTCAGAAGACTTTAAACTCTACCTGTCTCAGTCCTTCCTAAACTACGCACAAGATAATGCAACACACACAAATGACATGAACCTTTTCTGGCAAGCTTCCAAACCTGTTCTCAGAGGCCAAATACTATCTTATGTTGCCACAAAGAAAAAACGCTTTAAGGAAAGGATGTCCACAGCTTCCCAACAGGTGACCACCACATACTCAAGGTTACTGGCCGACCCCACTGAAAACAATAGGCTACAATACAAGGACGCCAAATTAGTTCATGACACTTTATGCACAGAACAGGCCAAGCTATTCCTCTCTTTCCAAACTAATAAATACTTCCGCTGGGGCAACAGGCCAGGAAAATTATTAGCTAACATGGTAAGGACCCAGAACACTCCCAAACATATCTCCTCAATTCGAGACAGTCACACTAAGCCTTCACTGACCAAGGAGGCAATTAGTAATACCTACCTGAAATTCTTTGAAAATCTTTACACAGCACCCCCTGACCAGCGTGAGATAGGAGAGGACTTCTTACTACAAGCTGACCTCCCTACTCTTAGTGACACTGATAAAGGGTGTCTCACCGCCCCCATTACAGACGAGGAACTGGAATTAACCATAAAATCCCTTCCCAATGGGAAATCTCCAGGCCCAGACGGTCTGTCAGCAGCCTATTACAAAACACTCCTTCCACACATCAAGAAACATCTAGGGGCCCTTTATAACTCAATTCTGACTGGAGGTCCGGCTCCGCCTGACTTCAACACAGCCAGAATCATTGTTCTACCCAAACCAAACAAAGACCATACTTTGGTATCGTCCTACAGACCCATCTCGCTACTAAACCAAGACTTCAAAATTTTTACAAAAATCCTCGCCTCCCGCCTCCAATTGATACTGCCCACACTACTACACCCTGCACAGACAGGATTTCTACGCAATAAACACTCTGTGATCAATGTCAGATCTTTAATAGCGGCCATGATCAAATCCCACGAATCACGGGAGATGGGAAACACAATCCTCAGTTGTGACGCAGACAAGGCCTTTGACAGAGTGTCTTGGTCTCATATCAAAAGGATACTTAGACACCAGAACTTTGATCCCGCCTTTACACATGTTTTTCAAACACTATACCATAACCCCCAAGCCTTCTTGACAATCAACGCCCATAACTCAAAACGTTTCATACTACAACGCGGGACCAGACAAGGTTGTCCTTTATCCCCTCTCTTATTTAACCTAGCAATGGACCCCCTCCTCAGACACTTCTTAAAAGAAAAAAAATGGAGAGGTATTAAACTAGCCAACCAGGAACTTAAATTTTCAGCATTTGCGGATGACATACTACTCTATGTTAGCAATCCTCATGAGGCCATGCCGCATTTACTTAATATACTTAACTCTTTTGAAGCAGTATCAGGATTCAAAATTAATTACTCAAAGACAGAAGCATTAGCCTTCTTCCCTGCAGCCAAATTGGGGTGGGGTGACACCTTTCCATTCCAATGGGCAAGGAATAACCGTCTCACCTACCTGGGCATCATAATCCCGGATCACCCTTCCAAATTATACTCCCTTAACTTTCTCCCACTCCTCGCCAAAACTCAAGCAGATTTCACCAGATGGGCTCACCTTCCGCTAACATACACAGGCAGAGGTCACTTGTATAAGATGATCAGCTTCCCACGCCTCTTATATGTGTTACAAATGCTTCCGATGATCCCAAATAAAAGCACATTTGTTCAACTAGACAAAGCGCTGACTAAATTTATCTGGGCGGGTAAACGCCCACGATTTTCCCTATTCAAATTGCGACAACCGAGATCACTCGGTGGTTTGAACTTGCCATGCCTTCGTGCATACGCATTAGCAGCAAATTACAGGATCGCCCTAGACTGGGTGGGTGGACAAAACAAATACACCAACGCACAATTAGAACAATCTTTCATACCCACCTGGAACCTGACGTCCCTACTGCACACCTCCCCGAATAACATGCCTAACCATATAAGAGACAATGTGCTTATCTCTTCTACTTGTGCTGCTTGGCAACAGATCCGCTCTCAATTAAAACTCTCGAACCAGACGTCACTCTTTACACCTCTCTGGGGCAACCCTGATTTTAAGCCACATGTCACCTCTCCGATATTCCGTAATTGGCACGACGGGGGACTGAAATATGTACATCACTTTTTAGACACCCAAAATTTAACACTACTCACACACTCGCAGATCATAGAGCGTTTCCCGAATCTATCCATACCGCTATTTCCCTTCCTTCAAGCGAGCAGCTTTGTAAGAAAATTATTATCCCTTTTATCCTCCCAAGATATTTCTAATGCTTTAGATAGATCTGCTCGACTTAACCCAAAAGGTCATTTCTCAATAGCATTCATACACACACACTCTCGCCCATTACTAAATATAGATTCTGGCACAGTGGGCTTACTGAAATGGACAAGAGATTTCCCGGACCTTACACTAAGAGCTATTCTAGACGCCAACAGCTACCTAGATAAGACACTGGGCTCAGTCACATACACAGAGATGCACCAGAAAATACTACACAGAGCATACGTCACCCCTAGATTGAGATTTCTCATAGGAGCTGCCCCTTCATCCCGCTGTTACAAGTGCACCGCTTTAGAGGCAGGTATAGTTCATTGCCTCTGGTCATGCCCTAAAGTACAGGTCTTATGGCAGGCACTACAATTATATATAACTGCAGAGCTGAAAATACAATTCACCATAACTGAAACTTGGGCGTTTTGGGGCATTTACCCATCTTCCCCACCCAACACACTAACCAAAGGTAATCGCATCATATTAATCAAACTGGCCGCCGCAACAAAGAAAACAATCCTCTCTCAATGGGTCTCCACCGACCCAATCCCCATTACATTGCTACATCCTAGAATCTCCCATCTCTTCCACTTGGATTGGACCAACACTACACTACAAAAAGACAAGCTAACGGAAAAACACTTCCAAACTTGGTTGCCGTATGTTATAACTCTTCCCCCACTGGTAAGGGCCGCTCTGCGACAATGTTTTCAAGATACCAGATGGTATTTACTGGAGACACTTAACTCCACTGCCCCTTTCTGACTTTGATCTTCATCTACATACCTGTCTTTACATAACCTCTACAAGACCCGATGTGGCTTTATAATATCTTGTTTATTTTTACATAATTGATTGTTCTAAATACATGTCTAATGATGTTAAAATATGGCGGAGTACCAAAATTTATATGTATCGCCAAGCTGTTCTGCACTGAATACATTTGTTACTTGTTATCTGTTATTATATTCTGTGACCATCTGTCAATAAAAATTTTGGGAAAAAAAGAAATGCTCAGATGGAAAAAGCAAGATGTTGTGTTTTAATACGTAGAGAACCCGAAATGCTGTTGCTAAGGGCAACAGCAAAACCCTAAAGGGTTACCAACGGGTGTGGCAGTAAACTCCTTGGTCAGAGATGGAATAATAGACACAAGGAAAGTCTCCACAATCCTAATTCTCACTTGCAGGGCCCAGGTTCAGTTTACTGCCACTAAACTGACACATGAATGCCCTGCACAGTGAGACAGGATTATGCAGGCAGGTCTGAAAGTACAGCCACAAATCTGCTGGGTTCACAGAATAGCAAAAGAACCTCAGCAGGCTAAACGACTGACTCCAGTCTTACTGCTAGGTCTGGATTGGCAGAGTGTAGTACCAAATCCCCAGGCCTATTTGCAGTAAGCAACAACAAATACAAAGCTACACAGTACTGGCTAACTTTCAGGAACTGACTAACCAACAAAGATTCAGCAGCATCTGCTTAACCTGAGAAGGGGCCTTATAAAGCAGGTGCTGTCCACGCCCCCCTCAGACCTCACAGACTGTGAGCACAAAAACCAGCACCGGATCCCCTGCCTGTAACCACTGCACAGCAAAAGACCCGAACCGGAGTATCAGCTGTGCTCAGGTTACTCCGCTAGCACTTGTCTCCCGGTTGCCATGACGACGTGGCAGCACAGGGCAGGAGACCCTAACAGTACCCCCCCTCTGACGAGGGGTCAAAGAACCCCTACCACCGGGTTTATCGGGGAACTGCGAGAAGAAAGAGCGTATCAGTCTGGGGGCATGAAGATCACAACTGCGCACCCACGACCGCTCCTCCGGGCCATATTCCTTCCAGTGCACCAAAAATGACAGCCGACCCCGAACCATCTTGGAGTCAAGAATCCTTTCAACAACAAACTCCCTCTGGCCACGTATCAGAAGAGGGGAAGGTCTTCCTCTGGAAGAAGGATTACTAATCGCCCGTTTTAAAAGGGAACAATGAAATGTTTTATTGATACCCAAAGAACGGGGCAGATCTAACTGAAATGCCACCGGATTGATAACCCTGGTGATCTTATAAGGGCCGATGAACCGGGGGCCTAACTTATGAGATGGCTGTCTCAACTTCAAATTCTTGGTAGACAACCAGACGAAGTCTCCTAATTTGAAGCTGCAGGGTCTTTTCCGCTTATCAAAAACCCTTTTGGTCACTAATGACACAGACACAAGGGCTTTCTTCACTTTCCTCCAAATACCTCTAAGGACCGAAACGACAGAGGAACCACCAGGCGTGGAGTCCAGGGGGTCAAAAGAATTGGCCTTAGGATGATGCCCATACACACAAAGGAAGGGAGAGATCCCTGTAGCAGAGTGAGCCGCGTTGTTATAGGCAAACTCCGCCATTGACAGATGAGCAACCCAGTCAGTCTGACACTTGGAGACATAACACCTGAGGAACTGCTCCAAGGACTGGTTCACCCTTTCAGTCTGCCCATTAGACTGCGGATGGTAGCCTGACGACAAGCTGACAGAAATCTGGAGATCGGAACAAAATGCCCTCCAGAATTTGGCCACAAACTGGGATCCGCGGTCAGAGACCACATCAAGTGGCAACCCGTGGAGACGCACAACATGCAGCATAAATAATTCAGACAGGCGTCTGGCCGATGGCAGCCCAACCAGTGGAACGAAGTGCGCCATCTTCGAAAACCTGTCAACGACAACCCAGATGGCTGTCATCCCCGAGGATTTGGGCAAGTCCACAACAAAATCCATTGAAATGTGGGTCCATGGCTTAGATGGAATAGAGAGTGGATGTAATGGGCCAACAGGAACCCCTCTAGGAGTCTTATTTCGGGCACAGATGTCACATGCCCGAACCCACTGATCCATATCCTTAGCCACCGAGGGCCACCACACCGCCCTAGATAGCAACTCCCGAGTTCTGGCAATACCCGGGTGACCTGCCGACTTCTTGGCATGGAATTCCAGGAACACTCGCTGTCTTAACCTAGGAGGCACAAACAAAAGACCTACCGGAAGGTCTGGAGGAGCCTGCTCCTGTGCTCTAAGGACTAATGACAAGAGGTCCTGGGTAATGCCCACTTTAATACATGATGGGGACACAATGGGCAACGGCTCCTCGGTGGTCTCCTGGATTGGAGCAAAACTCCGCGAGAGCGCATCAGCCTTGATGTTTTTTGACCCAGGGCGATATGTTATCAAAAAATTAAAGCGAGCAAAAAACAAAGCCCATCGTGCCTGCCTGGCATTGAGACGCTTCGCTGACTCTAAATATGCCAAATTCTTATGGTCGGTGAGAATTGAGACCACAAACTTAGCCCCCTCAAGCCAGTGTCTCCACTCCTCGAGTGCATCCTTAATAGCCAACAATTCCCGGTTACCCACGTCATAATTCATCTCGGCAGGAGAAAATTTACGGGAAAAGTAAGCACAGGGATGAAGGCGATTATCAGACACTCCCATCTGAGAGAGCACTGCCCCAATACCCATCTCAGAGGCATCCACCTCCACCACAAAAGGACGCTCTGGATCTGGGTGTCGCAGCACCTTGGCCGAGACAAATGCCCTTTTGAGACGGGCAAAAGCCGCTTTGGCCTCACGAGACCAGTGAGCAACATCCGCCCCTTTCTTAGTGAGTGCCACCAAGGGCGCCACTATAGACGAAAATCCAACGATAAATCGTCTATAAAAATTTGCAAAGCCCAGGAAACGCTGAAACGCCTTCAAACTAGTGGGCTGCACCCAATCCAGGACTGCCTGTACCTTGGAACCCTCCATTTGGAAACCTTCTGGGGAGATAATATATCCTAGAAATGCGATTTGCTGAACTTAAAATTCGCACTTCTCCAGCTTCGCCCCAAGCCGGTGGTCTCTGAGTTTCTGGAGGACTAAGCGTACATGCTTCCGATGTTCCTCCAGGGAATGGGAGAAGATTAGGATGTCATCTAAGTATACAACTAAGAATCTATCCAAATATTCCCTGAGCACATCGTTCATGAAATCCTGGAAGACTGCCGGGGCATTACAGAGCCCAAAAGGCATCACCAAATATTCATAATGCCCTGAGTGGGTATTAAAGGCAGTCTTCCATTCATCCCCCTCTCTTATTCGGATTAGATTGTACGCACCGCGTAGGTCAATCTTAGAAAAAATGGTGGCAGTACGAAGCTGGTCAAACAAGACCGAAATGAGAGGCAGTGGGTATGAGTTTTTAATCGTGATACGGTTCAATTCCCTGAAGTCGATGCAGGGTCGCAATGAACCGTCCTTTTTACCCACGAAGAAGAACCCCGACCCAACTGGAGACTGTGAAGGTCTGATAAATCCTTTAGCCAAGTTCTCCTGAATGTACTCTGCCATAGCCTGAGTCTCAGGACGTGACAGGGAGTACAACCTGCTCTTGGGAAGCTTAGCATTCGGCAACAAATCAATGGCACAGTCATAGGGGCGATGGGGAGGTAGTACCTCTGCAACTTTTTTGGAGAACACGTCCGCAAAATCTGCATAACACCCTGGCAATCCTGGCAAACTTAGCTGCGAGAGCCTGACTGGAAGGCTCAAGCAACTCCTGAAACAATCAGTACCCCAACTAAGAATCTCCCCAGAGACCCAGTCAAATTGAGGATTGTGGGCCCTTAACCAGGGTAACCCCAACACCAATGGGGCAAAAGTACAGACAGTCACATAAAAGGACAATTTTTCAGAGTGTGTGGCTCCAATAAACAAAGAAATCTGGCTAGTGCAAGAGGTAATTTTACCCTGGGATAATGGTTCCCCGTTTAACCCACAAATCTCAATTTCCGACGCCAAGGGTACTAAGGGAACAGAGTGTTTCAGGGCGAATTGGCGGTCCATAAAAACCCCGTCGGCCCCACTGTCCACAAAGGCCTCAGTCTTGACAGTTTGACCGAGGATCTTCAAGGTCACCGGAATGATAAAAGTCTTCTTGGGAAATTCTGACTTCTGGCCTGACAGGATATTTCCCATCACCCTCAGGCCCTGAAGTTTTCCGGCTTTTCTGGGCATGATACTACCACATGACCCTTATTCCCACAGTACAAACACAACCCCTGCTGTCTCCTCCGCGTCTTCTCACGCGAGGAGAGGCGGGTAGCCCCAATCTGCATAGGCTCCTCGGAAAATTCCTCAGAGTCTGAGGTTCCCTTGGGAAAGAAGGAAACCTCGGTCTCCCTTTCAAGCCTACGCTCTCTCAGCCGTCTATCCACCCGGATGGATAACTGCATGAGCTGATCCAAGCTATCAGGCAAGGGATATTGTACCAGTTGGTCTTTTATCTGGTTAGAAAGACCTCTTCGGTACTGGTGTCTCAGGGCTGGGTCATTCCACTGGGTATCATGGGCCAACCTCCGAAACTCCGTACAGTAAACCTCAACTGGCCTTCGCCCTTGCTTAAGGATCGAAATCTGAGCTTCGGCTGAGGCCGTCTTGTCAGGGTCATCATACAACATGCCCAGTGCCGTAAAAAAAGCATCAACACTTTTAAGCGACGGACAGTCAGGCTGCAACCCAAATGCCCAGACCTGTGGGTCTCCTTGTAGCAAGGAAATCACTATGCCCACCCGCTGAATCTCTGACCCAGAAGACTGAGGCCTAAGCTGGAAATATAACTTGCAGCTCTCCTTGAAACAAAAGAACTGCGAGCGATCTCCAGAAAAACGATCCGGAAGATTTACTTTCGGCTCCTTAACCCCTGAAGGTGTTGCTGCTGCGGGAGCTCCGCCAGCGGCCTGGGAGGTGTGCATTTTAATGGACAAATCATTAAATTGACGAGTCAGGACCTGCACCTGATCGACCACCTGTTGCAACGTATTTTGAGGGGTATGCTCCATATTCCCACAAAATTTCAACAGGAGTATTGGGCTGCTGAATATGTTATGCACACCAGTGCCTGCAGGAATGTACTGGTGTTTGAACTGTTATGCACACCAGTGCCTGCAGGAATGTACTGGTGTCTGAACAGAGAGGGATGCAAAACAAATGAACTCACAGACAGACTGGGAAATATGACATAACGTACACAGAAGGTGATAGGGTAACAAAACCAACACAGAGTGAACAGAGAAGCCCAGAGGCTAAGAAACTGGGTGTCTCCCTAGTATTAGAAATGCTCAGATGGAAAAAGCAAGATGTTGTGTTTTAATACGTAGAGAACCCGAAATGCTGTTGCTAAGGGCAACAGCAAAACCCTAAAGGGTTACCAACGGGTGTGGCAGTAAACTCCTTGGTCAGAGATGGAATAATAGACACAAGGAAAGTCTCCACAATCCTAATTCTCACTTGCAGGGCCCAGGTTCAGCTTACTGCCACTAAACTGACACATGAATGCCCTGCACAGTGAGACAGGATTATGCAGGCAGGTCTGAAAGTACAGCCACAAATCTGCTGGGTTCACAGAATAGCAAAAGAACCTCAGCAGGCTAAACGACTGACTCCAGTCTTACTGCTAGGTCTGGATTGGCAGAGTGTAGTACCAAATCCCCAGGCCTATTTGCAGTAAGCAACAACAAATACAAAGCTACACAGTACTGGCTAACTTTCAGGAACTGACTAACCAACAAAGATTCAGCAGCATCTGCTTAACCTGAGAAGGGGCCTTATAAAGCAGGTGCTGTCCACGCCCCCCTCAGACCTCACAGACTGTGAGCACAAAAACCAGCACCGGATCCCCTGCCTGTAACCACTGCACAGCAAAAGACCCGAACCGGAGTATCAGCTGTGCTCAGGTTACTCCGCTAGCACTTGTCTCCCGGTTGCCATGACGACGTGGCAGCACAGGGCAGGAGACCCTAACAGTACCCCCCCTCTGACGAGGGGTCAAAGAACCCCTACCACCGGGTTTATCGGGGAACTGCGAGAAGAAAGAGCGTATCAGTCTGGGGGCATGAAGATCACAACTGCGCACCCACGACCGCTCCTCCGGGCCATATTCCTTCCAGTGCACCAAAAATGACAGCCGACCCCGAACCATCTTGGAGTCAAGAATCCTTTCAACAACAAACTCCCTCTGGCCACGTATCAGAAGAGGGGAAGGTCTTCCTCTGGAAGAAGGATTACTAATCGCCCGTTTTAAAAGGGAACAATGAAATGTTTTATTGATACCCAAAGAACGGGGCAGATCTAACTGAAATGCCACCGGATTGATAACCCTGGTGATCTTATAAGGGCCGATGAACCGGGGGCCTAACTTATGAGATGGCTGTCTCAACTTCAAATTCTTGGTAGACAACCAGACGAAGTCTCCTAATTTGAAGCTGCAGGGTCTTTTCCGCTTATCAAAAACCCTTTTGGTCACTAATGACACAGACACAAGGGCTTTCTTCACTTTCCTCCAAATACCTCTAAGGACCGAAACGACAGAGGAACCACCAGGCGTGGAGTCCAGGGGGTCAAAAGAATTGGCCTTAGGATGATGCCCATACACACAAAGGAAGGGAGAGATCCCTGTAGCAGAGTGAGCCGCGTTGTTATAGGCAAACTCCGCCATTGACAGATGAGCAACCCAGTCAGTCTGACACTTGGAGACATAACACCTGAGGAACTGCTCCAAGGACTGGTTCACCCTTTCAGTCTGCCCATTAGACTGCGGATGGTAGCCTGACGACAAGCTGACAGAAATCTGGAGATCGGAACAAAATGCCCTCCAGAATTTGGCCACAAACTGGGATCCGCGGTCAGAGACCACATCAAGTGGCAACCCGTGGAGACGCACAACATGCAGCATAAATAATTCAGACAGGCGTCTGGCCGATGGCAGCCCAACCAGTGGAACGAAGTGCGCCATCTTCGAAAACCTGTCAACGACAACCCAGATGGCTGTCATCCCCGAGGATTTGGGCAAGTCCACAACAAAATCCATTGAAATGTGGGTCCATGGCTTAGATGGAATAGAGAGTGGATGTAATGGGCCAACAGGAACCCCTCTAGGAGTCTTATTTCGGGCACAGATGTCACATGCCCGAACCCACTGATCCATATCCTTAGCCACCGAGGGCCACCACACCGCCCTAGATAGCAACTCCCGAGTTCTGGCAATACCCGGGTGACCTGCCGACTTCTTGGCATGGAATTCCAGGAACACTCGCTGTCTTAACCTAGGAGGCACAAACAAAAGACCTACCGGAAGGTCTGGAGGAGCCTGCTCCTGTGCTCTAAGGACTAATGACAAGAGGTCCTGGGTAATGCCCACTTTAATACATGATGGGGACACAATGGGCAACGGCTCCTCGGTGGTCTCCTGGATTGGAGCAAAACTCCGCGAGAGCGCATCAGCCTTGATGTTTTTTGACCCAGGGCGATATGTTATCAAAAAATTAAAGCGAGCAAAAAACAAAGCCCATCGTGCCTGCCTGGCATTGAGACGCTTCGCTGACTCTAAATATGCCAAATTCTTATGGTCGGTGAGAATTGAGACCACAAACTTAGCCCCCTCAAGCCAGTGTCTCCACTCCTCGAGTGCATCCTTAATAGCCAACAATTCCCGGTTACCCACGTCATAATTCATCTCGGCAGGAGAAAATTTACGGGAAAAGTAAGCACAGGGATGAAGGCGATTATCAGACACTCCCATCTGAGAGAGCACTGCCCCAATACCCATCTCAGAGGCATCCACCTCCACCACAAAAGGACGCTCTGGATCTGGGTGTCGCAGCACCTTGGCCGAGACAAATGCCCTTTTGAGACGGGCAAAAGCCGCTTTGGCCTCACGAGACCAGTGAGCAACATCCGCCCCTTTCTTAGTGAGTGCCACCAAGGGCGCCACTATAGACGAAAATCCAACGATAAATCGTCTATAAAAATTTGCAAAGCCCAGGAAACGCTGAAACGCCTTCAAACTAGTGGGCTGCACCCAATCCAGGACTGCCTGTACCTTGGAACCCTCCATTTGGAAACCTTCTGGGGAGATAATATATCCTAGAAATGCGATTTGCTGAACTTAAAATTCGCACTTCTCCAGCTTCGCCCCAAGCCGGTGGTCTCTGAGTTTCTGGAGGACTAAGCGTACATGCTTCCGATGTTCCTCCAGGGAATGGGAGAAGATTAGGATGTCATCTAAGTATACAACTAAGAATCTATCCAAATATTCCCTGAGCACATCGTTCATGAAATCCTGGAAGACTGCCGGGGCATTACAGAGCCCAAAAGGCATCACCAAATATTCATAATGCCCTGAGTGGGTATTAAAGGCAGTCTTCCATTCATCCCCCTCTCTTATTCGGATTAGATTGTACGCACCGCGTAGGTCAATCTTAGAAAAAATGGTGGCAGTACGAAGCTGGTCAAACAAGACCGAAATGAGAGGCAGTGGGTATGAGTTTTTAATCGTGATACGGTTCAATTCCCTGAAGTCGATGCAGGGTCGCAATGAACCGTCCTTTTTACCCACGAAGAAGAACCCCGACCCAACTGGAGACTGTGAAGGTCTGATAAATCCTTTAGCCAAGTTCTCCTGAATGTACTCTGCCATAGCCTGAGTCTCAGGACGTGACAGGGAGTACAACCTGCTCTTGGGAAGCTTAGCATTCGGCAACAAATCAATGGCACAGTCATAGGGGCGATGGGGAGGTAGTACCTCTGCAACTTTTTTGGAGAACACGTCCGCAAAATCTGCATAACACCCTGGCAATCCTGGCAAACTTAGCTGCGAGAGCCTGACTGGAAGGCTCAAGCAACTCCTGAAACAATCAGTACCCCAACTAAGAATCTCCCCAGAGACCCAGTCAAATTGAGGATTGTGGGCCCTTAACCAGGGTAACCCCAACACCAATGGGGCAAAAGTACAGACAGTCACATAAAAGGACAATTTTTCAGAGTGTGTGGCTCCAATAAACAAAGAAATCTGGCTAGTGCAAGAGGTAATTTTACCCTGGGATAATGGTTCCCCGTTTAACCCACAAATCTCAATTTCCGACGCCAAGGGTACTAAGGGAACAGAGTGTTTCAGGGCGAATTGGCGGTCCATAAAAACCCCGTCGGCCCCACTGTCCACAAAGGCCTCAGTCTTGACAGTTTGACCGAGGATCTTCAAGGTCACCGGAATGATAAAAGTCTTCTTGGGAAATTCTGACTTCTGGCCTGACAGGATATTTCCCATCACCCTCAGGCCCTGAAGTTTTCCGGCTTTTCTGGGCATGATACTACCACATGACCCTTATTCCCACAGTACAAACACAACCCCTGCTGTCTCCTCCGCGTCTTCTCACGCGAGGAGAGGCGGGTAGCCCCAATCTGCATAGGCTCCTCGGAAAATTCCTCAGAGTCTGAGGTTCCCTTGGGAAAGAAGGAAACCTCGGTCTCCCTTTCAAGCCTACGCTCTCTCAGCCGTCTATCCACCCGGATGGATAACTGCATGAGCTGATCCAAGCTATCAGGCAAGGGATATTGTACCAGTTGGTCTTTTATCTGGTTAGAAAGACCTCTTCGGTACTGGTGTCTCAGGGCTGGGTCATTCCACTGGGTATCATGGGCCAACCTCCGAAACTCCGTACAGTAAACCTCAACTGGCCTTCGCCCTTGCTTAAGGATCGAAATCTGAGCTTCGGCTGAGGCCGTCTTGTCAGGGTCATCATACAACATGCCCAGTGCCGTAAAAAAAGCATCAACACTTTTAAGCGACGGACAGTCAGGCTGCAACCCAAATGCCCAGACCTGTGGGTCTCCTTGTAGCAAGGAAATCACTATGCCCACCCGCTGAATCTCTGACCCAGAAGACTGAGGCCTAAGCTGGAAATATAACTTGCAGCTCTCCTTGAAACAAAAGAACTGCGAGCGATCTCCAGAAAAACGATCCGGAAGATTTACTTTCGGCTCCTTAACCCCTGAAGGTGTTGCTGCTGCGGGAGCTCCGCCAGCGGCCTGGGAGGTGTGCATTTTAATGGACAAATCATTAAATTGACGAGTCAGGACCTGCACCTGATCGACCACCTGTTGCAACGTATTTTGAGGGGTATGCTCCATATTCCCACAAAATTTCAACAGGAGTATTGGGCTGCTGAATATGTTATGCACACCAGTGCCTGCAGGAATGTACTGGTGTTTGAACTGTTATGCACACCAGTGCCTGCAGGAATGTACTGGTGTCTGAACAGAGAGGGATGCAAAACAAATGAACTCACAGACAGACTGGGAAATATGACATAACGTACACAGAAGGTGATAGGGTAACAAAACCAACACAGAGTGAACAGAGAAGCCCAGAGGCTAAGAAACTGGGTGTCTCCCTAGTATTAGAAATGCTCAGATGGAAAAAGCAAGATGTTGTGTTTTAATACGTAGAGAACCCGAAATGCTGTTGCTAAGGGCAACAGCAAAACCCTAAAGGGTTACCAACGGGTGTGGCAGTAAACTCCTTGGTCAGAGATGGAATAATAGACACAAGGAAAGTCTCCACAATCCTAATTCTCACTTGCAGGGCCCAGGTTCAGCTTACTGCCACTAAACTGACACATGAATGCCCTGCACAGTGAGACAGGATTATGCAGGCAGGTCTGAAAGTACAGCCACAAATCTGCTGGGTTCACAGAATAGCAAAAGAACCTCAGCAGGCTAAACGACTGACTCCAGTCTTACTGCTAGGTCTGGATTGGCAGAGTGTAGTACCAAATCCCCAGGCCTATTTGCAGTAAGCAACAACAAATACAAAGCTACACAGTACTGGCTAACTTTCAGGAACTGACTAACCAACAAAGATTCAGCAGCATCTGCTTAACCTGAGAAGGGGCCTTATAAAGCAGGTGCTGTCCACGCCCCCCTCAGACCTCACAGACTGTGAGCACAAAAACCAGCACCGGATCCCCTGCCTGTAACCACTGCACAGCAAAAGACTCGAACCGGAGTATCAGCTGCGCTCAGGTTACTCCGCTAGCACTTGTCTCCCGGTTGCCATGACGACGTGGCAGCACAGGGCAGGAGACCCTAACACCCGGGCCCTGACGGTATGTCGGCAGCCTATTACAAATTACTTCTCCCACATATAAGTGACCACCGTAGGCAATTATACAATGCGCTCTTGACGGGCCACCCTGCCCCGACAGGCTTTAATACGGCCCGAGTCATAGTCCTCCCTAAACCTAATAAAGATCATACTTTGGTTTCATCCTACCGGCCAATCTCATTGTTAAACCAGGATTTTAAAATATTCACGAAGATTCTTGCCACCCGTCTCCAAGTGATTCTACCTAAATTGCTACATCCTGCCCAGACAGGATTCATGCGTAATAGGCACTCAGTACATAATGTTCGCTCATTGCTGGCGGCCATGTATAAAACGCACGATTCATTGGAGAAGGAAAATATGGTCTTGAGCTGTGATGCAGACAAAGCCTTTGACCGAGTATCTTGGGCTCACATAGACAGATTACTTAGACTCCAAAATTTTGGTCCTGATTTTATTAAGGTATTTCACATCATCTACCAAACTCCCCAAGCCTTTTTGACGGTTAATGGTCACAACTCGAGACTATTCTCCCTATATCGAGGTACCAGACAGGGCTGCCCCTTATCCCCCCTCTTATTTAACTTGGCCTTAGACCCCCTCCTTCGCCATTTCTATAGAGAACACAGATGGCACGGCATAAAACTGGCTGATCATGAACTTAAATTCTCAGCATTTGCAGATGACATTTTACTTAACTTTAGCAACCCTCGAAAGGCCATACCACACTTACGTGACATTCTAGACTCATTTGATATAAGTCTCTGGCTTTAAAATGAATCACTCCAAAACAGAAGCCTTGGCTTTCTTTCCCTCAATAAAAGCAGGCTGGGGCGACACGTTCCCGTTTCACTGGGCCACAAACAATTGTATTACTTATTTAAGGATTTTATTCCCTGATCACCCATCCAAGCTATACTCTCTTAATTTCCCCCCACTATTTACTAGGACATATGCAGACTTTGCCAGATGGACCCACCTTCCTCTCACGTATACTGGCAGGAGTCACTTGTATAAAATGATAAGCTTTCCCCGCTTCCTTTATGTATTACAGATGCTCCCGCTGATTCCGCCCAAACACATGCTAGCTCAACTAGACAAAGCACTGTCTAAATTTATTTGGGCGGGTAAGCACCCTAGATTCTCACTATTCAAATTACGCCAACCCCGTTCCATTGGGGGCTTAAATTTACCATGCCTTCACTCAGATGCCTTGGCAGCCAACTACAGGATCGCTTTGGACTGGATTGGCGGTCGGGGCGTATATGCCAACACACATCTGGAACAATCTTTTACTCCCTCTCGGTCTTTGGTGTCCCTGTTACATACCACCCCCACTTCCATACCACCCTGTGTGGCAGACAATATACTTGTTTCCTCTACCTGTGTTGCCTGGTAACAGATTCGCTCGCAACTAAAAATATCACGATATATATCACTGTTCCTACCTCTCTGGGGTAACCCAGACTTCAAGCCTCACACTACCTCTCCCATATTTCAGACTTGGTATGATGGAGGTCTAAAATACATCCATCATTTTCTGCATACCGAAACTCTGACCTCACTTACACATTCCCAAATTATGGCACGTTTTCCATCTTTACGAATCCCATTCTTCCCCTTTCTTCAAGCATGCAGCTATGTACAGAAGGTCACATCTTTGTTATCTATGCAAGATACCTCCCATACCCTGGACAAAACATTACGACTCACCCCAAATAGCAATTTTCCCACGGCGCTCATATACACACACTCCCGTGCCCTACTAAACGTGGAATCCGGCTCAGTGGGCCTCCTGAAATGGAAACTGGAATTCCCAGATCTCACTATGAAACTGATTCTGGAGGCTAACACCTATTTAGATAAAACACTAGGCTCAGTTTCATACTCAGAAATGCACCAGAAAATTCTACATAGAGCATATGTCACTCCCAAGCTACGATACCTCATCGGAGCAGCCCCCTCATCTCACTGTTTCAAGTGCACTGCTCCAGAAGCAGACCTTGTACACTGTTTGTGGTCATGTCCCAAGGTGCGTACACTTTGGCAGGCACTCCAATCATACATCACGACCGACTTACAGTTACAATTTACCATCACTAAGACGTGGGCATTCTGGGGTATATTCCCGAAACCATTCACTACCGGTCTGTCCAAGGGGCAACGTATTTTATTAATTAAATTGGCGGCTGCTACCAAAAAGACGATCCTTTCACAATGGATCTCCACTGACCCTATTCCTATCCCACTATTACACCCTAGGGTCTCTCATCTATTTCTATTTCACCTAGACTGGACCAATACGGCTTTACAGAAGGACAAACTGACTGAAAAATACTTTCAGATTTGGTTACCCTACGTCCAGACCCTCCCCCTGGTTACAAAGGAGGCCCTACGGAAATGTTTCAAAGATACTAAATGGTACTTGCTAGAGACCCTGGATTCCGTAGCCCCCTTTTGAGCTTAAGGTTCTATGCTGTTTCCATATACCAGTTATGTCTCTTGCTGTTCTGATATTTGTATATCTCCTCTACTGTTCAATTCTGTTATTGTCTAGGGCTCACACGGAGTATAATTACTGTTATTATATGTCTATGCTACAATGGTTATGTAATGCATGCTGATCTCATTTTGTTCTATTGTTACCTCACTGGTCAATAAAAACTTTTGAAAAAAAAAAAAAAGAAGGGTATAGACACTGTTGTTAATATTTACGTCCAGTAGCAGAAATCTACCCTCGGGGTCACAAAGTTTCCTGATTACAGAATATTGGAGATTGGCGTGAAATAGTACCGCTACCCCCCTAGATTTAGAGTGATATGGGGATGAGATAAATTCTCCAATCCAAGGGGCACGCAAGGTGTGTTTAGGGTCATCTAGCCAATGCATCTCTTGGAGAAAGACAATATGTGGAGACATACGTTTCATGTGGGATATCACCTTTTTCCTATTGACCGGGTGATTAATACCCTCCACATTCCAAGAGATAATGTGGAGTGACGGAATATTTGGGTTACCGCCTACATGAGATGGAGGGTGGGCGTCAGAAGACATATCAACCCACCCCTACTGGGAAAAATATAGACGACAAAATGTAGAGAATAAGATAGGGTCCCAACCCGTCCCAGCGAGCGGGGGGTGGGGGTACTCCCCCAATGGAGGGAAGGGGTCCCAGCTCAGGCTGACACAACCAACAAAATACAAAAACTGTAACAAAAACATCAAGAAAACACAAAAAAAGCGATAGCCACACTCAGGGCAATTTGTATGTGAGACCCAAGCGTAGGCTTGGATGGCAAAGAGTCACCAGCTGGTAAAGTCAAATCGCGCTCAAATGTTGGCTAGAGTGAAATGCCGTCGGGCCTCCTCGGGATCATCAAAAAAACGCGGCCTGCCATCTTCAAAGACTCTAAGACGAGCTGGGTAGAGTAAGGAGAATCTGATCTTTGCCTCAAAGAGATGCTTGCAGACGGGGGCAAACTCCCTGCGCTTCGCGGCCACCAGAGCGGAGAAGTCCTGGAAAATGAGGAGACGGTCACCATTGACTGAGAGACTAGCAGACTTGCGGTAATGATCAAGGAGTCTTGACTTATCAGCATAGTTCAGGATTCTCATTATGACTGGGTGCCCAGAGGAAGTTTTGCGTTCAGGCCCTAGCCTATGGGCTCTTTCAATGACAACAGGGACTCCTTTCAAATCCATGGATAGTTGTTCCAGAATGCCTGTCGAAAGGAGATCTAGGAGCTCATGGCCTTTTATCGACTCTGGTATGCCTATGACCCTCAGATTATTACGCTGCGATTACTGTGATTTTCGAGGTCATCTAGCTTCTCCGAGAGGCTCTAGTTGCTTGGCTTGTAAGGAACGTTGTGCTTCCTCTAAGTTGTCTTCCAGAGTCGATATCCTTTGCTCCGCTTCATCAAGGCGGGTGGAGTGTTGGTTGAGCAGGGTCGAGGAGGACTCTATGGCTTCTATGATGCCCGCATACTTCTCATCGAGAAGTGGAACCAAGACCGCTAGCAAATCCTTATGTTTCATTTTAGGTTGCTTCACAAGTGGTCGTGATTTGCGGGAACGCTGAGATAGTGAGCCTGTATTCGAGTGATCAGAATCAGAGGAGTTGCCACAGGGAGTGTCCTCTCGAGATTGCTGAGTAGTGCCTGTGGACATTACGGGCAGGGGTATCAGGAACTTTTCCATGCAGGGGTATCTTACAGAAAGGGGCGGCCCCAAAGCGCAGAGAGCCCGAGTAGTAAAGGGTGTAGCGGGTCTCACATACTAGATACTGAGAATTAGAACAGCCACATTTCGGTCACAGCACTCAGAGAATGGAGGAAGTGCGGAAGTCCCTCAGCCAGGGCCAGAGACAATATCCGAAGCAGGGACGTGGTCCAGGGTAGGGATGCGTACCAGGCCTCCGTACTATCTCTCCGGAATCACCAATGCGGACAGCCGTTTAGAGGAAGGCAGTGATTAAAACGTGTAGCCGGGGGCCAGCGGGAGCCGGGGGCCACCCCTAGGCCAAACTGGTGTGGAGTAGATGGAGCACAATCCGGGGGGCCAGTAATACAGATGTGTTGGTATCCCACTGTGTAACAGGCAGGCCCAGTCGTATAAAACAGCGGTTTCTTCTCTTTCCCCTGTGCTACTGTGCAGATCAGTAATAAAATGGCTGCCAGGCTGGGCAGCATGTGAGGTGAATGAACTGTGAGAGGCAACAGCAGCAGGGCTCCAACTCCAAACAGGGCTTGAGATAGGCTGGATGGAGCAATCTCTCTAAGGGGGTGAAAGGAGCACTGATCCCTGTGTCCCAATCCGCCCAGCGGCTTAGCGTCTCGGCACCCGCGATCCAGCTCCGGCAGCAGCGCACGTGATCCGGCCGTCTCCGCGCCGCTCCCCGGCCAGACCGCCGCACGGCTCCAGGTGGTGAGAGGGAGTTAGGTAAGAGGAGGCAGTGTGGGGTCACTCACGGGGGGTGTCCGGAGATGGAGGGATGGCCCGCTATATGTATTCGCGGCACGTCCGGAAGTCCTGGGCCGCTTCCAAATCGAGGTCCCGGCTTCAGTAGGAGGACCAGGCCGCAATCCGCGGGAGCCTCCACGGCGCTCCCCGATTCCGCGGACCCGGTCAGGCTGCAGCAGGGGGATGCAGAGGGGACTTGGGGGAAGTATATGCGGCGGATGAGCGGGCCCAAGCAGGCCAGGAGGGCAGGAATTGCGATGTTAAAGCAGGAGCTCAGGATAGCTGCAACTGCTCTCCTCCCGTGCCAGGCCACGACCCCTCTCATCTCGGTACCTAATGGCAGTCAGGCTGCCTCTGGCGAGCACATGGAGGGCTGTGCGGCCCCCCAAAGAAATGCCACCCCACACCATTACTGACCCACTGCCAAACTGGTCATGCTGGAGGATGTTGCAGGCAGCAAAACATTCTCCTTGGCGTCTCCAGACTGTCACGTCTGTCACATGTGCTCAGTGAGAACCTGCTTTCATCTGTGAAGAGCACAGGGCGCCAGTGGCGAATTTGCCAATCTTGGTGTTCTCTGGCAAATGCCAAACGTCCTGCACAGTGTTGGGCTGTAAGCACAACCCCCACCTGTGGACGTCAGGCCCTCATACCACCCTCATGGAGTCTGTTTCTGATTGTTTGAGTAGACACATGCACATTTGTGGCTTGCTGGAGGTCATTTTGCAGGGCTCTGGCAGTGCTCCTCCTGTTCCTCCTTGCACAAAGGCGGAGGTAGCGGCCCTGCTGCTGGGTTGTTGCCCTCCTATGGCCTCCTCCACATCTCCTGATGTACTGGCCTGTCTCCTGGTAGCGCCTCCATGCTCTGGACACTACGCTGACAGACACAGCAAACCTTTTTGCCACAGCTCGCATTGATGTGCCATCCTGGATGAGCTGCACTACCTGAGCCACTTGTGTGGGTTGTAGACTCCGTCTCATGCTACCACTAGAGTGAAAGCACCGCCAGCTTCCAAAAGTGACCAAATCATCAGCCAGAAAGCATAGGAGCTGAGAAGTGGTCTGTGGTCACCACCTGCAGAACAACTCCTTTATTGGGGGTGTCTTGCTAATTGCCTATAATTTCCACCTGTTGTCTATTCCATTTGCACAACAGCATGTGAAATTGATTGTCAATCAGTGTTGCTTCCTAAGTGGACAGTTTGATTTCCCTTTATTTTTTTGAGCAGTGTATATATCTACATAGGTTTACTCAGTGGTATAGTTACTTAGTATTGCTGGTCCAGTGCAGTTTATTGTTGGTAATAATCTCTGCATTGTATACGTGACTGAGTGTGTGCCAATGGCTGTTGTGTGGTCTCTATTTCGTGTATCTCACACATATGTCTATCCCTATATTCTGTACCCTGAGGGGGCTCCGTGCGTCAGGGTTATTAGATAATATAAGTATTTCACAGGATATACGTATTTTTCTCTTTGTTTTTCAGTCACATTTTACCCAGGGGTTAAGGTGAGCCGGAACGGGGCAGTTCCACTTGGAGACGGAACGCGGTTCCGCCTCCTCCGGCTTACCTCACCCGATGTGTCAGGGAGATGCTGGGCGCCCGCTGAGATTGTGTTATCAGCGGCGCCCGGCTCTCCCTGCATAGTGAAAGCCGGCGGCAGGAGCTCAGTACTGAGCTCCGGCTCATGGCTTAGTGCACGCTATGAGAGATATGTCATGACGTCTCTCTCAGAGTGTTACGATTCCTGTACTCCAGACTGGAGAAGATCTTATGGCAGAGATCTGAGTACAGGAATGAAATACAGGTTGTGGGAGCTGGAGAGCCTAGTAACCCCTGGCGCCCTAACTCCGTTGTCTCGCCCGTGTTATCAGAAATCCCCTGCGAGACTATGGTTGCTTGAGCCCATGGCAGCCGCGTTCGAAGGGCGGATTATGTCTGCCCAACCCCGATGCCCCCGCAGGTCTTAATGGGAGACAAGGGGAAGTCCGAGACAGGGAGATAACAAGGGGCCCTCTGACTAAGCAACCAAGCCAGGGGTTACAAGCTAACTTAACTAAATCAAAAGGTATGTGCGGACTAGCCGCCAGGGAAAAGGACAACCAAGGATCCACGGATCCGACACTCCTATCCGGCACCGCTGGACACCAGAGTGGATCTTGTGGAAGCGGAATCCTCCGCAAAGCACCAGAACTCAAAATAAACACAATAATAAATAGTAGCGGACAAGCCGCAACACACGGCTGCGCCGCGACTCACGAACACCACCAGATGTTAAAGGTGCTCGGTCAGACTCCAGGAACAGATGGTAACTTCCGAGTACTGGATCACTGAGAACAGGAACAAACGAACAGACCGGGACTGGGAACTCTCTCTGCAGCAGAATCAGGCAAACAGGAAGCTATCACCGGCGTCTGTGAGGAGTCCTGGGAGTGCTTTTAACAGAGAGTCTTCCAATCAGCTGTTTGGAGGCTGATTGGATTAAATGCCATGCAGCTGACAAGCTGCATGGCCAGGGAAACAGATGAGTGATAATTACAACATGCCGTGCAGCTGCATGCTACACAGCCAGGAAACCAGTGATGATATAAACTTAGACCCAGCAACGGGGAACACGATCCGACAGTGGCGTCCCCGTTGCTAGGCGCCGGCCGCACTGACGAGCGGACCCTCGGCGCCTAACAGTACCCCCCCCTTGAGGAGGGGTCAAGGAACCCCTAAATCCGGGTTTCTGAGGAAATTCTTGAAAAAATGCCCTTTTGAGCCTTGGGGCATGAAGGTCCTCATCTAGGACCCACGACCTTTCCTCAGGACCATAACCTCTCCAATGCACCAAAAAATAAAGCCGACCCCGGGACAGCTTGGAATCGAGAACCTTCTCAACCACGAACTCCTGCTGACCCTGTACATTAACTGGTGATCTCCCCTGAGGTTTTTTACGAGGAAATCTGCTAGATGAAACATATGGTTTGAGCAAAGAGCAATGGAAGGTATTTCCGATTCGTAACGTTTTTGGTAGCTGTAACCGGAAAGCAACTGGATTGACTTTTTTGATAATGAGAAATGGTCCAATAAATCTAGGACCCAATCTGGCTGAGGTTTGTCGAAGTTTGATATTGCGAGTCGACAGCCACACCCTGTCTCCTACTCTAAAAGTGCACGGCCGCCGGAACCTGTCCGAAAAATCTTTTTCCTTGAAAGCTGCTTTTCTGAGAGCTATGTGCACTTTTTTCCAAATAAGTTTAAGATGAGAGGTCAGGGCCAGAGAGGAGACAGAGGAATGTTGGAAAAAAGAATTAGCTCTGGGGTGGAAACCAAAAACTGCAAAAAATGAAGACACATTGGTAGAGGAATGACAGGCATTATTATAAGCAAACTCTGCCAATGGAAGAAACTCAGACCAGTCATTTTGGAGTTTGGCCGAGTACAAACGCAAATATTGTTTTAAGGATTGGTTCACTCGCTCAGTCTGTCCATTTGATTGTGGATGATAACCGGAGGTTAATGATAATTTCATTTTTAACGAAGCACAAAAAGACTTCCAAAACTGTGCATTGAATTGTGGACCCCTGTCAGAAACAATATCAGTGGGTAACCCATGGAGTCTGAAAACATGACGGAGGAACAAGACTGCCAATCCCTGGGCAGATGGCAATCGGGGAAGACCAATAAAATGAGCCATCTTACTAAAACGGTCCACTACCACCCATATGACTGTGCATCCAGCTGACAGAGGGAGATCCACCACAAAATCCATGGAGATATGCGACCATGGTCTAAGAGGAACATTCAATGGCATAAGTTGACCAATAGGCAAAGAACGGGGAACTTTATGCTGTGCACAGACCTGACACGAAAAAACAAACTCTTTAATGTCTTTAGAAAGACCAGGCCACCACACTGCGCGGGATACCAATTCAAAAGTTTTAGCGACTCCCAGATGCCCTGCAACTTTGCTATCATGAAATTCCTCCAAAACAGTTGCTCTCAAAAACTCAGGAACAAAAAGACGACCAGCAGGAGTATTTCCCGGAGCTTGATGTTGAAGCAGCTTCAATTGAGAAAAAAACATCCTGTGTGAGACCTGCCTGAATGACTGAAGGCGGAAGTATGAGAGTAACAGGACTGTTGTCTTGAGCTGGAAGAAAACTGCGTGAGAGGGCATCTGCCTTGGTATTCTTGGAACCAGGTCTGAAGGTGATAATGAATTTGAAACGAGTGAAAAATAAAGCCCAACGAGCCTGTCGGGCATTCAGTCGCTTAGCTGATTCAATGTATTGAAGATTTTTGTGATCTGTCAAAACAGAAATGGTATGGGTCGCTCCTTCAAGCCAATGTCTCCACTCCTCAAAAGCCCATTTAATAGCCAGCAACTCCCGATTACCAACATCGTAGTTGGATTCAGCAGATGAGAATTTCCTGGACATAAAGGCACAAGGATGTAACTCAAGGGAATCTGGATCCTTCTGAGAAAGGATAGCCCCTACACCAACCTCCGAGGCATCTACCTCAACGATGAAAGGCAATTCTGGGTTGGGATGTCTAAGGACAGGGGCTGAGACAAAGGCTTGTTTCAAGGCCTGAAAAGATACTTTAGCTTCACATGACCAATTGGTAGGATCTGCTCCCTTCTTAGTGAGTGCCACAATGGGAGCAACTATGTCAGAGAAAGAGTGAATAAACCTTCTGTAGTAGTTCGCAAACCCTAAAAAGCGCTGAATTGCTTTTAAGTTGGTGGGTTGCGCCCAACTCAGGATGGCTTGGAGCTTCTTAGGTTCCATTCGGAATCCCCGAGGGGAAATAATGTACCCTAAAAAGGATACCTCCGTGACGTGAAATTCACACTTCTCCGGTTTGGCATACAAGTGATTTTCACGTAATTTCTTAAGTACCTGACGCACCTGGGTAACATGTTGTTCTATAGAGTCAGAAAAAATCAAAATGTCGTCTAAATAGACCACAACGAATCTTCCCAGAAACTCACGGAGCACATCATTAATGAGATCCTGAAAGACTGCCGGAGCGTTAGATAGGCCGAAAGGCATGACCAGATACTCATAGTGACCTGATTGAGTACTGAATGCCGTTTTCCACTCATCCCCCGATCTGATTCTAATGAGATTATATGCTCCTCTCAGGTCAATCTTGGAAAAAATAACAGCCGAACGTAGCTGATCAAAGAGGACAGAGATCAGAGGCAGAGGGTAAGTATTCTTTACTGAGATTTTATTCAGGGCTCGAAAGTCAATGCAGGGTCTGAGGGAACCATCCTTCTTCTCTACGAAGAAAAAACCTGCACTTAAAGGGGATTTAGATGGCCTGATAAACCCTTTCTCAAGACTTTCTTTCACATACTCATTCATGGCCACAGTTTCAGGACCAGACAATGCATATAACCTTCCTTTAGGCAACGTGGCACCAGGAATTAACTCAATGGTACAATCATAAGGCCTATGGGGAGGCAAAATATCCGCATTGCCCTTGGAAAACACATCCAAAAAATCTTGGTACTCTCCAGGAATATGTGCGGGCCTGGCAGCAGCTACTCGGATAGGAAGTGTAATACATTCTTTATCACAGATGGTACTCCATTGTAGAATCTCCCCAGACTGCCAATCTATGATGGGATTATGAAAGGCCAGCCAAGGGTGACCCAGAACCACAGGAACTGCTGGACAATGGGTAAGAAAAAACTCAATCTTTTCAGAATGTAGAGCTCCCACCGAGAGCAAAACAGGAGGTGTACATAGAGAAATAACCCCATTGGATAAGGGACTCCCATCTAAACCATGCATGGTGATACACCTACTTAAGGTTAACTGAGGAATACCTAAGGCCTTGGCCCATGTTAAGTCCATAAAGTTTCCTGCAGCTCCACTGTCCACAAAAGCAGAGACCGAGGAACCGAGGCTGTCATAAGAAACTTTAGCAGGAACCAATAGTGAATTATTTGAGGAGATGAGCTGTAGACCAAAGTGAACCCCCTCACTATTCACTTGGTCAGGAAGTTTCCCGACTTGTTTGGGCAACTACGGGCAAAATGTCCCTTACCTCCGCAGTACAAACACAGACCAGAATTTTGCCTCCTGGTTCTTTCTTCCGGAGACAATTTGGAGAGACCAATCTGCATAGGCTCCTCCATGTCTATCGGAACGGAAGAAACACAGGGAAAAGAAACTACAGATGCCCCTTTCTCAGTCCTCCGCTCTCTGAGCCGACGATCTATTTTAATAGAGAGCTCCATGAGTTTATCAAGGTTCTCAGGAGCGGGATACTGAAGGAGGCTGTCTTTTATAGATTCAGATAAGCCGAGGCGAAACTGACTGCGCAGGGCAGGATCATTCCAGCCACAGTCGTTCGACCAACGGCGAAACTCCGTACAATAATTCTCTGCAGGATTCCTACCCTGTCTTAGAGCACGCAACTGACTTTCTGCGGATGCCTCTCTATCAGGGTCGTCATACAATAGCCCTAAAGATTTCAAAAAAGCGTCTACAGACGATAAGGCCGGATCGTCTGTCTTTAAACCAAAAGCCCAGGTCTGAGGATCCCCCTGAAGCAGAGAAATTATAATTCCAACCCGCTGAGCCTCCGTACCTGAGGAAACTGGTCTTAAACGAAAATACAGTTTACAAGACTCTTTAAAATTAAAAAACTGTTTTCTATCCCCAGAAAAACGGTCAGGCAGATGCATTTTTGGTTCAGGGATGACCCTCGGGGAAGTCCGTAACAGATCTTCCTGTGAGCTCACCCGGAGGGACAGATCCTGAACCATCTGGGTAAGTTCCTGAATCTGACTAACCAAAAACTGGCCAGGATTTGGCCCAACACCGGTGGGATTCATGAGGCCGACAAAATTCTCCCTACTGGATAAGTGAAAAAATTAACTCCTGTTGAAATTTTTTCTTTTGTCTGGCCGGTGATAATGTTACGATTCCTGTACTCCAGACTGGAGAAGATCTTATGGCAGAGATCTGAGTACAGGAATGAAATACAGGTTGTGGGAGCTGGAGAGCCTAGTAACCCCTGGCGCCCTAACTCCGTTGTCTCGCCCGTGTTATCAGAAATCCCCTGCGAGACTATGGTTGCTTGAGCCCATGGCAGCCGCGTTCGAAGGGCGGATTATGTCTGCCCAACCCCGATGCCCCCGCAGGTCTTAATGGGAGACAAGGGGAAGTCCGAGACAGGGAGATAACAAGGGGCCCTCTGACTAAGCAACCAAGCCAGGGGTTACAAGCTAACTTAACTAAATCAAAAGGTATGTGCGGACTAGCCGCCAGGGAAAAGGACAACCAAGGATCCACGGATCCGACACTCCTATCCGGCACCGCTGGACACCAGAGTGGATCTTGTGGAAGCGGAATCCTCCGCAAAGCACCAGAACTCAAAATAAACACAATAATAAATAGTAGCAGACAAGCCGCAACACACGGCTGCGCCGCGACTCACGAACACCACCAGATGTTAAAGGTGCTCGGTCAGACTCCAGGAACAGATGGTAACTTCCGAGTACTGGATCACTGAGAACAGGAACAAACGAACAGACCGGGACTGGGAACTCTCTCTGCAATGTTACGATTCCTGTACTCCAGACTGGAGAAGATCTTATGGCAGAGATCTGAGTACAGGAATGAAATACAGGTTGTGGGAGCTGGAGAGCCTAGTAACCCCTGGCGCCCTAACTCCGTTGTCTCGCCCGTGTTATCAGAAATCCCCTGCGAGACTATGGTTGCTTGAGCCCATGGCAGCCGCGTTCGAAGGGCGGATTATGTCTGCCCAACCCCGATGCCCCCGCAGGTCTTAATGGGAGACAAGGGGAAGTCCGAGACAGGGAGATAACAATGGGCCCTCTGACTAAGCAACCAAGCCAGGGGTTACAAGCTAACTTAACTAAATCAAAAGGTATGTGCGGACTAGCCGCCAGGGAAAAGGACAACCAAGGATCCACGGATCCGACACTCCTATCCGGCACCGCTGGACACCAGAGTGGATCTTGTGGAAGCGGAATCCTCCGCAAAGCACCAGAACTCAAAATAAACACAATAATAAATAGTAGCGGACAAGCCGCAACACACGGCTGCGCCGCGACTCACGAACACCACCAGATGTTAAAGGTGCTCGGTCAGACTCCAGGAACAGATGGTAACTTCCGAGTACTGGATCACTGAGAACAGGAACAAACGAACAGACCGGGACTGGGAACTCTCTCTGCAGCAGAATCAGGCAAACAGGAAGCTATCACCGGCGTCTGTGAGGAGTCCTGGGAGTGCTTTTAACAGAGAGTCTTCCAATCAGCTGTTTGGAGGCTGATTGGATTAAATGCCATGCAGCTGACAAGCTGCATGGCCAGGGAAACAGATGAGTGATAATTACAACATGCCGTGCAGCTGCATGCTACACAGCCAGGAAACCAGTGATGATATAAACTTAGACCCAGCAACGGGGAACACGATCCGACAGTGGCGTCCCCGTTGCTAGGCGCCGGCCGCACTGACGAGCGGACCCTCGGCGCCTAACACAGAGTGCTGGGGAGCTGGACACCAGGAAATTACAGCGGTCGGACGGGAGCGGGGCTTGGTAAGTATGGTGGCTTTTTTTTATTTTTAAACATGTGTGACTGTACAGCGCATCTACTGGGGCAAGATACAGGAGGCCAAACCACTGGGGGCTAACCACTGGGGGCAAGCTACAGGGGGGCCAAACTACTGGGGCAAGCTACAGGGAGCCAAACTACTGGGGCAAGCTACAGGAGGCCAAACTACTGGGGCAAGCTCAAGGAGGCCAAACTACTGGGGCAAGCTACAGGGGGCTAACTACTGGGGGCAAACTACATGGGGCTAACTACTACTGGGGGCATAACTACAGGGGCACATTACTACAGGGCGCATTACTACTGGGGGCATAACTACAGGGGCTAAACTACAGGGGGGCATTGCTACAGGGGGGCTAAACTACAAGGGGGCATTACTACTGGGGGCATAACTACAGGGGCGCATTACTACTGGTGCATAAATACAGGGGAGCATTACTACTGGGGGCATAACTACAGGGGCACATTACCACTGTGCGCATTACTACAGGGGCGCATTACTACTGGGGGCATAACTACAGGGGCTAAACTACTGGGGACATTACTACTGGGGGCATTACTACAGGGGGGCATCACTACTGGGGGCATTACTACTGGGGGCATTACTACTGGAAGCATAACTACAGGGGCGCATTACTACTGGGGGCATAACTACAGGAGTGCATTACTACTGGGGGCATTACTACAGGGGCGCATTACTACTGGGGGAATAACTACTGGGGGCATTATTACAGGGGGGCTAAACTACAAGGGGGCCTTACTACTAGGGGCATAACTACAGGGGACATTACTACTTGGGGCAAACTACATGCGGCTAAACTACAGGGGCTAAACTACTGGGGGTATTACCACTGGGAGGCTAAACTAAAGTGGGGGTAAACTACTGGGGTCATAACTGCAGGGGCATTACCACTGGGGGCTAAACTACTGGGGGCATAACTACTGGGGCTAAACTACAGGTGCTAAAAATGACTGGGGGCATTACTACAGGCGACATTACTAATGGGGGCACTACTAATGAGGGCATTGTAAAGAGGGCACTTCATAAGGGGCATCACTCCTGGGGACATAAAGAGCACTACTACTGGGGGCATTGCATAAGGGGCACCACTAATATGGGCTCTATATAAGGGGCACTACCAGTACAGTGGACAATGCATAAGGGGCACTACAACTGTGGTCATTATAAAAGGGGTGCTACTGCTGCGGGCATTGTGTATTAGGGGTGCTACAACTGTGGGCATTATAAAAGGGGTGCTACTGCTGCGGGCATTGTGTATTAGGGGTGCTACAACTGTGGGCATTATTACTGTTATTACTATTGTGTGACCATTCTTTTTGAGACCATGCCCCTTTTTCGGGGCGCGCAATACCTTTATTGCATGGGCACCGGGGGGACGGGGGGACCCAGGAGAGGTAAGTATTAAATGCTGTGTCTCACTCAGAGAGGAGGGGGCCCCTGAAGCAGAAGGCTGCACACGGCCTCCTCCTCTCTTAAAACGCCCCTGAGCCCAGCCCCCTCATTGCGGATACGCAAATATTTTCCTGTGTTGCGGATGGGCCCTAATGATGTGACAGCCCAGCCCCCTGAAGTGGCCTGCAGCATCTCCTCTCTAGGCTTTTTCCTGAGAGAGTAGTAAATATGCTATTACCTACTTAGGGGTATATTCAATTGAAGTCGAAAGCTGCCGTCTATTGGAAAGACAGCAGTTTTCGAAGTTTTTAGGTCGGAAGGGGTTCCGACCTATTCAGTATACCCCAAAATTATCTGTCAAGGTGGGGAATTCGACTTGTCGGAAAGCAGAACGTCAGTGGTGGAAATCTCAGAATCCAAGTGACTTTCTCACATATAAGACTACCTACCACTCCTATTGTCAGGCCCTGGACACTGCCAAACAAACATATTTCCAATCTCTCATCTCTTATCATGCCAACAACCCCAAGCGACTTTTTAATACATTTAAATCACTTCTTTACCCTCCCTCACCTCCCCCACTAGCTACTATCCGTGCACAAGAACTTGCTTCCTACTTCAAGGATAAGATTGATAAAATCCGAGATGAAATGGTATGCTCTAACTCAGCCAGTGACCTGCTCAATTCCCTACCTGAACCCTCTGGCACTTTCTCTTCATTTGATCCCACAAGTGAAGATGAAGTATCAACACTCTTTTCATCCTGCTACTCCACTACCTCTCCTCTTGATCCTATACCCTCACGGGTCAGTAAAACTTTATCTCCTGTGCTTATCCCAACCTTAACTAAAATCTGTAATCTCTCTCTCTCTCTACTGGTATCTTTCCCTCTCTGTTTAAACATGCAGTCATTACTCCCATTCTAAAAAAACACAACTCTGACCCAAACACACTCTCTAACTACCGTCCCATTTCTCAGCTACCCAGTCCCTCCAAGCTACTTGAGAGGCTTGCCTACACTCGCCTTACACACTTTCTTAACTCGCACAACTTATTGGACCCACTTCAGTCAGGCTTTCGTGCCCAACACTCCACAGAGACGGCACTGACCAAAGTAGTGAATGATCTAGTCACTGCTAGATCAAAAGGCCATTACACACTACTAATTCTTCTAGATCGCTCTGCTGCTTTTGACACTGTTGACCACTCTCTTCTCATACAAACACTACAATCCCTAGGTCTTCAGGACACAGCCCTTTCTTGGTTCTCATCCTACCTATCTAATCGCTCTTTCAGTGTTCACTTCTCTGATTCTACCTCCTCTTCTCTACCTCTATCAGTTGGAGTACCGCAAGGCTCAGCCTTAGGTCCTCTGCTTTTCTCAATCTATACCTCCTCTCTTGGTAAACTAATCAGCTCCTTTGGATTTCAGTATCATTTGTACGCTGATGATACTCAAATCTACCTATCCTCCCCAGATTTGTCACCACCAGTATTGGCTCGTGTCACTGGATGCCTGTCTGCCATTTCATCTTGGATGTCATCTCGCCACCTCAAACTCAACATTTCCAAAACCGAATTAATTATTTTCCCACCAGCTAAGAGTAGTTACCAACCTGATATCTCTATAACTGTTGACAATGCAACTATCCACCCCACCCCACAAGCTCGTTGCCTAGGTGTCACCCTTGACTCTGAACTGTCCTTTGTTCCACACATTCAATCTGTCTTTAAATCATGTTACATGCACCTTAAAAACATATCCAAAATACGCCCTTATCTTACACAAGACACTGCAAAAACTCTAATCCATGCACTCATCATCTCCCGCATTGATTATTGTAATAGTCTCCTTACTGGTATTCCCAAACATAGGCTATCACCACTTCAATCCATTTTAAATGCAGCTGCGAGGCTAATCTTCCTCGCCAGACGTTCTTCATCTGCTGATCCGCTCTGTCAGTCCCTCCATTGGTTACCGGTTTTCTACCGTGTCAAATATAAAATACTTTTACTTACATACAAGGCTATTAACCAAACTGCACCATCATACATCTCCTCACTCATCTCAAAATATCTCCCTACCAGACCTCTCCGCTCTGCACAAGATCTGCGTCTCTCATCCACATGTATTACCTGTTCCCACTCAAAATTACAGGACTTTACCCGGGCTTCACCCACTCTGTGGAATGCACTCCCACGCACAATAAGACTCTCCTTTAGTCTCCAAACCTTTAAACGTTCTCTGAAAACTCATCACTTCAGACAAGCCTACCAAATTTCAGACCCACACACATAACCTTCAATACTTCCCTATCAAGTTACATCCCCTCTGTACAGTCCACATAAACTCACATTTTGTCTTCCAACATTGCTGGGTGATCATATCATATACAACCCATTAAGAACCTAGCAACCTGGGGAACCATTATGTAACAGGTAGCATCTATCCTTGTGTATCAATGCCTATTTCCCTATAGATTGTAAGCTTGCGAGCAGGGCCTTCCTACCTCTGTCTGTCTGTCTGTCTGTCTGTCTTTGCCCAGTTTTGTTCTATAATTGTTGTTCTAATTGTAAAGCGCAACGGAATATGCTGCGCTATATAAGAAACTGCTAATAAATAATAAATAAATAAATAAATAAAGCACGTGGATCGGCGGAATAGCTGCCAATCCGCGTGCTTCTGTTGGACACGGGGGGGTTTTGGTCCCCTATCCGATCATCTCAATCCGGCTTTAAAAAAAAGTTGGATTGAGATGAGGGACATGAGAGAGCTGAGAGGAGGAGACGGGGGGGGGGGGGGGGGCGAGCAGCGGCTGCAGCACAGCATATGCAGCACAGCATATGCAGGAGGATGTGTCACAGCCCTGCTCACGGCAGCGTCCACCCGACTCCAGCAAGCGACGCTGCCGTGAGGTCTGGCGGCAGTGCCACGTCCTCCTACAACACTGCTCTAGCCGCTGTGCTCCCCCATCTCCTTGCGGCTCTCCCCCATCTACCCTCTGAAAAGCCCTGGTCGGATCCATTCCGACAAATACATGTCGGAATGGATTCGACTTCAATTGAATATACCCCTTAATGTGATATAATCAAGCATTAACTATTGCTGGTATTTGCTTTCTTTTTTTAAATGATTGTTTACACGTTATCTGTTTTTATATTATTTGCACAATATATGCCCAGATTTATTAAGCCCGGGAGAGTGATAAATTGCGCAGCCAATCAGCTCCTAACTAGCCAATCAGCTCCTAACTGCCATGTTACAGGCTGGGTTTGAAAAATGAGTTAGGAGCCGATTGGTTGGTACGTTAACACCATGCAAATCACCCTCCAAAGCTTGATAAATCTGGCCCATATTCTGCCATAATTGTGTCAGTTGCAGTCATGTGCAGTTCAGTATTGTATCTAGACACAAGGGCGTAGCCAGAACATTGGGGGCCCCATAGCAATGATTTGAAGGGACCCCACCCTAATGTTTCTAGAAGACACCTCTCTTTACAGCACTTGTTCAGTTTATACCCCCACTGAAGTACCCTGGTTAATTTTCATTTTTCATATTATTTACAGATAGTGACACTTCAAGTGCTCCATCCTTATTGGCCAACTGGCTCCAACCTAAGGGGGATACTTCCTGATGCAGGAAATTCTGCTTTGATTGAAGATCTACTTAATTTCAGCACACTGGCCCTCATTCCGAGTTGTTCGCTCGCTAGCTGCTTTTAGCAGCATTGCACACGCTAGGCCGCCGCCCTCTGGGAGTGTATCTTAGCTTAGCAGAATAGCGAACGAAAGATTAGCAGAACTGCTACTAAATAATTCTTTGCAGTTTCTGAGTAGCTCCAGACCTACTCCTAGATTGCGATCAGCTCAGTCCGTTTAGTTCCTGGTTTGACGTTCGGCCAGCCACTCCTCCGTTTCTCCAGCCACTCCCGCGTTTTTCCCTGACACGCCTGCGTTTTTTAGCACACTCCCGGAAAACGCTCAGTTTCCTCCCAGAAACGCCCCTTTCCTGTCAATCATTCGCCGATCAGCAGAGCGACTGAAAAGCGCCGCAGGATCCACAGCAAAACTGCTAAGTTTTCAGTTAAATAACTAAGCGCATGCGCCCTGCGTGCCTTGCGCATGCGCAATTAGCAACAAATCGCAGCATAGCGAAAATCGGCAACGAGCGAACAACTCGGAATGGCCCCCTCTGTCACTTTCTGGGACAGTCCTCATCCCTCATCTCAGAGCTCAATCCCTGCCCCTCAGCTCACTTCACAAAGGGGGTAATTCAGCGTTGATCGTAGCAGTACATTTGTTAGCAGTTGGGCAAGACCATGGGGGTCAATCTGACCTGATCGCTCGCTGCAGTTTATCGCAGCGCAGCGATCAGGTCAGAACTGCGCATCGCTGTGCGATGCTTTTGTACTTGTGCGGTGGGGGCCGACCTGACATGCAGGGCGGACTAGCCCTGTGCTGGGCGTCCCCCCGCATGTCAGTGTAAGTGATCATAGCTGTGCTAAATTTAGCACAGCTATGATCAGGTCGGAATGACCCCCCTTGTGCATTGCAGGGGAGGCAGATATAACATGTGCAGAGAGAGTTAGATTTGGGTGGGGTGTGTTCAGCGGCGTTTCTAGAGAGGAGGGGACCCGTGTGCAGATTCCGTGTGTGGGCCCCCTCCTTCCCTGCAGCCGTCACCGCCGCTGCTAGCGCTCTCAGCGCTCTCAGCGCTGAGACTCTGGCACAGTGCCAGAGTCTACAGCGCATGAGCAGGACTCCGAAAAATGGCCGCAGCGCCACTTTTCCGGAGTCCTGCACATGAGCTGTAGAGTCTCTAGTGTTCAGTGCGCTAGCAGCGGCGGTGACGGCTACGGGAGAGGAAGGGGACCACACACAGTCACCGATGGATGCCGCAAAGGTAAGTATAGAAGAAATGGGTGCAACGCACACACTGCACCCATTACAGATACGCCAGTGGGTGTGTTCAATTTGAAATCTAAATTGCAGTGTAAAAATAAAGCAGCCAGTATTTACCCTGCACAGAAACAATATAACCCACCCAAATCTAACTCTCTCTGCAAATGTTATATCTGCTCCCCCTGCAGTCAGTAGCGGATCTTGCCACGGGAAAGCAGGACTTTTGCCCGGGGCGCCGTCCTTCCGGAGGGCGCCGGCGCCATCCGGAGGGTGCCGCACCATGGCAAGATCCGCTACTGCTGTGTCCCCCGCCGCCCCGCTGTGAAGGGAACTAGACGCTACGCGTCTAATTTCCCTTCGTGGAGAGGACCTTTGCTGTGCGGTGCGCGATGATGTCATCGTGCACCGCACAGCATTGTGGGACTGACACAGACGCTAGGGGTCATAATTGACCTCTAGTGTCTGTCTATGCCAGATCCGAGGAGAGGAGCGGCGCCGGCGGAGGTCTGCAGCGGTCGGGAGCGGGGATAGTAAGTATTTTTTTTTCAGCGGCGCTACTCTACTGTACAGGGGGCGTAACTGACCACGCCCCCTGTATGAAGCCATGCCCATATTTCCCGCCTGGGGCACCAAAAGGGCAAGAACCAGCCCTGCCTGCAGTGCAACATGGTTTTGCCCAACTGTTAGCAAATTTGCTGCTGCGAACAACTCTGAATTACCCTCCAAACTCTGATAGAGCCTACTCTCTGACAGTGCCAGGCTCACTGATTGGTTCAGCTGTATCTATGAGGGTGAAATGGGAGATGGATCATCTTTACTGCGAGACAGAGACCACCACCTAAATTAGCACTGACGAGTAACCCTTTTCAGGCCAGGACCCATTTGCTTAGCAGCCAATTCTGTGCCTTGGTAGACACCTGTTTGCTGACTGTCTTCTTGTGTAGACGACAAACATTTGTATACGTTTTTTAAACTGCCACCCTGTCTGCCACTACAGTGCTATTCTGATTCCTAGATGTACCATGTTGGAAGTTTAAGTGCCACATGTTTGTGTCACCCACTGCTGTCGCTTAGCTTAAGATGCATACACACGGTGAGATCCTTGCTATGCCCGATTTTAACTATGCGATTTCCCTTGAACTTCCCCAGAGCCCAGATAGCACAGATTGTACAGATTTTGACTATCTGTACTTTCGATTTGGTCTATGTATGATTTTGACTAAGTGCCAATTTTGACTATACTTTGGCCCTCATTCCGAGTTGATCGGTCGCAAGGCGAATTTAGCAGAGTTACACACGCTAAGCCGCCGCCTACTGGGAGTGTATCTTAGCATCTTAAAATTGCGACCGATGTATTCGCAATATTGCGATCACAAACTACTTAGCAGTTTTAGAGTAGCTCCACACTTACTCTGCCTGTGCGATCAGTTCAGTGCTTGTCGTTCCTGGTTTGACGTCACAAACACACCCAGCGTTCGCTCAGACACTCCCCCGTTTCTCCAGCCACTCCTGCGTTTGTTCCGGAAACGGTAGCGTTTTCAGCCACACGCCCATAAAACGCCGTGTTTCCGCCCAGTAACACCCATTTCCTGTCAATCACATTACGATCGCCGGAGCGATGAAAAAGCCGTGAGTAAAAATACTTTCTCCATAGCAAAGATACTTGGCGCAGTCGCAGTGCGAATATTGCGCATGCGCACTAAGCGGAATTTCACTGCGATGCGATGAAAAATACTGAGCGAACGACTCGGAATGAGGGCCTTTGTACTAGATTGTACACTAGATAGTCAAGAATGACTTGCCTGCACAGTCTATCTAGCCTTGCGATACCGACCACGTGGGAATGCGCATCGGGATTGAATCGGTATTGCAAGCTGCCTAACACTTTGAGATGTGAACTAACTTTCCTTAAGATTTTGACTATACAGTCAAAATCATACAGATTTATTTCACCGTGTGTACACACCTTTAGGTCTGGACCCCCCAAGCCTCTGGGTCCTATAGCAATGGCACTCCCTGCACCCACTATAGCTACATATTACATACAGATGATAGGAGGGAATTTGAATATCACTGTGCACTGTGGTGTATCTAAGAGGGGTGGGGAGTGCTGCTTATAATAAGCAAGATTGCGCACCTTGCTGAGCTGAATAAATGTACACTGTATATAGCGCTCAACCCCTATTGGTAGTGAAACGTTGGTGTGGTGATGTGCTGCGGTATTCACAGAAATAATGCAATATGGTGCTTTCAACAACGTGATTTTTACTTTGCTTTCAGTAAATGGTACAACATAAATATGAGCAAATGGAATACATACAACCAATACAGGTTAATTTCCACTGTAGTGCAGTACATTACATTTAATACAGGTTGTTTGGACTGTAGTTCAGTTTAATGGGTGTTAGTCTCTGGGGTCTATTTACTAAGCCTTGGATGGAGAGGAAGTCACCGGAGATAAAGTACCAGCCAATCGGCTCCTAACTACCATGCCACAGGTTGTGTTTGAAAAATGACAGTTAGGAGCTGATTGGCTGATGTTATCTCCAGCGACTTGATCTCCGTCCAAGGTTTAGTAAATAGACCCCTGTCTCCTAAGTTTGAGGATCCTGATAGGCTGAATCCGCCTGTTTATGTTATTGATGTTGTCAAATTAAACTGATGTTACAGACAGCGGCGTCCCGCTTGTCTGTTCATGGTACTGTGCACCTTTAGTTGTGGCAAGTGTTGTGACGGTGGTACCAGATGTTGTTCTTCTGGTGGAAGGATTCAGGTTTGACTGTTAAGGTCATACCAGGGGCTCCGGACTGACGCTGCCTGCTGCAGTGCGGTAGCCTATGGTGCGTCCTGTTGGGGGCATCCACTGGCGCCGTTTGTCGCTGTAGGTGGGTTGTAGTGCGGGAGGTGGGATACTCCTGACAGAGCCGATTGCCGTATCCCTCCACCCTTATAGAGACTCACCTCGATCCTCTGTGCCTCAGTGTTCCATCCTCCTCCGCTGGTTGTAACTAGCAAGTGTGTTGATTGCCGAGTACTAGCGTGGCCCAACGCGTTTCAGCCCTTCGGGGCCTTCTTCTGGGAGGGTGATATGCGGGTTGGTGTTCCCGGATGGGGATAAATGACTATTCAAGTGCCCACCTCCCTTCTGATTGGCTGCGGAGGTTCGTGGATCTAATTAGATGCTAAAGATGTCAATCAATTCTTGAGTCCATGTTTATTGGTCATCATTGTTCTATGCAGGGCTGGTTCATCCTAATTGTGGGTATATGTTCGCGTGTGGTTAATGAACCAAATACAGAGTGAGACATTGTTGCAAACAATTCGTACCCATGTGTTTTATGTCACATACATGTGTTACCATATAAGGGGCTGTTACGTTGAGCTGCTTATTCTTGTTGCTTACTAAAGATCTAATGTTAACATATGCACTTGGATTATGTTCAAGAATACACAGTCACAATCTAATATGTCCTACTAAGGTTACATAAAGCATCAGATGGGTTGTGGTGTCTATGGGTCAAGGTAGCTAATGAATTAGATTCAGCCTATGGTGCTGTCGCTAGTATATAGCAAATTCATGGTCCCAAATGGTGTTGTCTGGCTCTACGACTAGTCCATTCAATTGTTATGTGCTAACTTAGGCCCCCATTTATCAAGCCTTGGAGAGTGATAAAGTACCAGTCGATCAGCTCCTACTTGCCATGTTAAAAGCGGTGTTTGAAAAATGACAGTTAGGAGCTGATTGGTTGGTACTCTATCACCATGCTAGCCAAGGCTTGATAAATCTGGGCATAGTGTGGTAAATGTGTCCTGTGAGTTGGAATTGTCCTTTCTGTCAGGATACTTTGTGATTTGTGTTTATTTGCATATTATCAATCTGACCTCGTTGTCAATTGGGAGGAAGAATACATCTGGTCCAAAAGGGAGCGGCGTTTGATTGCCTTATAAATATAGATATTTTTTTTTCACACAAATTACAGTATATCATATAATTTTAACATCTATGGCACTTTATGCAGGAATAAGGGTGCACAATGTTGGCACAACAAATCATCTGCAGCTTGCATTGTTTACATACTATTGCGTGCCCCCATGTGTTGAATGTAACATTTTCCTGTCGGCCCTGCTGCACAGCCAACTGGATGATATCACATGCAACCCAGTGCAGTGTAATGAAGGACGGAACGAGATTCTTTCTGGTCGTCATTACGTCGGGCTAGTGTGTATCGGCAATCTGGCATGGTGTGAGGCAAAGAGAATCGCCCCACCCATCGGCCCGATTGACAGTCACCCTAATGTGTACCCACACTAAGGTCCTTTTAATGTAGGCGAGTCAATTAATTTCTCACTTCCTGTTACCCATTTTCAATTGTATAACTAGCTACAATAGGTCAAGCTATTTATTTTGCTAATCCATGGTCAACACACATACCCTCTTATAGGATACACTTGATTTCATTACAAGTGTAAATTGTATGTTACTATTATTTTTTAATATTTTGCTGTATGTCTTGACTTTGTTTACACCCGGACCCCCCTTTTTATTTGTTGAGTCAAAATAGTCCTTGTATTTGTCTTACACTTGTTCCTAATAAAAGTTGTTTTATATATGTATATAGTTTAAATCATGAACGTCCCTGCAATAGAGTATTAGTTTGCTCCCTGTGTCCAATTCATATTTCCATACTCCAAAGGTGCACCACCAGTTTATATGATCATTTACCAGAGATGTTGCAGGTTGATTTCTTAGACTTGCATTTATATTACTAGCACTGTACTATTATTGCTACCCTTACAATATGTGCAAACCCAGTGGAAGAAGCTGAGACTCTCCCTGTTTATTTTCCACTAATTCAAAATATAAATGTGAATTCAGTCCTATGTAATGGTTATTTTCAGTAAGTTTGGGTAGGGCCAACTCATCAGAGGCAACTTGTAACCAACTTATGTAAACACTGCTTATTGACAGCACAAATTGTAAGAATACCTGAAAACAGCTCTTTACAAGTCAGTGAAAAGTTGCTGCTTGTTGACAGCTTTAGGCAACTTTTTCATGGCTGCCTTTACCAGGGATGTAGAGGCCCATGCCAGGACCCGATAATAAAATGGGGGCGGCGTGATGTGGGTGCCCCCATGGGCGTGTCTAAGGCCCCTAACAATGATGACATTTAAAAAAGTAAAAAGCAGTACGGCGCGTTTCACAGTGGGGCACCCTTCTAAAACGGGACACAGGGAAGGGTACCCGGTTACTACATTGTTTGCTGCTGGACGGGGGGTCCCTCTTCCATGGCTGGTGCAATCTTTCCAATGATATTGGGGAAGACGGCACATGTGTATTAGAGAGCAGAGACTCTGCTACAGTGCCAGAGTCTTTGCTTTTAATGTGCGGCAGCCATCTTCCCCAAGTTGTCACTGGGAAGATGGCACCAGCCATAAGTATACGTATACTCTGGGGGGCAGCGTACCCAGGCCCATCTAACAGCCCAGGTAATTAGTACCTGCCCCCCACCTCCTCCTCTCGATGCCACTGGCCTTTACCAAGTGGATGCCTACAGCACCTATCGTGTGCTTCTTCATGCATAAGTGGGATGTCACCCAGGTCCATTGACTGGAGGGACACAGTGCCTCTGCAATGGATAGTTCCAGTGAGGACGAGAAGAGGGCCCTCAATTCCCAGTATGTGTATGGTCACCTACATCACCTGCCTTGAGTCCAATCCCTTTATTTACAAGGCGTTAATGTACTATGTGGTAGCTGTATTATTAGGGGTATCCTGTTTCTAGGTTGACCACTATTGGTCGACAGTAAGTAGGTCGACATGGTTTCTAGGTCAATATGGTCTCTAGGTCGACATGACAGAAGGTCATCATGAGTTTTTCATTTTTTTTTAAACTTTTTCATGCTTTACGATCCACATGGAAAACAATTGGGAATGGTAACCTGTGGCAAGTGCAGCGAGGCACCTTGCCCAAAGCATAGCGAGCCATTCGACGGGACGTGGTGCACTAATTGGGGTTCCCGGTCACTCTACGTAGAAAACAAATTGAAACTCCCTCCCCCCCCCCCCCCCACACACACACCCCTCATGTCGATCTTTTGTCCGGTCGACCTTGTACATGTTGACCTAGAGACCATATCGACATAGAAACCATGTTGACCAATAGTGGTCGACCCTATGATCCCCACCCAGTCAGGGCAGATAACATTCCGCTAAAGCAAAAACGCTGAGATGTATTAATATCTCAGCTGTCAAGAGTGTGAGGAGAGGAAATTCTCCCGTCGGCGATCTCTGCAAGTACTGTAGTGCAACAGCCTAGAGTCAGGAAAGAGCATATAGTATGTCCTGACTCCTGGGTCCATTCTGACACGGCAACCGTTGGACCCAGTACATGTAAACCTGCCGATATATGCAGCATGTCAGTTTTTAATAGGAGCTGCCAGAATAACATCCCCCATACAACAGTATGGAAAAGACATTTATGCAGAGACTGTAAAGAAATCCATTTCTGTCATGCATCTAGAGAAATGGTACAAGTGAAAACGTGAAAAATTGCAGTAGATTGAGCACATTTCACACTCATCACTTAACAATACTTTGAAGTGTGACAATAGGGGCAGTGTGCTACAAAGGAGGCGTTTATCTGTTAAGCCCAGGAAACCATGCTTTTAGAGGATAGGAAATGTGCGCCTTAAGCTGGGTCGTAGCTCTTCTGTGTGATCAGACCAGACGGGCTAGCATTTGCTTCCTAAGTCAGATTGCCAGTTCACCATCATATTCACCAGCATCGTAGCTTGCTGTGTAGCCACAGACCAGTCATAGTAATGCCCATGCTTCATCCTGTCCACCACCAATAGAGCTTACAATGGGTACGTGAGCATCAGAACTGGACCATGTAACAGTGGAAGAGGGTGGCTTTGGCTGGTGAATCACATTTTCTCTTGCATCATGTGGACACGTGTATGTTACATTTACCTGGGGAAAAGCTAGAATCAGGATGTGGTATGGGAAGCAGTCAAGCCAGGTGAGGCAGTGTGATGCTCAGGGCAAAATTCTGCTGAGAAACCTTGGGTCCTGACATTCATGTAGATATTACTTTGACATACTACTTAAACATTGTTGTAGACCAAGTCCACCCCTTCTCAGAAACCATATTCCTTGATGACAGAGGCCTCTTTCAGCAGGATGAGTCCTGACACACTGCAAAAATTGTTTAGGAATAGTTTGATGAATATGACAAAGAGTTCAAGGTGTTGACTCGGCCTCCAAATTCCCCAGATCTCAATCCAATTGAGCATCTGTGTGATGTGCTGGAAAAACAAGTCCGAGCCATGGAGGCTCCACCTCACAACTTACAGGTCTTAAAGGATCTGCTGCTAATGTTTTGGTGCCAGATACCATAGGACACATTCTGTGGAGTCCATGCCTTGATGCGTCAGAGCTGCGTTAGCCGCATGAAGGGGACCTACAGTACACAGAGTTAGGGAGGAGTTTTAATGTTATGGCTGATCGGTGTTTCTATCTATATGGCAAAATGGTTTGTCTGTCTAAATCTATCCCTATATGTCTATTGATGTATACCAACATGCCTATTGCACTTTGTGTGTGTGTGTGTGTGTGTGTGTGTGTGTGTATATGTATGTGTGTGTGTATGTGTATATATATATATATATATATATATATATATATATATATATATCTCTCTAATAGCACACCATCTATTTATATCTACCAACACCTAGAACGATTGATAAGTGTGTGTATATGTCTATTAACTAAATTATTGAAAATAATTTGAGTGAGTAGCTTGGTGTAAGGACACTGTCATTTTAGCCAATTCTCAGTAATCAGAGTAATATTACACTACGTCCCCATTTGTGTAACAATGTATTGCATTATGTTGTTTTTGTTTTACCCATTTGTTACATTATCAGTAGAGCATGCTTGCAAAAATCCCATATATCAGAAATCAGAGTGATTTTATCCACACACTATTGGTTGTATTCTAATAGTGACAGTAAATTACCATTGCTAAACGTCTCATTTGGGGCTATCTTATTAGCCCTGACAAACTAGCGTGAGGTGTGGCTTATTGGTAATTTTGCTTCACCTGCCTCAGGCTGTCGAACCCAAATCCCCAGAAACAGCCCCGCTTTTCGCTTCTGTTTCTCACGGAAACACACAGGTTTCACTAAACCCGTGTGTTTTCAAGAGAAAAGGATTTTTTTTTTTTTATTCGGGCGATCTAATAGGATAAGCCTGTAAAAGATGTTTTTAAATAAATAAATCCGTGGAACATCGGGAAAAATTGCAAAAAAATAGGAATACCTACCGATAATTCCTTTTTTCTTAGTCGGCAGGGGATACTAGGAAGTATTAGTACCATGGGGTATAGATCGGGTCCATTGGAACCTGGCACTTTAAGAAGTCTTCAGTGTGTGCTGGCTCCACCCCTCTATGCCCTTCCTGCAGACTCAGTCTAGGAAAACTGTGCCTGAGGAGACAGACATACCTTGAGAGAAGGAAAACCTACAAGAATAGCGGTGAGGCAAAGGATAGCAACGCTAACCAGAACAAAAAGATAGCAACACTAACTAGAACCAAGGAAAGCAACGCTAATCAAAACAGGGACAGGGACAGCAATAGCAAACCCAACAAAAACTTACAACCAAGTAAGCAGGAAAAACAAAGCACTGAGGCGGGCGCCCAATATCGTCTACGGACTATGAGAAAAATAAGAATTTACTCACCGGTAATTCTATTTCTCGTAGTCCGTAGTGGATGCTGGGAACTCCGTAAGGACCATGGGGAATAGCGGGCTCCGAAGGAGACTGGGCACTCTAAGAAAGAATTAGGACTACCTGGTGTGCACTGGCTCCTCCCTCTATGCCCCTCCTCCAGACCTCAGTTAGGGAAACTGTGCCCGGAAGAGCTGACACAATAAGGAAAGGATTTGGAATCCCGGGTAAGACTCATACCAGCCACACCGTACAACTCGTGATACTATACCCAGTGAACAGTATGAACAACAACTGAGCCTCTCGAATAGATGGCTCCAAACAATAACTATATACAAGTATTGCAGACAATCCGCACTTGGGATGGGCGCCCAGCATCTACTACGGACTACGAGAAATAGAATTACCGGTGAGTAAATTCTTATTTTCTCTGACGTCCTAGTGGATGCTGGGAACTCCGTAAGGACCATGGGGATTATACCAAAGCTCCCAAACGGGCGGGAGAGTGCGGATGACTCTGCAGCACCGAATGAGCAAACTCAAGGTCCTCCTCAGCCAGGGTATCAAACTTGTAGAATTTAGCAAATGTGTTTGAACCCGACCAAGTAGCAGCTCGGCAAAGTTGTAAAGCCGAGACCCCTCGGGCAGCCGCCCAAGAAGAGCCCACCTTCCTTGTGGAATGGGCTTTTACAGATTTAGGATGCGGCAGTCCAGCTGCCGAATGTGCAAGTTGAGTCGTGCTACAGATCCAGCGAGCAATAGTCTGCTTTGAAGCAGGAGCACCCAGCTTGTTGGGTGCATACAGGATAAATAGCGAGTCAATTTTTTCTGACTCTAGACGTCCTGGAAACATATATTTTCAGGGCCCTGACTACGTCCAGCAACTTGGAATCCTCCAAGTCCAGAGTAGCCGCAGGCACCACAATAGGTTGGTTCACATGAAAAGCTGATACCACCTTAGGAAGGAATTGGGAACGAGTCCTCAATTCCGCCCTATCCATATGAAAAATCAGATAAGGGCTTATACATGACAAAGCCGCCAATTCTGATACACGCCTGGCCGACGCCAACAGCATGACCACCTTCCACGTGAGGAACTTTATCTCCACGGTTTTAAGTGGCTCAAACCAATGCGACTTTAGGAAATCCAACACCACGTTGAGATCCCAAGGTGCCACTGGGGGCACAAAAGGGGGCTGAATATGCAGCACTCCCTTCACAAAAGTCTGAACTTCAGGCAGTGAAGCCAGTTCTTTTTGGAAGAAAATCGACAGAGCCGAAATCTGGACCTTAATGGAACCCAATTTTAGGCCCATAGTCACCCCTGACTGTAGGAAGTGCAGAAATCGACCTAGCTGAAATTCCTCCGTTGGGGCCTTCCTGGCCTCACACCAAGCAACATATATCCGCCATATGCGGTGATAATGTTTTGCGGTCACATCTTTCCTAGCTTTAATCAGTGTAGGAATGACTTCCTCCGGAATGCCCTTTTCTTTTAGGATCCGGTGTTCAACCGCCATGCCGTCAAACGCAGCCGCGGTAAGTCTTGGAACAGACAGGGCCCCTGCTGCAGCAGGTCCTGTCTGAGCGGCAGAGGCCATGGGTCCTCTGAGATCATTTCTTGAAGTTCTGGGTACCAAGCTCTTCTTGGCCAATCCGGAACCACGAGTATAGTTCTTACTCCTCTCCTTCTTATTATTCTCAGTACCTTGGGTATGAGAGGCAGAGGAGGGAACACATAAACTGACTGGTACACCCACTGTGTCATTAGAGCGTCCACAGCTATCGCCTGAGGGTCCCTTGACCTGGCGCAATATCTTTTTAGTTTTTTGTTGAGGCGGGACGCCATCATGTCCACCTGTGGTCTTTCCCAACGGTTTACAATCATTTTGAAGACTTCTGGATGAAGTCCCCACTCTCCCCTGTGGAGGTCGTGTCTGCTGAGGAAGTCTGCTTCCCAGTTGTCCACTCCCGGAATGAACACTGCTGACAGCGCTATCACGTGATTTTCCGCCCATTGGAGAATCCTTGTGGCTTCTGCCATCGCCAACCTGCTTCTTGTGCCGCCCTGTCGGTTTACATGGGCTACCGCCGTGATGTTGTCTGACTGGATCAGCACCGGCTGGTGTTGAAGCAGGGGTCTTGCCTGACTTAGGGCATTGTAAATGGCCCTTAGTTCCAGAATATTTATGTGTAGGGAAGTCTCCTGGCTTGACCATAGTCCTTGGAAGTTTCTTCCCTGTGTGACTGCCCCCCAGCCTCGAAGGCTGGCATCCGTGGTCACCAGGACCCAGTCCTGTATGCCAAATCTGTGGCCCTCTAGAAGATGAGCACTCTGCAGCCACCACAGCAGAGACACCCTGGTCCTTGGAGACAGGGTTATCAGCCGATGCATCTGAAGATGCGATCCGGACCACTTGTCCAACAGATCCCACTGAAAGATCCTTGCCTGGAACCTGCCAAATGGAATTGCTTCGTAGGAAGCTACCATCTTTCCCAGGACTCGCGTGCAGTGATGCACCGATACCTGTTTTGGTTTCAGGAGGTCTCTGACTAGAGATGACAACTCCTTGGCTTTCTCCTCCGGGAGAAACTTTTTTCTGGTCTGTGTCCAGAACCATCCCCAGGAATAGTAGGCGCGTTGTAGGAACCAGCTGCGACTTTGGAATATTCAGAATCCAGCCGTGCTGTTGTAGCACTTCCCGAGATAGTGCTACGCCGACCAACACCTGCTCCCTGGACCTCGCCTTTATAAGGAGATCTTCCAAGTATGGGATAATTAAAACTCCCTTTTTCCGAAGGAGTATCATCATTTCGGCCATTACCTTAGTAAATACCCTCGGTGCCGTGGACAGACCAAACGGCAACGTCTGGAATTGGTAATGACAGTCCTGTACCACAAATCTGAGGTACTCCTGGTGAGGAGGGTAAATGGGGACATGCAGGTAAGCATCCTTGATGTCCAGTGATACCATGTAATCCCCTTCGTCCAGGCTTGCAATAACCGCCCTGAGCGATTCCATTTTGAACTTGAACCTTCTTATATAAGTGTTCAAGGATTTCAAATTTAAAATGGGTCTCACCGAACAGTCCGGTTTCAGTACCACAAACATTGTGGAATAGTAACCCCGTCCTTGTTGAAGGAGGGGTACCTTGATTATCACCTGCTGAGAATACAGCTTGTGAATCGCCTCCAGCACTGCCTCCCTGTCTGGGGGAGCTGTTGGCAAGGCTGATTTGAGGAAACGGCAAGGGGGAGACGTCTCGAATTCCAGCTTGTACCCCTGAGATACCACTTGTAGAATCCAGGGATCCACCCGTGAGCGAGCCCACTGGTCGCTGAAGTTCCAGAGACGGGCCCCCACCGCACCTGGCTCCGCCTGTGGAGCCCCAGCATCATGCGGTGGACTTAGAGGAAGCGGGAGAGGACTTTTGTTCTTGGGAAGTGGCTGTATGGTGCAGCTTTTTCCCTCTACCTCTGCCTCTGGGCAGAAAGGACGCGCCTTTAACTCGCTTGCCTTTCTGGGGCCGAAAGGACTGTACCTGATAATACGGTGCTTTCTTTGGCTGTGAGGGAACATGGGGTAAAAATGTCGACTTCCCAGCTGTTGCTGTGGAAACGAGGTCCGAGAGACCGTCCCCAAACAATTCCTCACCTTTGTAAGGCAAAACCTCCATGTGCCTTTTAGAATCTGCATCACCTGTCCACTGCCGAGTCCACAATCCTCTCCTGGCAGAAATGGACATTGCATTAATTCTAGATGCCAGCCGGCAAATATCCCTCTGTGCATCTCTCATGTAGAAGACTGCGTCTTTAATATGCTCTATGGTTAGCAATATAGTGTCCCTGTCGAGGGTATCAATGTTATCAGACAGGGAATCTGACCACGCAGCAGCAGCACTGCACATCCATGCTGAAGCAATAGCCGGTCTCCGTATAATACCCGAGTGTGTATATACAGACTTCAGGATAGCCTCCTGCTTTCTATCCGCAGGCTCCTTTAAGGCGGCTGTATCCTGAGACGGTAGTGCCACCTTCTTTGACAAGCGTGTGAGCGCTTTATCCACCCTAGGGGATGTCTCCCAACGTATCCTGTCCTCTGGCGGGAAAGGGTACGCCATTAGCAACTTTTTAGTAATCACTAATTTCTTATCGGGGGAAGCCCACGCTTCTTCACACACTTCATTCAACTCATCAAATGGGGGAAAAACCACTGGTTGCTTTTTCTCCCCAAACATAATACCCTTTTTTGTGGTACCTGGGTTAATGTCAGAAATGTGCAACACATTTTTCATTGCCGTAATCATGTAACGGGTGGCTCTGTTGGAATGTACACTAGTCTCATCGTCGTCGACACTAGAGTCAGTATCCGTGTCGACATCTGTGTCAGCCATCTGAGGTAGTGGGCGTTTTTGAGCCCCTGATGGCTTTTGAGACGCCTGGGCAGGCACGGGCTGAGAAGCCGGCTGTCCCACATCTGCTATGTCGTCAAACCTTTTATGTAAGGAGTTGACACTGTCGCGTAATTCCTTCCACATATCCATCCACTCAGGTGTCGACCCCACAGGGGGTGACATCACATTTATCGGCACCTGCTCCACCTCCACATAAGCCTCCTCATCAAACATGTCGACACAGCCGTACCGACACACCGCACACACACAGGGAATGCTCTGACTGAGGACAGGACCCCACAAAGTCCTTTGGGGAGACAGAGAGAGAGTATGCCAGCACACACCACAGCGCTATATAATGCAGGGAGTTACACTACACAAGTGGTTTACCCTATAGCCGCTATATATATATATATATATATATATATATATATATATATATATAGTATTTGCGCCTAAATTTAGTGCCCCCCTCTCTTTTTTACCCTATTGAGCCTGGAAACTGCAGGGGAGAGCCTGGGGAGCGTCCTTCCAGCGGAGCTGTGAGAGGAAATGGCGCCAGTGTGCTGAGGGAGATAGCCCTGCCCCTTTTTCGGCGGACTTCTCCCGCTTTTATAATAATAATGTGGCAGGGGTATTTTACACATATATAGCTTCTTAGGCTATATTATGTGTGATTAGCCACTTTAAGGTACTCTAATTGCTGCCCAGGGCACCCCCCCAGCGCCCTGCACCCATCAGTGACCGGAGTATGTGGTGTGCACAGGGAGCAATGGCGCACAGCTGCAGTGCTGTGCGCTACCTTAATGAAGACCGGAGTCTTCAGCCGCCGATTTCCGTGAAGATCTTCATGCTTCTGGCTCTGCAAGGGGGACGGCAGCGCGGCTCCGGGACCGGACGACCAAGGCTGGGCCTGTGTTAGATCCCTCTGGAGCTAATGGTGTCCAGTAGCCTAGAAGCCCAAGCTAGCTGCAAGCAGGTAGGTTCGCTTCTCTCCCCTAAGTCCCTCGTTGCAGTGAGTCTGTTGCCAGCAGATCTCACTGAAAATAAAAAACCTAATAAAAACTTTTACTAGAAGCTCAGGAGAGCCCCTAGTGTGCAACCAGCTCGAGCCGGGCACAGATTCTAACTGAGGTCTGGAGGAGGGGCATTGAGGGAGGAGCCAGTGCACACCAGGCAGTCCTAATTCTTTCTTAGAGTGCCCAGTCTCCTTCGGAGCCCGCTATTCCCCATGGTCCTTACGGAGTTCCCAGCATCCACTAGGACGTCAGAGAAAGCAGGTATTAATTTCCTATTTTCTCTAACGTCCTAGGGGATACTGGGGAAGTATTAGTATCATGGGGGAAGTCCCAAAGCTCCCATAACGGGTGGGAGTGTGCCGAGATCCCCGCAAACCTGCCTGACCAAACTGAAGGTCTTCACCGTCCAAGGCATCAAACTTATAAAACTTAACAAACGTGTTCGAACCCGACCAAGTAGCAGCTCGGCACAACTGTAAGGTCGAGACGCCGCGGACAGCCGCCCAGGAGGAACCCACCGACCTAGTGGAGTGGGCCTGAATAGAACTCGGCAGAGGCAATGCTGCCGAAGAATAAGCCTGTTGGATAGTAAGCCAGGATCCAACGGGCAATGAACTGCTTAGAAGCAGGACATCCAATCTTGGTAGCGCCGTAAAAAGATAAAAAGCGAGTCAGACTTCCTGTGATGAGATGTCCTCTTGACGCAAATCCTCCAAGCCCCGAACCACATCCAAGGACTTTGGAGCAACGGAAGTGTCAGACAATACCGAAACTATTGGTTGATTAATGTGAAAAGCCGATACCACTTTCGTCAAAAACTGCGGGCGAGTCCTGAGCTCCGCCCTATCCTCGTGAAATATCAATTAAGGCTCCAAATTTCAACACACACCTAGCAGAGGCCAAAGCCAGCAACATGACTGTCTTCCAAGTAAGATATGTAAAGTCCACCCTGTGTAAAGGCTCAAGCCAGTCTGATTGGAGAAAGGTCAGGACCACCGTGAGATCCCACGGAGCCATGGGAGGGACAAAGGGTGGCTGAATGCGAAGGACACCCTTCAGGAACGTTTGTACCTCCAGAATGACAGCCAGCTTATCTGGACGAAAACAAACAGATAGGGCCAAAATCTGAAACTTGATGGAGCCTAACCTTTAGGCCCATATCCACACCTGCTTGCAGGAAGAGCATAAAACGGCCAAGTTGAAAACCCACCGTAGAATATTTTCTACTCTCGCACCAAGAAACATACTTCTTCCAGATACTGTGGTAACGCCTCGACGTGACCACCTTTCGGGCTTGGACCATGGTCAAGATGACCCTGGAAGGAAGACCTTTTCTGGCTAGAATCTCCCTCTCAACTTCCAAGCCGTCAAACGTAGCCGCAGTAAGTCTGGATAGACGAACGGCCCTTGCTGAAGAAGATCCTTTAGAAGCGGTAGAGGCCAAGGCTCCTCAAGAAACATGGTCAGGAGGTCTGCATAGCAGGCCCGGCAAGGCCAATCCAGGGCAATTAGAATTGCTTGAACTCTTTCCCTTTTGAATCTTTTTAGAACTCTGGGAATGAGAGGAATCGGAGGGAACAGATAAACAAACTGGTAGGTCCACGGCACAATCAGAGCGTCCACCGCTGCAGCCTGTGGATCCCTCGTCCTGGAACAGTAGCGACGGAGCTTCTTGTTGTGACGAGAAACCATCATGTCTATCAGCGGGCAGCCCCACTGTTGAACCAGCTGTTAAAACACCTGAGGGTGAAGGCCCCATTCCACCGGATGAAGGTTGTGCCTGCTGAGGAAGTCTGCTTCCCAGTTGTCCACCCCCGGAATGCATATGGCCCTTGCGTTGGCTTCTGCCCAGAGTATCCTTGAGACTTCTCGCATTGCTGCCCTGCTTTTTGTTCGACCCTGTCGGTTTATGTATGCCACTGCCGTTATGTTGTCTGACTGTACCTATATGGCTTGATGTTGGAGGAGAGGATGCCTTTAGAAGGGCATAGTAAATCGGTCGACAGGGACTGTAGGTCAACATGAGAAAAGATCGACAAGGGGGTTATATTTACTAAGCTTCCGATTTTGACCGAGATGGTGTTTTTTCTTCAAAGTGTCATTTCGGGAATTTACTAAAACGCAAATCTCTGCAGTGATGAGGGCATTCGTATTTTTTTTTTAAGTCAAAGAAAAAAAATACGAATGAATACACCATCGGTCAAATACGCCTGTTTTTTCATACAACTCGGTAATTAAAGAAGAATTGTATTTCACAAACACTGCCGGCAATAGCCAAACACTGCCGTGAAAAAATACAAATCGAAAAAAAAAAGCAGTTTTAAAACAGACCTGCTTTTTTTTTACCGTGTTCTGATAGTCATGCACGGATCCATGATATCCGTGCATGGTAATCAGTGGGAATGGGTGGGAAGTGATGTAAAATTCGGGAAAAAAAATGCGTGGGGTCCCCCCTCCTAAGCAAAACCAGCCTCAGGCTCTTTGAGCCGGTCCTGGTTGAAAAAATGTGGGAAAAAATGACTGGGGTTCCCCTATATTTAAATCAACCAGCACCGGGCTCTGCGCCTGGTCCAAAAAATATGGGGGACAAAAAGCGTAGAGGTCCCCCGTATTTTTTACACCAGCACCGGGCTCCACTAGTCAGAGAGATAATGCCACAGCCGGGGGACACTTTTATATAGGTCCCTGCGGCCCTGGCATTAAATTACTAACTAGTCACCCCTGGCCGGGGTACCCTGGAGGAGTGGGGACCCCTTAAAGCAAGGGGTCCGCCCCTCTCCAGCCACCCAAGGGCCAGGGGTGAAGCCCGAGGCTGTCCCCCCCATCCATGGGCTGCGGATGGGGGGCTGATAGCCAAGTGTAAAATAAAAGAATATTGTTTTTTGCACAAGAACTACAAGTCCCTGCAAGCCTCCCCCGCAAGCTGGTACTTGGAGAACCAAAAGTACCAGCATGCGGGGGTTAAACGGGCCCGCTGGTACCTATTGTTCTTCTGCAAAAAAAAATACCCAAATAAAAACAGGACACACACACACCTTGAAAGTACAACTTTATTACATACATTCCGACACACACATACTTACCTATGTTCAGATGCCGACTCGGCCCACGTCTCGACGTCGATTCCAGGGTACCTGAAAATAAAATTATACTCACCTAAATCCAGTGTGTCGTGTCCTTTTTTAATAATCCACGTACTTGGCAAAAAAACAAACCGCATACCCGATCCACGCACTGAAAGGGGTCCCATGTTTACACATGGGACCCCCCCTGACTCCTGTCAAAGAGGGTCCCTTCAGCCAATCAGGGAGCGCCACGTCGTGGCACCCTCCTGATTGGCTGTGACCTCCTGTAGTGTCAGTGAGGCTGTGCAGTGAAGATACAATGTAGCGCATAGGCGCACCATTGTATCCAATGATGGGAACTTTGCGGTCAGCAGTTGACCGCGAGTAACCTCACCGCTGACCGCAAAGTTCCCACCATTGGATACAATGGAGCGCATAGGTGCTACATTGCATCTCTGCCGTGTGCTGCCTCACAGACACTACAGGAGCACACAGCCAATCAGGAGGGTGCCACGACGTGGCGCTCTCTGATTGGCAGAAGGGACCCTCTTTGACAGTAGTCAGGGGGGGTCCTGGCAGTCGGGGAAAGGGGTACCATGTGAAAACATGGGACCCCTTTCAGTGCGTGGTCGGGTTTCCGTTTTTTTATTTTGCAAAGTACATGGATTATACAAAGGAAAGAAGATACCCTGGATTATGAGAGTATAATTTTTTTCACAGGTACCCCTAGGATTCTACATGGAGAAGAGGACCGAGCCACGTGTGAACATAGGTAAGTATGTATGTTTGGAGGTGTGCATGTATGTAATAAACTTATACTATCACTGTGTGTGTGTTCTGTTTTTTGTTGGGTATTTTTACTACTACTACTACTACTACCAGCGGGCCCGGTTTTCCACCGCATGCTGGTACTTGTGGTTCTCCAAGTACCAGCTTGCGGGGGAGGCTTGCTGGGATTTGTAGTACTGCTACTAAAAACAATATTCTCTTTTTTTAAACAATGCTATCAGCCCCCCATCCGCCGCCCTTGGATTTAAGGGGTTCCCACTCCTCCAGGGTACCCCGGCCAGGGGTGACTAGTTGGGTATGTAATGCCAGGGCCGCAGGGACCAGTATAAAAGTGTCCCCCGGCTGTGGCATTATATACCTGGCTAGTGGAGCCCGGTGCTGGTTTTAAAAATACAGGGGACCCCTACGCTTTGTCCCCCGTATTTTTGGAACCAGGACCAGGCGCAGAGCCCGGTGCTGGTTGTTGAAATATGGGGAACCCCTGACATTTTTCCCCCCATATTTTTTCAACCAGGACCGGCTCAAAGAGCCCGAGGCTGGTTTTGCTTAGGAGGGGGTACCCCACGCATTTTTTCCCCCCGAATTTAAACTTTTTTTTTTTTTTTAAGGATGCACAATGAAACCCTGCACGGATCTCACAGATCCGGCCGAGTTTCATTGCTGTAATGTCGGCAGTGTTTTACTATTCACTCCCGTAAAACACTGCCAAAAAATACGAATGACATCGACATTGGAAAATACGAAAATGTAAAATACGGCAGCTTAGTAAATGAGGCGTAATAAATTCAAAAAGTTGCACAATCACACATTCGATGTCATTCGTGATGAATCTCCCTCCAAATCGGCACAAATACGAATTTTAGTAAATATACCCCATGGAGTTTTTTAAACTTTTTTTGGTGTTGTTTTCTCCGTACAGTGACCGGGAACCCCAAGTAGTGCACCAATGTCCCCTAGCATGGCTTGCTACGATTGCCATGCTTTGGGTAAGGTGCCTCATTCCGCTACCGCTGCGCACAGGTTACCGTTCTCAATTGTAGTCCATGTGGATCGTAAAGTATGAAAAAGTAAAAAAAAAAAAAAATACAAAAACTTATGTCGACCTGTTGTCATGTCGGCCTAGAACATGTTGACTTACTGCCGATCAACAGTGGTCGACCTAGACAGTGTCACTCTAAAGACCGGATCCCAGTAAATCGACCTGAGTTCCAGAATATTTAATCAGAAGAGAAGACTCCTGACTCGACCACCTCCCTTGGAGCTGTACCCCCAGGCCACCTACGGAGGCTTGCATCCGTCGTCAGCAAAGTCCAAGACTGTGTTCCGAAACTCTGACCCTCCACAAGGTGAGAGACATGTAGCCACCATAACAGGGAGATCCTTGCTTTTGGCGATATGGATATCCACTGGTGCATGTGCAGGTGAGACCCCGACCACTTGTCCAAAAGATCCAGCTGGAACGGATGGGCAGGGAATCGGCCATATTGGATTGCTTCGTAGGAGGTCACCATTTTGACCAGTAGTCGGATGCAAAAGGTGCGCTGAGATCCTACAGAGTCTGAGCATAGAGCGGACCATAGCCTGAATTGTCGAAGCTTTGTCCATAGGGATGAAAACTTTCTGAGACACAGTGTCCAGTATCCTCCCCAGGAACTTCCAGGTGTGATTTTTGGAATTTAGGATCCACCCATGGTCCTTAAGAAGATGTCTAGTCAAGTTGATGCTTTGTAACAGACGCTCCCTGGACACCGCCTTTATGAGGAGATCGTCCAAGTAAGGGACTATGTTCACACCCATCATGCGTAGCTGCAGCATCATTTCCGCCATAACTTTTGCGAACACCCTTGTTGCCATGTATAGGCCAAAGGGCAAGGCCTGGAACTGGAAGTGGCGGTCCTGTATTGCGAATCTGAGATAAGCTTGATGCAGGGTTCATATCGGAATGTGCAGATACGCATCCTTGATATCCAGGTATACCAGAAATTCACCTTCCTCCAGCCCGGAAACCACAAGCTTTGAGAGATTCCATCTTGAACTTGAACACCTGTAGATACGGGTTCAGAGATTTGAGGTTTAACATTGGCCATACCGAACCATCCGGTTTTGGTACCACAAATAGGCTTGAATAAAAGCCCTTGCTTCTGAGCAGAGGAGGGACAAGAACAATCACTTGTGTGTAGAATTTTTTGAATTGTGTCCTGCAAGGTAACTTTTGCTACAAGTGAAGCTGGTAAGCCTGACCTGAAGAATCTGTGATGGAGTGCTTGAAATTCCAACCAGTACCCTTGGGATAGGAGATCCCTCAACCAAGGGTCCTGGCAGGACTCCACCCATACATGATCGAAATATTGCAGTCGAGCACCCAATTGAAAAGTTCCCCTGCAGCTGGGGCCAACAGTCACGCGGAAGGCTTTGTGGAGGAAGAACCTGAGGTCTGGTCCAGTGATCCAGCAGCCGCTGGTCTGAGAGATTTACCTCTATTTCCTCTGGCCGTATTTGAGGCACCCCTGGCCCTGCCTCTAAACCTGGCCACATGAAAGGACTATAGAGAGGGACCAGGGTAAGGACTTCTAGCTGGTGGTATGGCAGGCAGCAGATGGGTGGACTTAACTGCCGTTGCTTGAGAAATCTCCTTATTTAATTCCGCCCCAAACAGGGCATCCCCCGTGAAGGGAATATTTTCCATACCTTTCTTTGGAATCAGCATCGACTGTCCATTGTCACAGCCACAGAGTCCTGCGGGCTGAGACCACCATAGCCGTGGATCGGGTATTAATGAGGCATATCTCCGTGATTGCCGAACTCATGAAGTTAGCAGCATCCTGGATATGTTGCAGTAGGGTCAGGATCTCATCCTGAGGCAAAGTGTCAAACCCCTCAATGATATTACCAAACCACTTAACCATGGCCCTCGTGATCCACCCACAAGCAATGGTGGGCCTCTGTGCAACTCCCACTGCGGTGTAAATGGATTTGAGTGTAGTCTCAATTTTAGTCAGCAAGGTCTTTTAGAGAGATAGCACCAGGTACAGGCAGCACAATCTTACATGACAGCCTGGACACGGAGGTATCCACAATCGGTGGGTTATCCCATACCTTCCTATCCTCAGGGGGGGCAAGGGAAGGAATTTGCATGTTTAATTTCTTGGAGATGGCGAATGTGGCAGTAAATTTTGGTTTTACATTAGTAAACAACTCTTCATCAGATTCTGTCTATCTGGTATATTGAGGACTTCTCTAATAGAATATATAAGGGCTTCCACACCCTGAGACAGAGTATTATCACCTTCTACTTCCACTTCAATCTGCCAAGTCATTTTCAGAGTCAGATTGGAGTAGATGTTGGAGTGTGCATTTATGCGAGACCAGCAGGGGGGGCTGTGAAGCCGGTCTGTGGTCAGCAGCATTGACTAAAAAAATCATCCACAGATTTCTTTAGCATTTGCCTTTCCAGTCCAATTCAGAATTAATATTAGATATCATTCCTTTAAATGATTCTAACCACTCTGGTTGCTGTATACTGCTTCCCTGAGAAGGGAGAGAGCATTGATTACAGAGTAGAGAACCCCCTGGAGAAGGGGAAAACTTTGTGTTGCAGGATGGACACACAGTCTTTTTAGCAGACATGCTGATAAACACACACAGTAAGTGAAATAATACAGAAATAGTGAAAAACACTTTAATATGAACACAGAACTCCAGACAGCCTGTATGGAGTGATATAGAGAGGGATGAGACCAGCACACAATGCCTCACAGCTAAAGCAGCGCTTTGCTGTGCATATACCAGAGCCTTAGATAATGTAACTGGTTTTCTGATACTAGAAAAGCTCCCCCCTTTCTATAAATCCCCCTGGTACCGTACAAAGTGACTCTGGAGGATCTGTGTAGGAGCAGCGCTTCCCTGCATGCAGTCAGTGGGCTAAAGCAGCAGGAATTGGCGCCTCTTCACCGCTGGTGCCGCTCTCCGGGAAGCCCCGCCCCCGTAATGGCGCGCAGTCCCCTCACATGTATTATACTGGCATTTGTGTCCAAATTGCAGGAAACGGGGTTAAAAACTGTTCCTATATTAGCGCCAGTGTGGGTGTCCGCAGCGGACACCACAGCCAAGTGCCCGCCGCGCCCTTATGCCGCCACTGTCACCGGGAACCCGGTGTCTGTACTCGCTGCACTGCGTCTTCAGCATCTGTTAGGGGTGGCGGCATGCTGTTGGCGTGCGTGCACACCCTGGGGGTATGCGAAACAGCATCTCAGGAGCTTTGTCCCGTCAGCGGGGATACGGACTATTAACCCTATAAGAGGTTGGTTCAGTCCCCCCTAAGTCCCACGACGCAGGCATATTGGTGCCAGCCACTGCTGCATGAAAATAAACTTAAACAAATTTCTGAAGAAAACACTCTGGAGCTCCAGAGAATGCACCCGGCTCCTTGGGCACTTTTTTCTAAACTGAGTCTGCAGGAAGGGCATAGAGGGGAGGAGCCAGCACACACTGAAGATTTCTGAAAGTGCCAGGCTCCAATAGACTCGATCTATACTCCATGGTACTAATACTTCCCAATATTCCGTAGGACATTAGAGAAACAAAAGGTTTTTCGTGCCCAATGTTTTACTGTGGCTTAGTAGGATACCACCCTAAATAGGAGTGTGTGTACACTTATGACAAATTGAAGAACTCTACTCATTCAGTTTATCATTTTTGGAACATACCTAATAACATGGTGCAATGAGTAATGTTCTATAACCCACAGCAACTAGATGATAATTAGCTTTTAGCAGTCTAGTGTAGGAAGACTAATATGAAATGAACATTGATTGCTATATCTTATTACCATTTTATTAAATAATCCCCAGCATGTTATATAAGTCAAGGACACAATACATCCACAATTAGCTGGAACATATAATTTATTTGTGTGCAAGTCGACCAAAATGGTTATTTCCTACAAAAATAGATTGCATGGCAGCCCAATCACTGGGAAGCACAATACCCAATAAATTCAAGGCACCCAAACATCAGGGCGGCTTGCACCACTTTTTACAGTATAAAAACATTAATCCTAAATAATTCAATAAAATGCAAAATATCTTTAAAACAAATAAAAACATTAAAAAAAAACAACATAAAATAGTTTGGCCACAAGCCTCCAAGGAACTTCCTCACACGCACAGAAGAGCGGATGGTGGATACTAGAAAAACATATAACTTAGAAAACTATTTCCTGTAGAAATGGCTTAAGATGTGCGTGTATGGCCACAAATGGAGTCCAAACCCTGGAGATAAAGCATCTGATGTTGTAACTTGCTCAGTTCCACAGGCTTAAATCAGTAGTGTATTTACGTTGGGTCTTCTGGAACCCAGATTGTTAGCATGTCGTCGGAAGGTCTCATTCTGCTTCAGAAAGAAGAGAGAAATAAACAGCCAATATTACACTTGCTCAAATAAGATCTGCGCAATTGAATCCATTTTGTGTTATTTCATACTCTATCTACATAATAATAAATTAGATACAATGCAATGGCTATATCCTATATGTTTCATGCAAAACCCCAATCTTTACATATTTGTATTCTTTAGGAGGAAGGTGGAGGTCATATGTAGAAAACATTCTTAATTTATGTTTTAATTTATGGGACATTAGCTAAAACGGTAAAAAAAGAAAAAGAAAAAGAAAGTATCTGGCGGGCTGCCACACTGTCTCTGCAGTATAATATATTAACCATATAGAGGGAACTTAATTACTAGCAATGTGCCACAGAGTCTCTCCATATCTTTGCGCATTGGGGGTAATTCAGAGTTGATCGCAGCAGCAAATTTGTTAGCAGTTCTGAAAAACCATGAGCACTGCAGGGTGGGCAAATATAACATGAGCAGAGAGAGTTAGATTTGGGCGAGTTATTTTGTTTCTGTGCAGGGTAAATACGGGCTGCTTTATTTTCACACTGCAATTTAGATTTCAGTTTGAACATACCCCACACAAATCTAACTCTCTCTGTACATGTTATATCTGCCTCCCCTGCTGTGCACATGGTTTTGCCCAACTGCTAACAAATTTGCTGCTGCAAATAACTCTGAATTACCCCCATTATTCCTTACACCTCATAGGAAGTGTGCAGAAAATATAAGCAAAGAATATCTACTGTATTAAGCAGTAATGAAAGCAGCTGAATATCACAGTGATGTCCAGCGGCCCACCCTAGGAACTGAAGTTCCCCCAAAGGTCTATATCGCAACTGTACAATGCAACAGTAACTCAACTAACAGGCCTATTTATTGATTACAAATACTTGATTCCAAGAATTATAATTTCTTATTGTGGCAAAAACAAATGAAGTATCACCAGCATTTAACAAAAATTACACACAGGAATAAGAGAGCTCCAGTAGGAGTCAGTCTCTGTGACGTCGTAAGATGATCGCTAATGCGAGAACCATACTTGTAGGTATTCCCTGAAAATGCCATTCTCAGGGTATTTTCCCCAAGTAGGGGAAAAAAACAGCAGTAAAGCAATAATAAAACTTTTTTTAAAACGCAAGACTGATGGATAAACCCATTTTGCATATTGACATTCAGATATAAAATACTGTACCTGCTCCATTACTGAGTCTGATCTGTTGGGAGTTTCTTTCCCCAAAACTTCTGCAGGACAGAAAAGAACAAAAAAAAAATGAAACTTGGCACACCATTTACTGTATAGTCTTCTTAATTTAGAAATTTTTTATTTGCCTATGGACTTTTGTACTTTTCTTTTTGCAAGCAACTTCTATATCGCACCTATCTCCCAAAAAATCTGCTTTTCGCAGCCTTTGCGCTCCTGTTTATCGCACCTATCCTATTCCAAAATGGCGACAACAGGATTCACGTCATAATTCTAGCAGGCAAGAACAGAAATAAGTATAGGAGAAAATGGTGAAATCTGCCTGTACCAGAAGCTGATTGGTTGGTACTTTATGTCTTCACCATGGATCACATGACATGTTATCTCCACGAGAGGCTGCTGTGTGCACATGTACAACTGCTTACTGCACATACACTAGTGGCCAAAATTGTGGAGACCTTTTGTAAAATGTGCATTTTTGAAGTTTAACAGCTTATAGCACTAATATGTATTACTATTATGCCAAAAAGCATACATCATTACAATGTCAATTCCATTTAGAACATAATACAACATAATACAATTAACTTTATAACAATTTTACATTTTAAAAATAAGATTTTAAACCTACTGGTAAATATTTTTCTCCTAGTCCGTAGAGGATGCTGGGGACTCCGTAAGGACCATGGGGTATAGACGGGCTCCGCAGGAGACATGGGCACTATAAAGAACTTTTAGTATGGGTGTGCACTGGCTCCTCCCTCTATGCCCCTCCTCCAGACGTCAGTTAGAGAACTGTGCCCAGAGGAGATGGACAATGGGGGTCATTCCGAGTTGTTCGCTCGCAAGCTGCTTTTAGCAGCTTTGCACACGCTAAGCCGCCGCCTACTGGGAGTGAATCTTAGCTTAGCAAAATTGCGAACAAAAGATTAGCAGAATTGCGAATAGACACTTCTTAGCAGTTTCTGAGTAGCTCCAGACTTACTCGGCATCTGCGATCAGTTCAGTCAGTGTCGTTCCTGGTTTGACGTCATAAACACACCCAGCGTTCGCCCGGACACTCCTCCGTTTCTCCAGCCACTCCCGCGTTTTTCCCAGAAACTGTAGCGTTTTTTCACACACTCCCATAAAACGGCCAGTTTCCGCCCAGAAACACCCACTTCCTGTCAATCACACTCCGATCACCAGAACGAAGAAAAATCCTCGTAATGCCGTGAGTAAAATACCTAACTGCATAGCAAATTTACTTGGCGCAGTCGCACTGCGGACATTGCGCATGCGCATTAGCGACTAATCGCTCCGTTGCGAGAAAAATATAACGAGCGAACAACTCGGAATGACCCCCAATATGAGGAAAGTATTTTGTTAATCTAAGGGCAAGATTCATACCAGCCCACACCAATCATACCATCTAACCTGGAATATATGCAACCAGTTAACAGTATGAACAAAGTCCGATTCTAACTGTAACATAACCCTTATGAAAGCAACAACTATATACAAGTCTTGCAGATGTAGTCCGCACTGGGACGGGCGCCCAGCATCCTCTACGGCAGGCATGTCCAAACTGCGGCCCTCCAGCTGTTGAGAAACTACACATCCCAGCATGCCCTGACACAGCTTTAGCATTCTCTGACAACAAAACTGTGTCAGGGCATGCTGGGATATGTAGTTTCACAACAGCTGGAGGGCCGCAGTTTGGACATGCCTGCTCTACGGACTAGGAGAAAAAGATTTACTGGTAGGTTTAAAATCTTATTTTCTCTTACGTCCTAGGGGATGCTGGGGACTCCGTAAGGACCATGGGGTTTATACCAAAGCTCCCAGCCGGGCTGGAAAGTGCGGATGACTCTGCAGCACCGACTGAGCAAACGCAAGGTCCTCATCAGCCAGGGTATCAAACTTGTAGAATTTTGCAAAAGTGTTTGAACCCGACCAAGTAGCTGCTCGGCAAAGCTGTAATGCCGAGACGCCTCGGGCAGCCGCCCAAGAAGAGCCCACCTTCCTAGTGGAATGAGCCTTTACCGAATTTGGTAACGGCAATCCAGCCGTAGAATGAGCCTGCTGAATCGTGTTACAGATCCAGCGAGCAATAGTCTGCTTAGAAGCAGGAGCGCCAACCTTGTTGGCTGCATACAGGACAAACAGAGCCTCCGTTTTCCTAACCCTAGCCGTCCTGGCTACATAAATCTTTAAGGCCCTGACTACATCCAGGGACTTGGAGTCCTCCCAGTCCCCCGTAGCCACAGGCACCACAATAGGTTGGTTCATATGAAATGAAGAAACCACCTTAGGCAAAAATTGAGGACGCGTCATCAACTCTGCTCTATCCACATGGAAAATCAAATAGGGGCTCTTGTGGGACAAGGCCGCCAATTCGGACCCCCACCTTGCAGATGCCAAGGCCAATAACATGACCACCTTCCACGTGAGAAATTTTAATTCAACTGTTAAGAGGTTCAAACCAGTGAGATTTCAGGAAACTTAACACCACGTTAAGGTCCCACGGTGCCACCGGGGGCACAAAGGGGGGCTGGACTTCTGGGAGAGAAGCCAATTCCCTCTGAAAGAATATAGATAGGGCCGAAATTTGTACCTTAATGGAGCCTAACATCAGGCACATATTATTATTATTATTATTATTTATTACCAGTTATTTATATAGCGCACACATATTCCGCAGCGCTTTACAGAGAATATTTGGCCATTCACCTCAGTCCCTGCCCCAGTGGAGCTTACAATCTATATTCCCTACCACATGTACACGCACACACATTCACACTAGGGTTAATTTTGTTGGGAGCCAATTAACCTACCAGTATATTTTTGGATTGTGGGAGGAAACCGGAGTACCCGGAGAAAACCCACGCAAGCACGGGGAGAATATACAAACTCCACACAGTTAGGGCCATAGTGGGAATCGAACCCATGACCTCAGTGCTGTGAGGCAGTAATGCTAACCATTACACCGTCGTGCTGCCCATATCCACTCCTGTCTGTAGAAAGTGGAGAAACCGGCCCAGATGAAAATCTTCCGTAGGAGCATTCTTGGCTTCACACCAAGATATATACTTCCTCCAGATACGGTGATAATGCTTTGCCGTCACTTCCTTCCTAGCCTTTATCAGAGTAGGGATGACTTCCTCCGGAATACCTTTCCCAGCGAGGATTCGGTGTTCAACCGCCATGCCGTCAAACGCAACCGCGGTAAGTCTTGGAACACACATGGCCCCTGCTGTAACAGGTCCTCCCTGAGAGGAAGAGGCCACGGATCTTCTGTGAGCATTTCCTGAAGATCTGAGTACCAGGCCCTTCGAGGCCAATCTGGAACAATGAGTATTGTCTGCACTCTTCTTTGTCTTATGATTCTCAATATTTTTGAGATGAGAGGAAGAGGAGGAAATACATAGACCGACTGAAACACCCATGGTGTCACTAGGGCGTCTACTGCTACTGCCTGAGGGTCCCATGACCTGGCACAATACTTCCGAAGCTTCTTGTTGAGCCGTGACGCCATCATGTCTATTTGAGGAATTCCCCAAAGACTTGTTATCTCTGCGAAAACTTCTTGATGAAGTCCCCACTCTCCTGGATGGAGATCGTGTCTGCTGAGGAAGTCTGCTTCCCAGTTGTCCACTCCCGGAATGAAGACAGCCCCAGCGTCATGCGGTGGATTTTGTAGAAGCCGGGGAGGACTTCTGCTCCTGGGAACTAGCCGAAGCAGGTGTTCTCTTTCCTCTACCCTTACCTCTGGCAAGGAAGGAGGAGCCCCGACCTCTTCTGGACTTATGCGACCGAAAGGACTGCATCTGATACTGTGGAGTTTTCTTTTGCTGTTGGGGAACAAAAGGTAAAAAGGTAGATTTACCTGCGGTAGCTGTGGCAACCAGGTCCGCGAGCCCCTCCCCAAACAACACTTTACCCTTGTAAGGTAAAACCTCCATATGCTTCTTTGAGTCTGCATCACCCGTCCATTGGCGGGTCCATAGAGCTCGTCTCGCAGAAATAGCCATGGCATTGGCTCTGGAACCCAGCAGCCCAACGTCTCTTTGAGCGTTCCTCATATATAATACTGCATCTTTAATGTGGGCTAAGGTTAATAAAATGGTATCAAGGTCAGCTGACAAGGTATCTGTCCATGCTGCAACTGCGCTACATACCCATGCCGATGCTATTGCCGGTTTGAGCAAAGCACCTGTATGCGCATAAATAGACTTTAGAGTAGTCTCCTGTCTGCGATCAGCAGGATCCTTGAGGGCTGCCGTGTCCGGAGACGGTAGCGCCACCTTCTTGGACAGGTGTGTTAAAGCCTTGTCCACCCTGGGAGAGGATTCCCAATGTACCCTGTCCTGTGCCGGGAAAGGATACGCCATAAGAACCCTTTTGGGAATCTGCAGTTTTTTATCTGGAGTTTCCCAAGCTTTTTCAAATAACTCGTTAAGCTCATGAGATGGGGGAAAGGTTACCTCAGGTTTCTTTTCCTTATACATGCGCACCCTCGTGTCAGGGACAGAGGCGTCATCTGCGATATGCAAAACATCTTTTATTGCAATAATCATACACTGAATACTTTTTGCCACCCTTGGGTGCAATTTTGCATCATCGTAGTCGACACTGGAATCAGAATCCGTGTCGGTACCAGTGTCTACTATTTGGGATAGGGGACGTTTTTGAGACCCAGAAGGGCCCTGTGATCCAGTCCAATCCGTGGATTGACTCCCTGCTTTCTCCCTGGACTCTGCTTTGTCCAGTCTCTTATGTAATGAGGCCACACTTGCATTTAACATATGCCACATGTCCATCCAATCATGAGTCGGCGTTGCCGACGGAGACACCACTCATCTGCTCCACCTCCTCCTTGGACGAGCCTTCCGCTTCAGACATGCCGACACGCACGTACCGACACCCCCACACACACAGGGATATATCTATAAGGGGACAATTCCCCAACAAGGCCCTTTGGAGAGACAGAGAGAGAGAGAGTATGCCAGCACACACCCAGCGCCAATTGACACTGGAATAAAACCCAGATAGCGCTTTGATATTATATATATATATATATATATATATATATATATATATATATATATATATATTCACAGGAACAATCCACACTCTGGCCTTATCCACAAATGCTGGGGTGACTTCCATATAATAATGAATCCTCAAGATCCATTAGTACAAATATATCCAATGAAAAATAGGAGCACTCACCAGTCTTCTTAGTATTCTCATTATTTATTAGCAGCAAGACATCAATAGAGGGGTGTAATCGACGTTTCGGTTCCCAAATGGAACCTTTGTCAAGATCATAGAGTACAATGAAATGTCCCCTTATAAACACCAGAGTGACCCTCCCCCTAATTAATACAATTATCTCTTATCCAATAATGCACCTACATCAAACATAAGTAAAATACATATACAGACAGTACAACTACAGACAAAACATGTACATAAAAGCTGAAATCCATAGATACCGAATAGACACATAGTTCACGAATACTTGCTATATTCAGTGTTGGTTTGCGGCGTGCGTTCCACTGCATCTTAGACTTCCGGTGTTTGGACGCAAGTTCCGGGCACCTGACCGGAAGTACTCAATATCGTCATACGATCCCACGTTGATTACTGGCTCACAGTGCTCCGGTCTCCATGGAGACCAGACAGCATGTCAAACATACCTATAACTCACACAACATCATAAATAATGTGTGCTGGTCTAATGTAATCAGCTGGTGAGATATTGAGACAGGGAATATTATAAAAGAAGAAAAAGAAAAAGTAGTGAACTTAATGTGTCGATTCGGAGGGGTCACATGGAGTCAGTAATACGTGAACCTTAGGGGGAGGGTCACTCTGGGGTTTATAAGGGGACATTTCATTGTACTCTATGATCTTGACAAAGGTTCCATTTGGGAACCGAAACGTCGATTACACCCCTCTATTGATGTCTTGCTGCTAATAAATAATGAGAATACTAAGAAGACTGGTGAGTGCTCCTATTTTTCATTGGATATATTTGTACTAATGGATCTTGAGGATTCATTATTATATGGAAGTCACCCCAGCATTTGTGGATAAGGCCAGAGTGTGGATTGTTCCTGTGAATATTTATGTTTCAACTTTCAAGTTGTAACTTTATGTCCGGCACCAGGCAAACAGGATTGCTTATCTTAAAGGATTTTTATCAACATTATCAGATGTGAAGATATGATATGCCTTAATGGAATGGCTTTAATGCAGACGTGAACTTCGGATATGGACTAATGATTTCATATATATATTTTTTTCTGGATATTTTCTCTGGACTTTTTTTCTGTTTTTCTTTTTTCTGTTTTTGGATATATTTTTTTAATTTTACTCATTTTTTCATTTTTTTGTTTAATTTGTTGATTTGACTCTGTGGCATAGACGGCCTTACTGTTTTAAATATTTGCTCACTTAGGTGATTTTCCATTTGCTTGGCATATGGATAACATTGTGTCTACTGAGCTTTTATTCTCAGCTGAACATGACCTCTTAGCTCTAACTGATGAAGATGCAGAAAGGGTACTATCAGGTTTTAGTGATTTTGAGCGATTACCTGCAGAGAGTGCATTAGATTTGTATCACAAATTACTTAATTTACAGAAAAAGGAAGTGGACCTTCTGCTACATGGGCAATTTTTGTCCGATTATTACAGAAAGAAACAACTGCCAAGGGGTTTCCGTATTAAAAACATCCCCACGATTGGGAGGAACAACCCAGCCTTTTGTAGCAGATGGTGCTCGGTCCTGAACAAATGTTCCTTTGATTTACTTTTGCTTGTGATAGAAGAGGTAGGGGTTGATTTGAAGAAAGTGAGGACGGAGTTAACTGATTCACGCTCGGTAGCAATTGAGGTTCTGCAGGCAGATACCTCACAACAGTGGTTGAGTAAACTTAAAGACCAGACTGATAAATATCATAAAGACTTGGTAACATTTAAAAGGGCCAAACTCACTAAAGTAGAACGTGATTATAAGGACCATAGAGTCTATAGATGGCTCACAGGTAGTGATAATTCACTAACATTTAGATCAAGAAATAATAGACGCTATCAGAATCAGTCCCAATTTGATAGCTTATCATCCTCAGACAGGGACTCCTCTGATTCCCAGATATCTGGCAAACCTCCCCTACCCAGGGCTAATACCCGTTCTAAAATCAATAACGCGGCTTTAAACGCAGAAGGCTCCACCTTCGGCGGGGCAAACACAAAAGAGAAAAAGAAGACCACAAAAGCGCAGAAGAATTAGTAATTAACCTATCTTCGCATAAATTATCAGAACCTGAGACTAGCTTATTATCAAGGGGACTAGGTTTCATTCCGACACCTAAGTTTGATAACTTTAGATGGTCAGTTGATAAATATAAACTGGGTAGGAAGCTCAGATTAACAGAGAAATTTCAAAATACACGAAAAATGGATTGTGCTAAGACACAATTTAAGAAAAAGAGTAGATATGATCCACCCTCACTAAATCCTAGCATAAAAACGTTTACTAGATTACTGGATCGAAACATACAGGAATCACTCACCACACAGAAACATGTTAGATACAATTTGAGTTCACTTGAAAGGAATGCACTTAGAGACCTTAAGGATAATCCTTTGATAACCATACGCCCCGCCGACAAGGGGGGTGCGGTGGTAATATTAGATACTAAGGACTATGATAATGAGGCAATGAGGCAGCTATCGGACAGGGATACTTACAGGATCTTGGGGGGAGACCCCACAATTCCCTTTAAGAATCGCCTGGATAGCAGCCTAGATTTTGCTTTTTCCAATGGGTGGATTGACTCTGATGTACTAGATTTTCTTAAAACTGATTACCCTATTTGTCCTATGCTCTACCTGTTACCTAAGATACACAAGACTTTGATGGGACCTCCGGGTCGACCAATCATTTCGGCCCGGAACCCTCTATTTTCATCTGTGGCTCAATTTGATAGTTTTCTTCAGATATATGTCAAAAAGACTAAGAGCTATATACAGGATACGAGTGATTTTTTGGGTTTGATCAGTACACTTCCAGCTTCACTAAGGGGGATCCTGGTTACGATGGATGTGGTGTCTCTATACACCGTCATACCACACAATGAAGGTTTGATGGCTGTACGTAGAGCCTTATCTAGTACACAGATGATCTCTCCACCGATTGAATTTTTGGTGAACTTGTTAGAATTGACTCTTACGTGCAATTATTTTCAGTATGGCGGCCGATACTATCTCCAAACGGCGGGGACCGCGATGGGCAGTAATATAGCGCCATCGTATGCAAATATATATATGGATGCTTATGAGAATACACATTTTCCCGCTGTTTGGGGATAGTATCGGCTTCTATTGTCGCTTTATTGATGACGTATTTTTGATTTGGTTGGACAGTGAGACGGCACTCCAGAAGATGCTGGAACACCTTAATGGCCTAGACTCTCCTATTAGATTCACTATGGAGTATAGTGGGAGTGAGATTAATTTTCTTGATGTGACCGTCTATGCCACAGAGACCGGGTATGGGCACAGACTGTTCAGGAAGTCCACAGATCGCAATGCTCTATTACATTTTGATAGCCACCATCCAGGCTCACTTAAACAGAATATGCCTATTTCACAATTTTTGCGGGTGCTTCGAAATAACTCAGAACCCGACACAGCAGTGATACAAATGGAAGAGATGAAGTTGAAATTCTCCTCTATGGGCTATAGTCAACGGACTATTGATCATTGTATACAAAAAGCTCTTAAGATTTTTTCGACAGGAAACACTAAGAAACAATGCAGGCCGCAAAATCCTTTTGTGGTCACAACAACGTTTGATACTGCGGGTCCTGTGGTTCGACGAGCAGTAAAAAACCTCTGGCCAGTGGTTAAAAGTGATCCAGCCCTCTGCAAATATTTACCAGCAAAGCCTCTTATCAGCTTTAGAAGAGGACGAAATCTAAAGGATATTCTCATGCAGCCGGATAGACCATTAAGATCAGAATCTGATTCTTGGCTATCGGTACAAAAGAAGGGGTGTTTTCGGTGTGTGAATTGTACAACTTGCAGGAGCATGACCTCCGGGGAATACTTCCACCATCCACATACAGGTCAAAAGATTAAGATCAGCCAGCGAGTGAGTTGTACTTCTGACTTTATCATCTATACACTCACATGCCCATGTTCCCTGATGTATGTGGGTAAAACGGTGCGCCCATTCCGTGAAAGGATGGCGAACCACCGTTTATCCATTAGGACAGCACTAAAAGAGGGACATTCGGATAAGCCTGTTGCGAGGCACTTCTTTGAGGCAAAACACAGTCTGGCTTCATTGAAATGTATGATTATTGACCGTATAGCTCCTTTGAAGAGAGGTGGAGATAGAGCAAAACTATTGCTCAAACGTGAGGCATCATGGATTTTTCGACTGGATACTATACGCCCCAAGGGCCTGAATGAGGGCATCCAATATGGCATTTTTCTGGAATAATTCTTCAAATATACATGGAGTAAAAAAAAATTTTCCACATATATTTTAGATTTTTCATTTTTTCTTTTTTTTCAATTTTTTCTTTTTTATATTTTTTTGCTTTCTGTGGTTCCTACTGATGGACGGTCTGTGTCCGTGCCCGGGTTTTTATTTTTTTTTCATTTTATTTCATTATATTCTTACTTTTGATGGATGAATAATAATTCAGAGATTATACAGTATATATAGCTAGACTGTTCATACAGTTAGACTTTTTTCTAAGGTTCACGTATTACTGACTCCATGTGACCCCTCTGAATCGACACATTAAGTTCACTACTTTTTCTTTTTTTATAATATTCCCTGTCTCAATATCTCACCAGCTGATTACATTAGACCAGCACACATTATTTATGATGTTGTGTGAGTTATAGGTATGTTTGACATGCTGTCTGGTCTCCATGGAGACCGGAGCACTGTGAGCCAGTAATCAACGTGGGATCGTATGACGATATTGAGTACTTCCGGTCAGGTGCCCGGAACTTGCGTTCCAAACACCGGAAGTCTAAGACGCAGTGGAACGCACGCCGCAAACCAACACTGAATATAGCAAGTATTAGTGAACTATGTGTCCATTCGGTATCTATGGATTTCAGCTTTTATGTACATGTTTTGTCTGTAGTTGTACTGTCTGTATATGTATTTTACTTATGTTTGATGTAGGTGTATTATTGGATAAGAGATAATTGTATTAATTAGGGGGAGGGTCACTCTGGGGTTTATAAGGGGACATTTCATTGTACTCTATGATCTTGACAAAGGTTCCATTTGGGAACCGAAACGTCGATTACACCCCTCTATTGATGTCTTGCTGCTAATAAATAATGAGAATACTAAGAAGACTGGTGAGTGCTCCTATTTTTCATTGTATATATATATATATATATATATATATATATATATATATATATATATATATATATATATATATATAATGTGTATACACCCACTGCGCCTTAAAAATGCGCCCCCCCCCCCTCTTTTCAGCCCTCGGTCACCGAGTTCAGCAGGGGAGAGTCCGGGGAGCCAGCTTCTCTGCAGCGTTCTGTGGAGAAAATGGCGCTGTTAGTGCTGAGGGATCAAGCGCCGCCCCCTTCAGCGTCGGGCTTCGGTCCCGCTTAAATATACAAAAAATGGCGGGGGATCTCTGCATTTACTGCCTCCGCAGCCTAATGTACCCTTATATGCCAGTCCAGAGGTGTATTGCTGCCCAGGGCGCCCCCCCTGCGCCCATCAGTGCCTGTTCAGTGTGTGTAGTGTGTGGGAGCAATGGCTCGCAGCGTTACCGCTGCGCGCTTACCTCAGTGAAGATCTGAAGTCTTCTGCCGCCTTGAAGTCTTCTTTTCTTCTTATACTCACCCGGCTTTTATCTTCCGGCTCTGCGAGGAGGACGGTGGCGCGGTTCTGGGACGAACGGCGGGGTGAGACCTACATTCCGACTCCCTCTGGTGCTAATGGTGTCCAGTAGCCTAAGAAGCAGAGCCTATCACTTAAGTAGGTCTGCTTCTCTCTCCTCAGTCCCACGATAATAAAAAACCTAACAAAATTATTTTTCAGAGAAGCTCTGGAGAGCTCCCCTGTAATGCACCCTATCTCCTCTGGGCACAAAATCTAACTGAGGTCTGGAGGAGGGGCATATAGGGAGGAGCCAGTGCACACCCATACTAAAAGTTCTTTATAGTGCCCATGTCTCCTGCGGAGCCCGTCTATACCCCATGGTCCTTACGGAGTCCCCAGCATCCTCTAGGACGTAAGAGAAAACAGTTATACGTATTGAAGTATGAGAAAGTACATTTCTTAGTTTCGCACAATATTCATTAGTACCTAGTTGGGAAGCCTTTTGCTGCAATTACATAACTTTCAACATTGGTGGCCATTGAGTTAGGACCTTTGGCGTGCCGAAAGCATGCCTGCGTCAGAAAAGGGGTGTGGCCTAGAGAAAAGGGTTGGAGCCTGGTGTCACTCCAGTGTCAGTCACTGTGGGGACGTGCCCAGCACTCTCCGATATGCTGTGCTGCCCCCAGGCTCTCTATGCACTGGGAATAGACAATGTGCACATTGTCTATTCACCCGCTGCTTACCTACTGTTCCCTCCTCCCCACTTCGGGACAATGATGCATTTGCTGCTATTTAAAGTGCCATTGACCACAAATTCGTTCCACACCTTTTGCTGCAATACATCCCCACAGTATAACACTAACTGGATGCTTCATAGTAGAGTAGGTGTTGTGCACTCATGTAGCAAATCTTCGTTAATTCTTCTGCGGACATATTTTATGCCATCACTACCAAATATGGATATTCTGTTTTTGTCACTCCAGATGACAGTTCCATTGTTCTTCGGACCAATTAATATGCTTTTTAGCACATTTTAATCTTTTCTGTCTTTGTGTGAGAGATAAAAGCATCTTTTCCCTTGGAATTCAGACAATTTTCTTCTATCACTCAAGCACAGTTTTTTCATTCTTCTATCACAGCATGGTGTTGTGGATCTTCTCATACCTTTACAAGCTTGGTTTTGAATAGACAGTCTGTTGAGACATATTCCACAGTTTCGAAATTCCTCCTTTGGTTATGTTGCCACCTACTTTAATTATAATTTTGCTGTAAGTGTTATCTTCTTCACGTAAAGGAATTATTTTGTATCTCTTTCTAGGTGTCAAGTAGGGAGGCCAATCCCGGGATCGGGATCGGCGGGACCCGGGATTGGCGGGATCCCGGGATTTAGGCCCAAAAACATCCGGGATTGGAAGCTCCAATCCCGGGGATCGAGGGATCAGCGTTGAGCGTCCTCAGGACGCTCAGACGCTGCCCGGCTCCCTCCTCCTGTCTCCCCCTGCGCAGCGTGACCTGTGACTGTGAGGTCACGCTGCGCTTTCAGCAGCCGCCGAGCTGGAAAGTACGGCAGTCTTCACCCGCCGCCTCCTCCCGGCTCACCCTGTACTCACCCGCTGCCTCCTCCCAGCTCCCCTACACTCACCCGCCGGCTCCTCATCACCCACTACCTAGCTGTGCAGGTACGTTTTTTTTTTATGTCTGCAGGGCGGGAGGGGCGGGGCGTGGGGGGCGGCCGGACACAGTCTAAAGCCAATCCCGGGTATCCCGGGATTGACCATTTTTCAATCCAGATACCCGGGATTGAAAAAATGGCCCGGGATTGGCTTCCCTAGTGTCAAGTCCACTCTTTTTACTTTGCTTGTCACACTAAATAAGTTACACACCATGCTTCAGGAAATGAAAGCAAAAACCACCCATTAAACAGCGGCCAACTTAGTGATAAGCAAACAACTAAATAAGATGTTTTACTATCAATACTGGCAGCAACAAATGTGAGCTTACTCATGCTGACACCTTCTTGGATTCATTTTGTGGCATCGCAACACCCGACTGGCTCTCAGAACAATCACTCCTATTGGTCAGTTTTGAGTTGAAGAAATTCCCTTTCTTTACAGATAAAGTCTCCCTATCTTTATTTAGCTATAACTTTTTATGTAATAAAGACAATTCATTGTGGTGAACTGCATTATATTGTGCATAAAATTATCTTTCCAGTGATATATACCTTCATAAGATTGCTCTGGTGGCTTCAAACACAGAGCAACCTAGAAAGGTTGATACATGGGACAAGACCGATACAAATGAGGCACATGTAACCATATGAATACATGGCTCTCTAGAAGTCAGTACAGGTTGAGAATCCCATATCCAAATATTCCAAAACACGGAATATTCCGAAATACGGATTTTTTTGAGTGAGATAGTGAAACCTTTGTTTTCTGATGGCTCAATGTACACAAACTTTGTTGAATACAAAAAGTTATTAAAAATATTGTATTAAATGACCTTCAGGCTGTGTGTATAAGGTGTATATGAAACAAATGATTTGTGTGACTGTACACACTTTGCTTAATGCACAAAATTAGAAAAAATATTGGCTAAAACTACCTCAGGCTGTGTGTATAAGGTGTATATGTAACATAAATGCATTCTGTGCTTAGACTTAGGTCCCAACACCATGATATCTCATTATTGTATGCAATTATTCCAAAATACGGAAAAATCCGATATCCAAAATACTTCCGGTCCCAAGCATTTTGGATAAGGGATACTCAACCTGTATTACACAACTCCCAGTTTATGTTAAAGGGAAAATAGATCAATAATTAAACAAACATTAAAGACAGCAAACATTACCATTAAATATTTAGAATCGCAGAGGACATAACTTGTTATATTAACAGTATGGCACAAGTAATCTAATAGCAGGAATTACTTACATTCTAGATCCTTCTAGAGTATTCTGGATCTCCTTCAGCATCACTGTAAATATAAACAGTGCAGATATTGGTTATGACATAATTATTTTTGCTTTATTCTGGATAACTCAAAAAGAGCATTGTCTGCAACAAATTGTTAGTGTGCCTTGAGGACCAAGGTTTGTAATGACTGTTGTAGACACTGGAAACTCGTCTAGGCAACTAGGGAAAGGTGAGCTTCCAAGAACACTTGGATGGAAAAGCAGTACAAGAGCAGATACAGGTCTCTCATGGACCTCTAGTTATCACCACCAAATAGTAAACAAGAGTCACTGACTGGAAAGGATTACTATCTTACCCAAATCAATGAAACAGTGGGGATGAAGACTATTCTTCCCTACAGAAGTGCTACATCTCCCATTAGTGTCCACACATGGCTGATAAAAAGAAATTCCATATACTCCTAAATATTGTGCAGTATGATCAATGTAACAGTATGATAAGCTACAGTGCTGTGTAAAGGAGGACTAGCAAAACTAAAAATTCAGTGTAAGTGGATTGCAAAGAATTAAAATAATGAAGTCATACTTCTCTTGTAAACATAAATCATTGGCCTGATGCCTCTATTCTGTACTGCACTTCAACTGCTCGCCAGACAGATGTTAATGCCCCTCAGCCATGTATCTATTAATAGGATCACTTTGGAACAGGTTAATAGTACAGAGCATAAGGCAGTGGCGGCACTAGCGAGTGGGGGACGTAATGCTTTGGTGCTGCTGCTGGGCCATCAACTCAATCCCAGGATTGAGTTTTTATCAATCCGAAATACCGGGATTGAAAAAATGAGACAGGAGACAGGATTGACTTTCCTAAAGCACAACCCACTCTGGATAAAAAAATGTGGTCATTTTAGACATAAGCCCCAACCTTACGTGTGTTTAGTTGGCAATCTGGATCAAAATCTGGAAACAAACACCAATTAAAACTGCAGTAAACTCACACTGGCAAGGCTGTGCAATTATCAGCCAACCCTACTGGGCCCCAGGCTACTGCATATCATTGGTTCCCAATATGCATGTGTATAAAAATTGCATACAGAAAGAGCAGTTTATCAGATTATGTTATCTGATGTACGGCTGTATTGGACATCAATCATAAGGGGGGTACACATGGAGAGATCCGTGCTTAAATTCCAAGCAATCTGACTAGACTGCTTAGAAGTTAAGCACGGATCTCTTGTGTGTATGACCCCCAGCGATAGCAATGCGCGGCCCCACGTGTCGCTATCGCTGGTGCTAGATTGGCCTGCATGCAAGCACAATCTAGCACATCGCTCATTTCACCCGCTGGTGAAATGAGCGCCCCCTCGCTCAGCACACATCGCACTGAGTGGGGGGTGGGGGGGTGGAGAGAGATGTGTGCTGAGCGGTCTGTGATAGATCGCTCTCCACACATCTCTGCCAGTGTCACGTAGCCGCTGCGGCCCTCCCCCCGTTCGGTCCGGCCGCGCCTGCATTGGCCGAACTGCCCCAACGAAACGGCGGCCAAACGCCGCCGTTATGCCCCCCCGCCCAGCGACCGCCTCTGCCCGTCAATGGTGAACGTAGCGGTCCGACGGCCTTCAGCCGTCTGGCATGCGCCGGCACACTGCGGCGCCGGCGCATGCGCAATTCTGACCCGATCACACCGCTGCGATAAACTGCAGCGTGCTATCGGGTCAGAATGACCTCCAATGTTCTTTTATTTTACAGATACCACTTCTCTCTGACACACACATACGTTCTGTGTCTAAATGGGAGACCACGGCGTAAAGTAAGGAAGGTACTTACTCTCATCATTCAGCAATGCATGCTCCATCAATGGTCCTCTGGCCCTGTGTGCTGACATAGAAAGAAATGGCTATTGCTAACATATGGCTAATCGAGGTCAAATTACTAATTACTTAAAAAGAATAGTATAAGATGAAGTACAATTATTGCTCTATTTATCCAAGATCACAATCAAGTGTTTATACATATTTGATAGTATTTGCAATATGCAGGTTTCCTTTTGTTACGTACAAGTTATAGTGCTCAATTACCAATTATAAAACGTTTTTTTCTCAGATTTTCATTATCCTATTATTTTACAACAAATGCTCTGTTACGCCAAATTCTTATCAGCTACTAACGGAACACACCACAGTATGTGGCTAAATACACATCGGATACCTCTTATATGGTCAATAACAATACTGTATTTTTCAGGTTACCATTTCTCTCCCTACAACAAAAGGGACGAACAGCACCAGAGCAGTAGATGAAGGTATGAAATTACCATATACATATGAAATCAACATGTAATTTCATGGGTGTATTTTATTACCCACATTTCATCTGAACTTTTTTTGTAGTTTACATGTATAGTATTAGCAATGGCTTACTTGGCAAACTACACGTAGAAGCATTGTGTGCTACTATTGGGTGATCAGATAATGGACACATTTAGTCTATCTTATACCAGGTACATGGTATAAACCTCTTTATATGTTGTCCATCACTGGAGTAAACAAACTTCTGGGGAAAATTCAACTAGCAGTAGAACCTTGTTCAAGATAACCTTGTTTGTACAGTATATGCTCGCACTGGATAGAGATGCACAGATTTTCGCTCCTATAACCAATGGAACCTCACGTTTAAATGAATCTGAACGTAAGAGCTAATATAATTCTGCAATATACAAGCAGCCTATTTGGACTTCTTACAATAAAACTCAGGTACTGTATGTACTACATGTGCAGAGCATATCACAATGGTTACAACCTGTTTGAGAGTCACTAATAAAATGATGTTAAAATCTAATGTCTTAACAGTATGAAGGTAACCGAATATAAAGATGTTATTGTAGAGGAATGAGGCAGACTTCTGTCTCCTTTACAAAGCAGAAAGGCGTCAAAAGTCTGATCCTGCTCAAATGGGCGCCACCTAATACAGTGCTAACATCACACGAGAAATGAATAAAAATATATACATTCCTTAAGGTTGTTCCATAAATATTTTCATCCACATCGAGTTATTGCAGATTATCCACTCCACATGTGGGAAAAAAACAAACTTTCATGTGTAGCACAGTAAAATTTAATAACAATTCACACAAATAAAAACATGAAATCTAATGTTCCACGGTGATGTCCCTAGGGGACTGAACAATTACCAGATACGATGGAGAACTGGTAGTTAACAGTTCTCAAATACAGCTCTTATATTTAATCCGAAGAGAGTCCACCCGGGTCGGCAAAACTCCGGAAAAAAGAAATCGATATTGGTCTATTGTGTCAGAGGATTCAGATTTCCGGAGCTGACCCTGAGGTGCTGGGCGGAGGCCAGATCGATTTCTTTAAGTTTTGCCTACCCGGGTGGACTCGCTTCGGATTAAATATAAGAGCTTTATTTGAGAACTGTTAACTACCAGTTCTCCATCGTATCTGGTAATTGTTCAGTCCCCTAGGGACATCACCGTGGAACATTAGATTTCATGTTGTTTTTATTTGTGTGAATTGTTATTAAATTTTACTGTGCTACACATGAAAGTTTATGTTTTTTTCCCACATGTGGAGTGGATAATCTGCAATAACTCGATGTGGATGAAAATATTCATGGAACAACCTTAAGGAATGTATATATTTTTATTCATTTCTCTTGTGTGATGTTAGCACTGTATTAGGTGGCGCCCATTTGAGCAGGATCAGACTTTCACGCCTTTCTGTATCTTTTAAAGCGTTTGAAGAGTCACTTTTTTCAGATTTTTGCTCTATTAGGCTGCCTGTACTTGCTTGCGTAGGGATTCATTGCCTAAATACTTCTTCCTTTACAAAGCAGCCTTCAGTACTGTCATTGCTACAGCTAGTCCTACTTATTTTGTGTGTGTGAAAAGTTAATCTTTTACATAAGGCCAGGATAAAATTTTGGTTGGCCCCCTACTTTGGAGCTCTGCTCACTACAGGGGAGGGGCATGTACAGCAGTTCATCAATAAAGTGCCACACTGTCACAGCTGGTGCCTGGCTGGAGATGGCATTGGAAGAAGCAGCAGAAAAGAACCCAGAAGGAATGGGCCAGGCACGGGTAGGAGCCAGCTGATCAAGAGAAGCTGGCCAACATTTAACAGCATACTGACTGTGGAAAGAAGTGGGGCCCTAATGCAAAATAGAATTCTGTGGGGGTTCTAGAGAATGGTGGGAGGGGGGTTGTTGGGAATCACTAAACTACTAAAAATATGGGGTCAGGGTATGATTATAGTAATAAAGCTGGCAATACTAAAACATAAAAAAAGTGGCACAGATTATCTCTTCGATATATACTAAAGGGGACATAATATTCTTTCAGGTGTGAGATACCGCTGGCGTATAGGATTACTAGTCTAATTAGGGGGCCCATCATACTATTGTACTAAAGGGGGCACAAATCATAATAAAATTTAAGGGTGCACCGATTATTATTAGACTAAAGGGGGCACTAATTATTAAAACATCTACAGATTATTATTTTGTAGACTAAACTGGGTACAGATAAAATGTATTAGAGGGGGAACAGTGCTTTGGTTGCATAATATTATGCCTTTACACACCCCTCCATTTGATGACCACACATACCCTATGGCTCATAATACTCCTACATTAGGCACCTGTCACTACATTTCCATGGTGGGCATTCATGCCCCAGTCCAACACTGCATACGTCTTGTACTTTAGGCTTGGTTGTGTATTATGTGAGGGTCTTCTCTAGGAATAATTGGTATGTCCCATAAGAATCATTCACTAGAGAACATGGGAATCCTAAAACACTAGTGAAATGTGCGGCCCAGTAAACAGACTTATCCTCATACATATAGCCTCCGTATGCCACGCAGCGCGGGGTGTGATACAGAAGATAGGCAGTCATTAGGTCTGCACCATAGGGTCGACAGGGTCAAAAGGTTGACCCAAATTATTCTAATGTTTGGATGTTATTTTGCGTTTTTAAACATTTTTTACCCAAGAAAAGTGTTTGCTCGCCACAAGGTTACTAAAGGTAAGTTGGTGACATGGATAGTAAATACAGCAAAAGTTGTAAATAAATGAAAAAATCCTAAAAATCAACCATATGCGTGTCAAACTTTTTCATGTCGACCTTTTGACCATGTCGACCTATTTGCAACCTTTTAACTGTCCATCTATCAACCACCTCCGGCACAGCGAGATGACTGGTGAAAGTGAGCTGCTAGGTCTCGTACAACGGTAGTGTTGGGTGTCTTTTTTCGCTGAAAATGTGTATTTGGTGCATACTTCATATACAGATTCAGAGACTCAGTGGCAAACAGATATGCAAGTGTCTCATATCAAATTAATCAGCACAGTCTGTTGGTTACGACTAAGACATCTGTATGCTGCAACAGAATAGCATTCAGCGATTTCCTACTTACCATCTGTATCTCCATCACCCCTGCCGGACACCCTGCAGGAAGAAACACTAGATTACTTTCACAAGAACAGGCAAAGCCTCCTCCTGTGATCATACTCATACTGCCTCCTCACTTTGGTTACTTGCCTGGATCTTTCATTTTTCTTTTCTGTGCTGTTCCCTCTTTGCGGCCTTCCACTGAATGAGGGCTCAGGGGTATCAACCCTGCATCGAGGTGCAATAAGCCAGCATGTGGACAGAGAGAAACGCTCCATTTCAGAAGGGGAGATGAGGTAGAAACCTAAAGTGAAAACAGACATGTCAGATTTACCATTGCTAGGTTCTGACCATGGCATTCTACAGCAATGATTTCCTTGGTCAGCATAATATGGAATGTCATTTTCCTAATCAAGGGTAGCAAAATGTTGGATGCAACAGAATCTTTGACATTGTAGGAGCTTTTCTCATTCGTTTTTATGAAACACTGATCATGCATAATATTGATTTAGAACGCTTCTATGATACACTGATCATGCATATTATTGCTTTAGAACGCTTCTATGAAACACTGACCATGCATATTATAGCTTTAGACTGACTCAAATTCCTGGTTAGGAAAGCATAACATTTTATATCCCCATAAATTAAACAATACTAAATGAATGACAGCAGCAGCACTAGCTGGAGAACGATACAAAGCAAACATGATATCCACCAGCACATCAGTGGAACAAAACATACATCTATTTCTATAGATAAAACGCCTGTAGTACCTGCACTTTGTAATAAACCTCTATCAAAGTAGCTGTCAATGGGGCAGGTGCCCACCAGTATGAAACTTTGTACTCACCTTGTCCATACTTTGTAAACACACAGGATGCAATTCCACTCACATCCTCCTTTCGGATACAGTCGTACCGCACTTGTGGCTTAAGTTGAGGCAAGGACACCACCTGGATGTCTCCAAGATTCGTAAGAACAGTGAGGTGGTTCTCATTGTGGTCCTCTGCCCGGCAGCTACCAAACGTGCACACTGCCGCCTTGCGTACCCGGCACCCTTCTGTGGCTGTCAGTTTCAGCTTGAGCTTACTGCTCACTTTTGGCAGGGTGAACACCTGCAAAGGTTATATGTGAGCCCAATCTCCGTACAAACGCAAAACACAACCCACTCACACAGACTACTCCTACCTTAAACTGTTCCTCAGATATCACTAGCAATTGATGGCTGCCTTGCATATCCGGGCTTTTGGAAAGATCATGAGCAGCTTCAAGAGGCTCTGGAAGGGGAACACTGTGACCATCCAAAACTAGAATCCCCACTACTGGAGCTCGATGCATAAGCTGAATTTCCTTGGCTGAGATAAAACAATAAAAAATAGGACATTAAAATAAAGCCAAAAATCAACATTACAAGCACATCCCAAGCACGTGACCAGGGTAGCACAGTGATCTCTCTCTAAGAAGATAAAATAGATAAAATGCACATTATAGGCAGAAAGATCTTAACAGCAATCACCACGTACATCTTACCCTGTGTTGCAGACACTGCCTCCTCCATCCGTCGCTCTGTTGGAGGTACTCGCAAGGAAAAAGCATAGACCGTACCGCCATTAGTACCAGCCCATAATGATGGACAATGTCGGGAGCCTGGCAAAATACATTTGTAAATAACCAAACTTAACACAAGGAGAACTGATAATTGAAGAAAACAATATAGATATGAAAATTACAGAATATTTTAAGCTCCAGTATAGCTGGTGAATTTGGACTTTTGGTGAAAGCATTATCTGCACATTGTGTAGCTTTTTAGTTCATTCTAACATACAGGTATAACGTGCACCAGTAATGTTTCCGTAGCTCACAAACACTTTAAAAAATGGGAGTACCATCTTAGATTAGAAATTATAGCTCTTCTGTTGCAGTAATACATAGGAACTCTTTACATGTTGGTATTATCTTGCAATTCATCATGTGTGCCAGGTTTTACAGGTCAGTCCTAATTAATCACTGGCCCTTTTCTGTCTTCGCCTTTGTACTTGTATGGA